>NC_045444.1:114632816-114886806 GCF_002776525.5 Piliocolobus tephrosceles
CCTTCCTTCCTTCCTTCCTTCCTTCCTTCCTTCCTTCCTTCCTTCCTCCCTCCCTCCCCTCCTTCCCTCCTCCCCTCCCCCAACTTCCCTTCCCTTCCCTTCCCTTCCCTTCCCTTCCCTATTTCTTTTGAGACAGAGTCTCGCTCTTTTGCCTAGGCTCCTGGAGTGCAGTGGTGTGACCTCAGCTCACTGCAACCTCCACCTCCTGGGTTCAAAGCGATTCTCCTGACTCAGCCTCCCAAGTAGCTGAAATCATAGGCACCCACCACCATGCCCAGCTAATTTTTGTATTTTGTATTGAAACATGGGGTTTCACCATGTTGGCCAGGCTGGTCTCAATCTCCTGACCTCAGGTGATGCGCCCACTTCGGCCTCTCAAAGTGTTGGGATTACAGGCGTGAGCCACCGCACCCGGCCTAGAGTTATTTATTTCTGGGAAAAAAAAAAAATAGGTATCTATTTTTCAGATAGTCAAAGCACACTATGTGTATCGCTGCATTCTGCTAAATCTAGACTGTAGTTCAGGTGTATTCAGAATGTATGTTACCATACTTGCTTCATATTCCTGTGTTCTTCCATCAAACCACTTGGGCGGGTGCCTCACTCTGATATATAATCTTCTTTATACGACTTCTAACAGAATTTACCCTTATTTAATGCATAGCAGGTACTGAGCACTCTAGAGTGTGCTTTACATACTAATTTTATTATACCCATTTTATAGAGGAGAAACTGAGGATTGATGAGGTTAACATGTAATCCAAGTGATATAGTTTTGATATGTGTCCCCTCCCAAATCTCATATTGAATTATAATCCCCAGTATTAGAAGTGAGGCATAGTGAGAATTGATTGGATCATGGGGGTGGATTTCTCATGAATGGCTTAGCACCATTTCCTTGGTGCCATCCTTGCAATAGTGAGTGACTTCTCCTGAGACCTGGCTGTTTAAAAGTGGATGGCACCTCCCTCTCACTCTCTTCTGCTTTTGCCATGGGACATGCCCACTCCCTCTTTGTCTCCCATCATGACTGTAAGCTTCCAGAGGCCTCCCCAGAAGCAGATGCCAGTGTTATGCTTCTTGTACAGCCTGCGGAACCATGAGCCAATTAAACCTCTCTTCTGATAAATTTCCCAGTCTCGGGTATTTCTTTATAGCAAAAGAACAGCCTAATACGACAAGATTATATTGCTGCCAAATAACAGATCTAAGATTTCAGTTGCTGCTGTCAACACCATGTTATTCTCCACTGTGATCTCTAACATGCCTTTTAATTCTTTGCTTCTGTGACCAGGTCATCTAAATGAGTCTAAATAAAGCCAGTTCCTAGTGTATTGGCATTCAAGAATCTAAGGGCAAGTTCCATTTCTACTAGTTACTAGAGAGATAGAGTTGGATCTGTTACTCAACCGGCTCTAAACCTTAGTTTTCTCACCTGTAAAACGCAGATGATAACAGAAGATTTGTCATGAGACTGTTGTGGTGGTTTATGGTGTTACTTCCTGTAAAGGAGTCATGTAGCACCTAGCACAGGTAAGCACTTAATACGAAACTGAGAAATAATACCACATTAAGCCCTGTAAATCTATTCACTCTTAAGAGTCTCCTTGATAGGTTTTCAGCACATTTTGATATTCAACATTAATATATGCACATTTTTGAATAGATTGCATAAATATTTATTATAGTGACACTTTTCTTAGAACTAGGATTCCAAAATATATACAATGAGAAATTTCTATTCTTCTGCTGACTCTTAACTATTATCATTATATTATAAAATGAAGAATAACAAAGGCTTTTTAAAAAATCCAAGACAACACAGAATTTAATCAATTATTCTAAGACTATACAAAGATGTAACCTGTTCATGTGAAGTTTTATATCAATTATCATGGGAAAATATTGAGATCATTAAAGCAAAGCTCTAAAGCTTACAGAAGACTAATCTGATATTAGTGAAAAACATGAATTGAAAGTGTTTCTAGAGAAAAGTAGTTGTATTGCTAAAATGTTAGTTTTATTGGGAAAAAATTAATGATTACATTAAACATATATAACTATTTGTATTTAATGTATTTTTTTCTTTTTCTGTTTGCCTTCTTAATTTGATTGGCAAATTCTTCCTTCTAGGGGTTCCGGCAGTTACAGTTCCGTGGAGGCTCTGCTTCACTTATCACAAATACCACCAAATGGAATTGAATTAAGGAAATGTTACTGAAGGTTGGACATGGAACGGGACTCTGGCTTGAGACGTTCATGTTGATCATTTACATTTAAAGTCAGTCATATGAAAATGGTATAACGGACTGGGGGCGGTGGCTCAAACCTGTAATCCCAGCACTTTGGGAGGCCGAGGTGGGCGGATCATGAGGTCAGGAGATTGAGACCATCCTGGCTAATACAGTGAAACCCCGTCTCTACTAAAACATACCAAAAAAAAAAAAAAAAAAAAAAAAAAAATAGCCAGGCGTGGTGGCGGGCGCCTGTAGTCCCAGCTACTCAGGAGGCTGAAGCAGGAGAATGGCATGACCGGAGGCAGAGCTTGCAGTGAGCCAAGATCACCCTACTGCACTCCAGCCTGGCAACAGAGCAATACTCTGTCTCAAACAAAACAAAACAAAACAAAAAAACAAAAAACAAAAATGGTATAATGAAGTGAAGGGGAGTAAAAGAGGAGCGAGAAGAAACGTAGTTGCATGTGAAGAGCATGAGTATACACCATTCTGATGTGCGCAGGGACTGCTTTGCAGAGTGTACATTTTAAGAAATCTTTGTTGATAAATACGTGAAGGAATGAATTTTGTTGCTCTCTGAAATTAAGAAAACATATAGTATTCTGTTAATCAAAACAGTGTTGCTGGAATATTATGCAGCCATAAAAAAGAATAAGATCAGGTTCTTTGGGGGAACATGGATGGAGCTGGAGGCTATTATCCTTAGCAAACTAACGCAGGAACAGAAAACCAAATACTGCATCTTAGCACTTGGAAGTGGGAGCTAAATGACAAGAACATATGGACACCTCGATGAGGACAACACACACTGGGGCATTTTGGAGGGTGGAGGGTGGGAGGAGGGAGAGGACGAGGAAAAATAGCTACTGAGTACTGCGCTTAATATCTGAGAGATGAAATAATCTGTACAACAAGCCCCCCAGTTTATCTATACAACAAACCTAACTTAATTTTAGGTTAGGTACCCCCTAACCTAAAATAAAAGTTAAAAAAAGAGTGTTGCTTTGCGTATTGCTTCTGGGAGTGCACATTCATAGGACATTTTTAAAAACAACCTGTCCATACTTTCCACAACTCTTATCCACGCATGCCTGTTAGTCAGCAATGCTTTCCATGAGGAATCTATTTTAGATGATAGGCACCAAACGAAAGACTTACACACCGAGATATTCAATTCATTATTCTTAATAGAAAAAAAAAAACAAAAAATTAGAACTACATTCCCCAATAAGTACATTGATAAGGTTAGTCTACAGACATAAAGACGATGACTCTTTGCCCTAAAAAATGTCATGGGAAAATGTTCCCATGTTAAATGAACACAGTTGAGTGTAAAATATTACACTCTGTAGCTATTGACATGGGTGTATTATTTTAAAATAAAAGACTGGGCCAGGTGCAGTGGCTCACGCCTATAATCTCAGTGCTTTGGGAGGCCAAGGCAGGAGGATAGCTTGAGGCCAGGAGTTCAAGACCAGCCTGGGCAACATAATGAGACCCCCCCCATCTTCATGAATAAAAATATATACATATTAAATATATATACATATAAAATATGTACACACACATACAAACACACACACATATATATACACACACACACACACAAAAGCTGGGCCTCATGGCATGATCCCAGCTACTCTGAGGCAGAGGTATGAGGAGTACATGAGCCCAGGAGTTTGAGGCTGCAGTGAGCCAAGATCGTACTACTGAACCCCAACCTGGGTGACAGGACTGGACCCAGTCTCTAAAATGATAATAATGATGATAAAAATATAAGTCCATTCAGGTCATTTCTATTTTTTTCAAAAACTTTTAAAAATTTTTTAATTTGTATTATTATTTTTATTTTTATTTTTGAGGTGGAGTGTCGCTCTGTCACCCAGGCTGGAGTGCAGTGGCACGATCTCGGTTCACTGCAACCTCCACCTCCCAGGTTCAAGCAATTCTCCTGTGTCAGCCTCCGGAGTAGCTGGGATTACAGGTACCCACCACCATGCCTGGCTAATTTTTTTTTTTTTTTTGTAGAGATGGGGATTTCACCATGTTGGCCAGGCTAATCTCGAACTCCTGATCTCAGGCGATCTGCCCAACTCAGCCTCGCAAAGTGCTGGGATTACAGGCGTAAGCCACCATGCCTAGCCATTTAGGTCATTTCTGTTCTTAAGAACTTGCAGAAGTCTGCATTTTACTTCAAGTAAAATTGTAAGTCCTTGCCATGGACTACCAAGTCCCACAAGCATGAACCCTCTGTTACCTCTGTGACCTTATCTTTTTGCCTTCTCCCTCTATCAAATCACTCTGGCCACACTGGCCTTTTCACTGTTCCTAAAACAGGCCAGGCACAGCTGCTGTCTCAGGGCCTTCCCTAACTGTTGCCTCGGCTGGAAATGCTCTGTGCCTTGGGATCTGCACATCTCACTTCATTATTTCTTTCAGGTCTTTCTCAACTGTCACCTTCTCAGTGAGACTTCCTCTGACTTCCTGAACTAGAATTGCCACACAGTCCTCTTTATCTCTGTTTGCCTGGTCTCTCCTACCCTGATCTGTTTTTCTCAGTATCAGTATGATGTTCCAATGTTCTATAGAATATATTGGTTTACTGTGTTTATCATTTATTTTATGTGTCTCTCCTTGTCTGCTCCCACCCCTGTGCCCTACAGATTATAAATTTCATGAATAAATTTATCTTTTTTGGTTTTCCACGATGTAGTTCCAGTCCAAGAATAATGCTTGGCATATCGTAGATGCTCAGGAATTGTTTGTTGAATCAATGAGTTCATTGAAACAAATACATACATAGTTTCATATACATAGAAATATGAAAATGTTAATGGCAGCTGTCTTTGGATAATGTAGCTATTTGTGATTTTTTTCTTGCCCCTTTCTATATTTTTTATATTTTTAATATATATTATTTTGTGCCTAGAAAAGGTTCTTTATTTTAAAATGGGTGATATAAAGATATTTCAAAATCTGCTGCCTATAAACAAATAGGCATGTGAAATGAAGAAACAGGAAATGTGAAATGCTATTACACTTAAGAGTTCCGAGGAAATTTTCTGATTATTAAATAATGTTTTCCTTTCAAATCAAATGAAATTTTCAATCTTAATACATAGGTTACGGGTTTGACGATGAGTTGTCATGGGCCCCACCAAAGATAACAGATAATTTAGCTGCCACAGTAAAGGGGACTGATGTGATTGGAAAAAGTGACAAAACCAGTAAAGCCAGCACATACTGCCTTAAAGCCAAAGATAACATCCCATGGCAAAAGCTTTAGTCCTGCCTGAGAAGGATCCTTTATCACAGATAATTGTTTATGAGTCTATATCTTGCCTCCCCCGTATCTCTGGGGGATGAGGCTGTCAAATGATTTCTAGTTGTATATGCAGATAGGTGGTGAAAAGAAATCAAACTTGGGCAATCCTAGGGAGCACTTCACTGATTCTGGATAATGAGACTTAAACCAAGAGAACAAACCTCTCGGAGTCGGCTGGATAGAGTTTCTGACACAGTTTAAAACAACATCATCATCACACCACAAAAAGGAATGCTCTTAAAAGCCATATCTTCTAATCCCCTGATGTGTAAGAACGGCCAGTGCTACTGGCTTCATTTTTCTTTAACTACCTTAGTAGACTCCAGGATTTATTGAGCCCTTTATTGGATTTATTGTCCCTTTCTATAGTTTCCATACATTTAGTATATATTATTGGGAGTATTTTAAAAATATCCAAACCCTGTAGAAAAATTGTTAAAGAAGAACTGAACACTTAGTATGTTGAAATGGGATTAAAGAAGATTCCTTAAGAAAGGGCTGGGAGGATAACGTTGCCTGGGCGATTTTGGCTCTCATTTTGGCACGCATATTAGGATTCAATGAATGGCTCTTCAGAATCTACCTTGAGTTTCTATTATTACAATTGTAGATTATTCCCACTTAATTTAGGTAACTTAATTCCCATCATGAATGCAGTTTCCTTTTAGGACTTTAAAAAGTACAGCTTGTTAGAAAATAAAAAATTATAAATAAAAATACAGTAAACTTAAAATAGAGACAGTTTTATATCAAAAACATTTAGCAATGAGAGTATAAACAGAACTGAGAAAGGGGAGCCACGTTGGCCTGCACAGTATTAAATATTTTAAATTAGCTGCCAACAATTGAAAACTGAAAGAATGTACCTACCAAAGACTGAGTTTCTGTCTTCTCTGGAAAATGTGGTCAATGGGGCTACACTGGGCAGTAATTGGCGAACTTAGGACCCCTCTAAAGTGTGGCTTGTGAGCCTACTCCTTTTCATTACAGTCATTGGCCTGGAGAATATTTAATTACATGACCCCTGGATAACAAACATCCCAGATATACTTTTCATCTTAGGTTTTCTTCCCTCAGATATTTTTGCTTTTGTTTTTGCCTTTTGCATTAGTGAAATTGTTTGGTTTTCTTTATTTTATTTTTTTTCAAAACTAAGTTTAGAGCAGTTTTAGGTTCACAGCAAATTTAACAGGAAGGTTCAGAGAGTTCCCATGTACCCCCTGCTCCTGCACACACAACCTCCTCCAGTGTCAATATCCTCAACCACAGTGGTACATTTGTTACAATGGATGAATCCCTGTTGACACATCGTAATCACCCAATGCCCATGGTTCATATTCTATAGATTTGGAAAAGTGACACATATATCTGTCATTATAGTATTAAACAGAGTGAGAGTATTTTCACTGTCCTAAAAATCCTCTAGCAAGCTACTTCTATTATTTTAACTTTTATTTTAGGTTTGGGGGTACATGTGAAGGTTGTTACATAGGTAAACTTGTGTCATGGGAGTTTGTGTACAGATTATTTCATCACCCAGGAAGTAAGCCCAGTACCCAACAGTTTTTTTTTCTGCTCCTCTTCCTCCTCCACCCTCAAATTAACACCATTGGCTGTTGTGTCCATGTGTTCTCATCTTTGATAAGTGAGAACATGTAGTATTTCGTTTTCTGTTCCTGTATTAGTTTGCTAAGGATAATAGCCTTATCATAGTTCCACCCGTGTTCCCACAAAAGACACGACCTTGTTGTTTGTTAATGACTCCATAATATTCAGTGGTGTATATGTACCACATTTTCTTTAACCAGTCTTTGATGGGCATTTAGGTTGATTCCATGTCTTTGCTATTGTGAATAGTGCCAGTAAGCTACTTACACATCTGACAAAGAATTGGATTTTTTCTTCCTCTTGGAGACAATATCTATAAAAATAAAATTCAGTAAATATATCTTCACCCCTCAATGTTAATATGTACCAATCTCCATCTTAAGGCACATTTGCATTTTAGATTGAAGGAAGGGGGATTTTCCAATTTAAGTGGAGTTGAAATTGACATATTTTATTTCTAAATTTGTTATTTAGTTCTTGAGATGAAAAGAATATCTGATTCACTATTGAACTCCACAATATACTTAGTGCAATGCCTGACAATTAGTCAGTGCTCCATAAATGTGGTAGGGTCAATAATGGCACCATTTAAAAAGTCATGTGATTTATCTTTAAGTAAGTTAAAAAAGATGATCTTTTAATTATAACTCCATGCTTTTGTCTGTGAGAGTCTATAGTCCTGAGATACCAGTGTTAGTGAATCAGATAAGTAGAAATGATACATATAAACCATGAGTGGAAATCTCATATTTTCTGTTTTTTAAAAATCAATACAAGATGCATGTGGTTTATAATTGCAATATTTAAAATCAGTAGAATTAATGAGGCAATGTCTAACAGTATCTACACATTAAATTTATATGCCACCTGAGAAGACTGGCAGTTGCTATAAATATGTCAAAGTTTGAAAATTTCTTATGCCATAAGGTGTGGTGAAGACACTATGCAGAAGTCAGAAGACTGGCACTTGGGTCCCGACTGTCACTTTTATGAGTTTGACCTTGGGAAAATTCCTTAATCTCCCTGAGCTTCAGGTGCCTCATCTGTTAAGTGGGAATCATACGATTCACTTTACAAGATTTGTTGTTACCGAAGGGAGATAACTTCAGTCGATGGTAATAAACACACTTTTTAGAGCACCTATTTTGCCCTAGTCATTGTGACAGGATTTTTATCTTTGCCACTTTAAAACCTCACAGTATCACAGGAGGGGAGGTGCTATTCCCCTATTATATTTCTAAGGAGACTGAGACTCAAGCTTGGCATTTACTCAGTTGCACAGTTAATCAAGAGGCTTAATTTGGAATCCAAACCTAGACAAAACTGACTCCAGCCTGCGCTCTTTCCTGGATGCCCTATTGTCCTCACAGAATACAACAGGCTTTTGTCCCATGCTAACTGTCTTTAGAACTGTTTTTCTTCAGGGTGCTCTGGTTTCATTGAGATACTGGAGCCCAGAGAAGAGCAATGCAGACACGAGTGAGGCTTTGCACAAGAAGCTGCCTCGCTGGCTGCACCGGGTTGTATGGTTACTCTTGTTGAGAGAAGAGGGATACTTGGGTCATTGAGGGGTATCCCCAAACACACTGCCAGTCCTGGGTTTCCATGCAAGTAGAAAACCATCCTCCTTTTGACATTCGAGGAATGAGAAATGCTCTGCCTAACTAAAATTGTCTGCCACCTGTCTAGTCTTGTGCTGAAATCCCTAATTCCTTACAGTCATCTAAGCTAGAAGAAGGTAGCAGGATGGGGAATTGGGCACAGAATGGGTAACATTTGATGGTAAAGAAGAGGTAAGGTGTGCAGCATAGCTTACTGTCTGGCTGAAGGACCCTAAACAAGGAAGCTTGCAAGGGCAGGGTCAAAACCTGAGACCTGGGATCCCAGAGGGCTCCTGGGATGCTGGAATGGAAGAGGAGACCCTGATCATGAGTTGGCTTTATAATCCCCTGGACCCCACACCCCTCAACCAACCTGGATTCCTGGGAGTGTCTCCTGGTGGGCAAGGCAGCAGAGGCAGGTAGGTGAGTTTTATTCAACAACCCACATGGTTGACGGAGAGGACCACAACCACAATAAGGGAATTACACACATCAGCAGATTTGGAGAGGAAGCAAGAGAGGAGAGGGTAGGGGGAAAAAACGAAACAGAAGTTTTAGTGTGATTTAAGAGGAAAGATGCAGATCTCAGCAGGCTGTTTTACAAAGAACACAAGTAGCTAGATGGTGAGGATGTAATAATTTTGTTAAAACTCAGGGAAGAGTTGAAAGTTTGCAGATATATTTCCAGACAACCTCTGTCTTGGGTAATATGCTGGATTTGTGTCTGTGATTGAGCTTTATATTATAATTGATGCATTAAAAAGGTAATTTACATCATTTGGATAAAACTTTCAGGGCTTTCCAATTTGTTTTATGAATATCTGGGTAAGAAACACACTTCGTGTTTCTCAGGCTTAATATTCTAATAGAATTGTAGGATCACATAGTTTATGAACATTGATTTCAGCTTTTTTGTATAATTTGTTTACTTTAACTAAGTCTCTACACAATGCTTACCTGTAAAGCATGCTTTAGTTCTTTTTTTGCAATGCAAATCATGCATATCAATAGGATATTACTTCAAATCTCAAAAGCTAGAAAGTCATTATAATTATGAAAAAAATCAATAATATCAATGTATATAGAAGCAAGAAGTGAATAAGATGTAGTCAGCAAAATTTATCTTTGCATCTCATTGCCTGATAGTCACTGGTACATCATTAGAATTCAATATAATTTTGCTGTGTGAATGAGAATGCCAGAGAATAACTAAGGTAGTAAAATATCAGAGACATAAAGGCAGGATACCTGCCTTGTGTGGAGGGATTGGGGAAGAGACCATTAGGGATGAAGGAGCAACCATCTGTAGTCACAGAAGAGGATCTCCAATCTAAGCCATTTATAATTCTCTCTGGAAAGGTCTTGCATGCTTGTTTTAGATTTACTCCTAGAAATTTCATATTTATTGATAGCATTATAAATGGTTTCCTTTTTTGTTTGTGACTCATAGGAAAAAATATTATTTATGTAAATTCTCTGATTTATATTCAGCAAACATCCTAAATTTATTTATTCAGGCTAATAACGGATAATTTTTCTGTAGATTATTTTTGATTTTCTATGCATACAATCAAATAAACTGGACATGCTCAGAGTTTTGGTACCTTCCTTTCTAACTGTTTTACTGTTTGTTTCTCATTTTTGCTTTACTGCTTGGGCTAGGACCTTCAGGAAATGTTGAACAGAGTAATGCAAAAATCCTTAAACTTATGCCACTATGTATTATGCTTGCTCTAGGTTTCTGTGGATACTGTTTAAGTTAAGGAAGTTCTTGTCTATTTGTGGTTTTCTAATGCTTTAATTTTATTTGTTAATTTGATTGACTATAATAGTTGATTTTCTAAAGTCAAACCAGGCTTGAATCCCTGAGATAAACTGAGTTTTATAATAATATTATCTTTTTCATACGTGGCGGAACCTGACTTTCTGATATTTTGGTTAGGCATCTATTCCTCTGATCATGAATGAGACTTGCTATATTTCTTTTGTTCCCCTGTCAAGTTAATTCAGGATATTTCTCTTTTTCTACTTGCTGGGATAATTTATATACTATTGGAATTATCTATTTATCAAATATTTAGCAGAATTCTGCAAAGCTATCTGGGAGTAGAAATTTTCTGTTGGAAGGTTTTTGATCACAGAATCAAATTAATGTCTATAGACTATTCGTGGTTTCCATTTCTTCTTGAGTTAGTTTAGTAAGTTATATTTGTACTCAAAATTGCCTGTTTTATCTAAACCTTATTTTTATGTATCAACATAGTATTTTAATATTATATTATTAATAATACTTTTGTCTGTAATATCTATAATGATGTTTACTTTTTTTTTCATTTTTGTCATTGTTTTATGGGCTTCTACTCCTCTTTCAAAATTAAGGATACCAGGCATTTGTCAATTTGATTTGCATTTTCAAAGAACCAACTTTTGATTCATTTATTCTCCATAGTCTACATTGCTTTTTTTGGAGACAGGGTCTCATTCTGTCCCCCAGGCTGGAGTGCAGTGGTGCCATCATGGCTCATCACAGCCTCCATATCCTTGGCTCAAGCGATCCTCATACTTCAGCCTCCCAGTAGCTGACACTACAGGTAAGCACCACCATGCATAGGTAGTTTAAAAAATTTTTTTTGTAGCGATGGGATCTCACTCTGTTGCAAGGTTGGTTATTTTTTCCTGTATTAATTTCAGGCCTTATTATCTTGTCCTTTCTTTACTTTCTTTGGAGTTATTTAGTTGTTGTTTTTAAAATCTCAGAGGATAGATGCTTATTATATTTAGCATTATATTTAGCCTTTTTTTTTTTTTTTAAAGTACACTTTTAAGGCTATATGTTTTCTCTTAAAATGGCTTTATCTTCATTCTACAGGTTTTGAAATGTGGAATTTTTATTATTTTTAAATTCAAATTACTTTCTACTTTTCATTACAGTTTTGTAGCTCTGTATACTAGTGAAAGGGTATTTAAAATTTTTTATTCATTTAGAAATTTTCAATTTGTCTTTATTTCTAGCTGAATTGTATTGTACTCAGATGACGTGTTTCACATGACACTAATCTTTGGTGTTTGTTGAGAATTGTTTTACTCTCCACTATGCATGTCCAATTTCTATAAATGTTATATACTTTCTGAAGGTTTTGGTTGTAGTATTCCATATAGGTACATTAAGTTAAGCTGGTTGTGATATACAAATCTTCAAAGTTCTTAATAAATTTTTGAATAATTTCTTCTTGTAATTCTGTTTGATTTTGCTGTTTTATTTTTGAGGCAATTTTATTAGGCAAATAGAAACTTAACATAACATATCTTGCTGGCAATGTAGGTCTTTATCATTATACTTTATCTCTAGCAATGTCTTTCTGTTTTAAAGTTCCTTTTGCCCAGCAGCTGCATATTTTCTTTGGTTAGCCATTGGATGATATATATTTTTCCATACTTATTAGTATTTCATCATTTCAAATATGTCTTACTTTGTTTAATTTTTAAAAAAAATCCACTTGATAATCTTTGCATTTTATTTGCAGCATTTAGTTCATTTATTGTTAATGTAACTGCTGATATATTTGGGTCCATTTAATGTCTGCTTTCATATGATCCCATCTCTTCTTTATATTCTTTCTTCAGTTGCATTAGTCAAGTTTTGTTATTTTTTGGCCTAGCGTGGAAGTTATACCTTCTTTTTTTTTCTTTTAGTAGTTATCCTAAAAATATAACATGTATACTTATCTTATGTTCTAAATCTAATTAACATTTTTATCTTCCTCCTGGTAAATACAAGGATCTTAGAACACTTTAAGTCCCCTGATATGGTTTGGCTGTGTCCCCACCCAAATCTTATCTTGAATTGTAGCTCCCATAATTCCCATGTCTCTGGGAGGGACCCAGTGGAAGATAATTGAATCACGGAGGGAGTTCCCCCTATAACTGTTCTCATGGTAGTAAGTCTCACGAGATCTGATGGTTTTGTAAGGGGTTTCCCCTTTCACTTGGCTCTCATTCTCTCTTGTCTGCTGCCACGTAAGATGTGCCTTTCACCTTCCACCATGATTGTGAGGCCTCCCCAGCCACGTGGAACTGTGAGTCAATTAAACCTCTTTTTCTTTATAAATTACCCAGTCTCAGGTATGTCCTTATCAGCAGTGTGAAAATGGACTAATACACCCTCCTAACTTACATTATTGCCTACATTTTTATTATTTTTGACCCCTTAGGTTATTATTAATACTGTTTTATAAAATCATTATTTGCTTAGATTTGCTGAATATTTAAAACTTTCTTCATTCTTTATTTCTTTTTGTGTTTCAGATATCATATCTGAGATTGTCTTTCTTTGGCTTGAAGTAAATCCTGTGTAATATTCTTCAGTGAGAAGTAACTTTCTCAGTTTTTGTCTATATAAAAATATCTTTAGTTATTCTTGCAAGATCTCTTCAATGATATGGAATCCTAAACTGTGATTATTTTCCTTCAGCATCTTGAAAGTATCACTTTATTATCTTTGGAATTCCATGATTGTTTTTGTGAAGTCAAGTATCAGTCTAATTATTTTTTTAAAAGGTAACGTATCTTTTATTCTGGCTGATATTTAAGATTTTCTGTTTATCTTTGGTGGTCTGATGATATTTAGCCAGTAATTCCTTATTTTCTTATCAACTTTTCAATACTTTTAAAATGTTATTTATTTATTTATTTTTTTTGCAATTTTAGTCATTTTCAGCAAGAGGACTGATGAATAATTTTGTCACATTTCTGGAACAGAAATTCACAGGCATTTAACATTTATCTGACAGTGTTGGGAAAAACACAGAGAAGGATAGCACCAGTGGGCTTAAAGAAAAATGTGGATAGCATAAGAGAGACTTAATAATATTTGTGAGCAGAAAAGACTAAATTAGAAAGAAGTGGCCTATTGCCTGAAAAGCTTCCCAGAAAGCATCGGAAGTAGTTGGATACAGAGGGATGGCAAATAGGATGTCAATCTTTGATGACTTCTCACTCTCGCTCAGTTAAAAAAGCAACTTAAAAATGATCAGGTTTTAGAATGAGATGCAAAAATGAAAAATAGAATCAACCATCTACTTTCTCTTTTCTCACATAAATTCACTCAACCAAAAATAAATAAATAGTTAATAAAATAACAGACAATATGCAAGTCTTCATGTAAGTCCGAAGCTGTAATGTTTAAAGACATTGCGCTTACAAGTGGAAAATATACCTGCATTTTCCATTTCGTGAAAAAAAGTATGTGAGTCAAATCAACATTTAAAACATTCCTAACTTGTAAAGACTATTAGGGAGATTTTATAGGATTATCCTTAGTTTTTATATTTGAAGAAAAAAAATTTAGTTAAAAATGGTAGTTTTAATTTGGGCAGCGTTTTAGAAATTAGAATAATCAATATTACTTATTAAATTATATTTTTGTATAACTTGTAAATAAACTATTTTAAGCCCATTATCCATTCACAAAGGTTATTATTTAACTCACCTAAGAAAACCATTTTTAAAACATGGTATAGCAACATTCCTCCTTTTTGTGTAAGTTATATTTCTAATTACAATGCATTTCCCAAGTACCATTAGGCATTAGCGAAGTGTTTAATTATACTTTTTCATCCAAGTTAATCTCAATTATTGTAGTTTCACTGAAAGTTTTCTTATTTAGTTCTTAGCTCTACCTTTGCCCAATTCATTTTCTTTCAGAAGATGAAATCAAGACCTGAGATGGTACCAGTATGTCTCTTTAATGAATAACAATGAATACCCTTTTCATTCATTCAGCAGTTACCATTGTTCATTTTTTTTTTTTTTGGGTGAGACAACAGTTCATGGAGTGAGAATTGTTTGCTTTCTAAAGGTAGATCATTAATAAAGTAATTAAGTAATAAAATAATTGAAACGGAGATAATTAAATAGCCATAACCTATATGCAACTATTATTAATGGCAACCTTAAGCACTATGCCCCCATATAAATCATAAAAAAGAAAAAGTTAACTCACTAAAAAGACTGTAAACCAAATAAGATATAATTATGTGTTTCAGGTTTTATAACTCCATATATTTCCAAATAGTCAAGGTTCAAGAAACCTTGTTGACTTGTTCCTGGAAACCACATTTTATCTTTTCTGGAGGAAGCAGAGCATGAAATTTTCTTGAGGCTGAGCAGATGAGGTGTTTCGTCATTATTAGGACAATATAGCCATTGGCACAGCAGGCTTATTCTGTTGCCTCATTAGATGCCACTGAGAAAAGTGAACTAAGAGCAAAAAGTGAGCAAGTCCAACTACAGTGATTATGTAAAGATACTTCCAGAGTCTTAGTACTTTAAAACAATGATTCTCTTATTACTAAAATGTCCAAAAGTGCTATATATATATCTCTGAGAGAAATCCTATAAATGTAATATTTGTTGCAAATTATAGTTGCAAACAGGCAAGAGAGCTTCTATGTGATGCAGGCAAAGAGGACAAAGCAAAACCTCAAAATTTAGGAGCTGTCGTTTGTTGTGGCTCAGGGAGAAAGCTCAGCAGGTCATCCAGTTTATTAGCCAGCTTCCAGGCAGAGTGGAACTGAATGTGTCCTATATAGAAGAGCGTTGTGGTTAGAAATGTCTTCCCTTGTGAAGGATTTAAGCTAAGATGTGCCAACTAAGAGAACAAGACTTTTTTATTTTTCCCTTAAAACCTACTTTGTAATAAGATCTTTTATATATACTTTTAGTGTTTACATTATAATTGCCCCCCAAATCCGACATATATGTTTCACATGTAGTTACATTCCAATTGTGATAGAATAGCCACAGGAACCGAGAGGATGCTTTATTTTTATTAGTGTTCCTAATGTACTGGCCCAATTCTTCTCCATTGGAATGAAGTTTATTGCTTTAAGCAAAATTACCAGTGCAACAATAAATCGTCATGGTTATACGTCCCGGGCCTTCTTGTCACTGATTCAAATTTACTTCTGAGCTCCTCATTTTCTAAGGCGAAGTTTTCTATAAATACACAAGCATTTCATTTCTCCTGAAACGTTCAATCAAAATGGGATGTCTGTCTTACGGCTTGTTAACAGTTCCATAAGCAACTTAAAAGTACAACAATCAGAAAGAACATAATCCTTTCTAAGCAATTATAAAACCAAGTAGAGATCTGTGTGTATGTTCATTCTTTTATTCTTTCAACAAATAGCTGCTGATATGGTTTGGCTGTGTCCCCATCCAAATCTCATCCTGATTTGTAACTCCCATAATCCCCATGTGTTGTGGGAGGGACCCCATGAGAGGTAATTGAATCATGAGAGTGCATCTTTTCTGTACTGTTCTCATGATAGCAACTAAGTCTCATGAGGTCTGATGGCTTTATACAGGGGAGGTCCCTTGCACGTGCCTGTCACCATGTAAGACGTGGCTTTGCTCCTCTTTGCCTTCTGCCATGATTGTGAGGCCTCCCCAGCCATGTGGAACTGTGAGTCAATTAAACCTCTTTCCTTTATAAATTACCCAGGCTTAGGTGTGTCTTTATTAGCAGCTTGAGAACAGATTAATAAAGCTACTGGGCAGCAAGCACTGTGCAAGGAGCTCAAGATACAGCAGTAAATAAAGCAGACAAACATCCCTACCTTCATGGACTTTATGATGTACTGGAGAAGAGAGACAGAAAAGCAGTAAAATAAATAAAAGTAAAATATGCAAGATATAAAGGAAAATAACATGTGAATATTATATATCTTATAAAGTTTATATATCTTATAAAGTAAATATTTTCGCATAAGCTGATAGTTTTCTTTGTACACAAATAATAAGAATCAGGTCAGGAAACATTAATATAAACATTCAGGGTAGTCAACTAATTTTGCCAAAGTCACACAGTAGGTCATAGAATATGATCTTAAAACCCAGGTCTTTCGATTTCGTGACTTTCCATTACAAAATACTGCCTACACAGTACCAAAAGGAAATTACATGTTTCCAGAGAGCTGTATATTGAATATCACGGAAATAAAAATTCAAATAATCGGAAAGATTGAATGTATATCTGAATATTCCAAGGTTTTCTACTCACAGCCTCCCAAAACAAAGAAGCAGGATCCAATTAATAATAATGGAATGGAGCGCTGGATAATGAGCAACAGAACATCTGTTACTCCTCCTTTTTAGTTGTTTTTTTAATAGACTTTTCTTTCAGAGGGATTCTGAGCCTATTTGTCTCATTGCAGGCACTTCTACTACCTTGGTTTATGAGTATGGGGGTAAAGGAGGTGTCGTTTTGAGGGGAATCTTATGGAAGAAAGCTAAGGGGTAGTACATGAGTCTGTTTCACAATTGCAGGGAATGCCTTCACTGGAGAGTTTTAGAAGTAAAACACAGAGGCCAAAATATTTTCAGACTGTTTAGGTGGCCACAGAGGTGTAGTAGTTGTTTTGTTTACATTGGATAATTATAAGTCTTAAAAGAAAAAAAAAATGTCACCAAGAAAACAAGGCACTGAGTTTTCAATAGTTTTACTTTTTATTAAGCCATGGTTATTAGTCTGCTGCAGAATGCATGATACCAATGTGGAAATGCCAGGGGCATAACAGCATGTCAAGCTTAATGAAGCTCACTGTGACCAACACAATTGGAAAAGGTCAAGAAGTATGCAGCAGAATGGACAACACACAGATTCATTTCTTCCATGACTGTGCACTCAAGCAAAGCAGCATGGAGAACTGAGCCATTATTCAGTGAAATTCATCGGCATTCTGTTCAATGTTGAGCATACATTCAAACAGCTCCAATTTATTGCCCAAATTGTCCACTATCTGCATTCTTTACCCACTTTGCTCTTTTTAAGACCAGAGAGGCTGTGTGAAAATAAAATACACATATATAAGATAATTGTAATTGTAATTTGCTTATTTCTTTTTTTTAGCATAGTCAATGTGATTTTTACCCCTTACAGTAGTGCCAAGAGAGAAGTTACATTCCAGCTCCAGTCTGAAAGTGATTAAAGTAGCCAGAAGTGGGAAGAACCAGAGATAAGTTGAAGTTATGTCCTTGGGAGTATGAAAGGCAAAGTCTGAGACACCGAATTCTGTGGCCAATTCTATGTGTGAACTTGGGGCCCACTGGGAAAATAAGAAAAATAGAAAAAGATTCAAAATTCAAGAAGAATAGAATTGGGAATGAAAAAGTGAGAGCTCTTCTTAACCAATTCACCCAAGTGATCTCATCCCTCTAAGATTTTCAGTCTACATTTATATTCTCACTGCAGATCTTTCCCCTGAGCTTCAGATTTGAATACCCAATGGCCTGTTGGATGTCCACATCTATATATTTCACGTCTATTTCAAATGCAACTTATTTCAGCCTGCTCTGCCTTTCCCTAGGACTTTGCTGCTCAGTTTTTGGCATTACAATGAGCCCAAATTATCTAAACTAAAGAAAAATTGAATTTACCCTGGAATCTCTTTTCCCTCACCCCAGTCAAGTACCAAATACTTCCAATTTTGCTGTCCAAATATGTCTTGCATTCTACCCCCTTCTTTCTGTTCTTAATATCACTGAATGGATTCAGTCCCTCCTTATGTGGCAGAGATGAAGAAACCAAGACTGAGGGATGAAGCCATTTATGAATAGGCAGTGGTGGAGTCAGGGTTCCAGTCTGGACTGTAGGGTCCATCCTCTTCCCAGTCTGAGCTCTCCCCTGCTGTCCCACCCTGCCTCTCCTAACTCAGACACAGTCCAGGTTCCTAAATATGGTGTGAAGGCAAAAATTCCACCAAAGTTAAATAGATAAGAAAGACTTTATTCGAGGCTATTGCAATGGAGGAGAACTCCATTTCTTAAATGGGAAACAGAACTCATTTCTGCTTAAACAAAGATCAGGGGAGTTTTTAAGAGCAGGGTTGGGGGTGGGAATGAAAACCATAGGCCATCTGTGTTTGCTAACTGGCCTTATCTAAAGGAAAAGTAAACTTTCTCATATCTTCATGAGAGGAGGAGCTTGTAAAACTACAACTGGAAACAATGCACCCACAGAAGTTAGGCTCCTACTCTCCCACAGAAACTGGGAGATGGGGTGCCATCTCCCTGCATGTTTGCATTTCAAGGAGTTGGCTCCCAGATCCTTAAAGAAAGACATTCCTGGGTTATAAAATTGAAAAGAGGCGTTTAAAAGGATTTATGTCACAGAAGGTTAAAGAGATAACTTACAATTACACATTTTCTAGAGAAATTGCTGTAAGGAAATGGAGGTCTGTGCCTAGAGTCAGGAAGCTATGTGAAGTTTGGCCAAACTGAGGGACATATTAAGATCATCTTCTACAGACTACAGGGGTTTTCAATCATCAAGCCCTTCCCTTCCTCTCTGCTCTAGTTTCTCACCACAGAGAGCTATGTATCTGACCTCTGTGTCATCAGCACTATGTCTGTGGAACTAATTTCTGTGTAAGGGCATCTTTGCAATCTCCCTCCAGACCAATCTGTGGTTTGTTGACTGCTACTAGGAATCTGGTCTGGAGCTAGGAGTCTGGAGCCAGGAGCTTCTTGTTCATTTGGAGAGGAAGTCAAGGGAACCTGACATTCCCTACCCTCAGCTGCCAAACAAGGTCTTTAACAGAAAAACCTCTATCACTTTGGAGAAGACAGAAACCAGCCAAAATACAAGTTAGAGTGGAGGAAATTCAGCTTAATTTGGTGTTTTTAATGAACCTGAGAATTGATGCTGTCAGTGGAACCTGGCATGGAAGCAAGGGAGGTGGAATATTGTACCAATCATGTCTCATGTCCGTCTTCCCCATGATTATAAAGTTTTAATGTTCTTTAGTTAGGTCTATGAGAATCTTATAATATCTTAAATATATATCTTAAATAAAAGATATTTAAGATATCTTAAGTATCCTAAATAATGTATTTATTTGGTTAAGGGTAAACTTTTATATACCAATTGTATTAGTCTATTCTCACAGTGCTATAAAGAACTGCCTGAGACTCCGTAATTTATAAAGGAAAGAGGTTTAATTGACTCACAGTTTCAAATTACTGAAGAAGTCCTCAGGAAATTTACAATCATGGCAGAAGGGGAAGGAAACACGACCTTCTTCACATGATGGCAGGATGGAGAAGTGCCGAGCAAAGAAGAAAAAGCCCCTTATAAAACCATCAGACCTTGTGAGAATTCACTCACTATCACGAGAACAGCAGCATGGGGATAACCGCCCCCATGATTTAATTACCTCCCACCAGATCCCGCCCATGACATGTGGGGATTATGGGAACTACAATTCAAGATGAAATTTGGGTGGGGACACAGTTGAATCATATCATCAATCAAAGATACTTGGTGGGAAAATGACTGCTTTTAGGTGTACTTTTTCAAGATATTTTAAACCTCTGCATATTTATGAGTTAATAAATGCTTATTTTCAGTGCTCTGGACTCAGTGCCCCTTTCCTTATACTGACTTTCTTGGCTTCCAAATAAGATATTGGCATCTAAGTTCTCTGTGCTCACAGGTAAACTTGGCCCAGATAACATTTATGTTTCATTTATCTGTCTAACAAACATTTGTCAGGTCTGACGTTGTGTCAAACGTGATGAGACACTGTAGATACAAGAGTGACAAAACTTAGATGAATCTTGCTTTCAACAAGCTCACAGCGAGTGGATAAGGCAGGTGTTAAACAGATAATCACATAAACAAGTACAAATGTATGACTTCCACGAACTGTGAGGCACTGATACTTAGCAGGGATTTGACTTAGTAAAGGAATTCCAGGGAAAGCTTCACTGGGAATCTGGCTTATAAAGGATGAATAGGAATTATCTAGGTGAAGAGACCCAGTGGGCAGGAATGACTAAATGTAAGTCAGTCTAGCTACTGCATAGACAGTGAGAGCATGTGAAAGTCAGGAAAAGCCTGGATAGGAAGACAGGGTGAGCTCATATGAGACGTTTGAGGTGTTCAGAGTAGATGTAAGTGGGAGGCTACTGAGTTAGCCCAATCTAGAAACAATGATATTTTACTCACAATGTTATGGCTGAATTTTCATTTGCTACATGAGTTTCAGCCATCAGTGAAGAAAAAAGGTTCATAAGATATTTGCTCAGGAAACAGAAAACCAAACACTGCATAACCTAGCTTAAAAGTGGGAGTTTAACAATGAGAACACGTGGACACAGGAGGGAAAAATACACACTGTCAGAGGGCTGTGGGGAGGGAGAGCATCAGGAAAAATAGCTAATGCATGCTGGGCTTAATACCTAGGTGGTGGGTTGATAGGTGCAGCAAACCACCATGACGCACGTTTACCTATGTAACAAACCTGAACATACTGCACATGCATCTTGGAACTTAAAATAAAACAAAATAAAATAAAATAAAATAAAATAAAATAAAATAAAATAAAATAAAATGGATGTCTGCTTAGAAGTACAAATTCATATTACATCTAATCCACTCTTACAAATTACCCTTGATTGATTTGTTTTTGCCAACTTGGACTCCAAGCTTGTACGTCCTATTAAGTATGCAGTAATCAGTTGAAATACCTTGGTTACAGGATTTCCAGTACTATATTCAGAAATATTCCTAGGCTTTCTATCTATTGTGTTATTTAATCAGAGCATGGTTCAAGTTCATATTCCTTCAGAAGTACGATTTATTAACAAAAAAATCATGGCCCAGAGGAAGGAGTCAATAGAAAATAGAAGGTATTTCCCAATTATCAGGAATTTGCTTTGTTTTTATTTTTGATATATGTTGGTTGTAAGCTATACATATTCTTTGCTAAGAAATAACCCTTGAGCCATGTAGAGTCAGGAGTTGGGCCCCTTCAGAGGCTGAGGTTTGCTGCTTCTGTGTGCTTTCCTTTCAAATAAAAGAGGTTGGAGAAACAGGTTGATCTCCAGAATTAGAAGCTCTTCAGATGCTTCCTGCCTTTTTATATCTGCATTTTAGAATCAAAAGAGCTAAATTAGAGAATGTATTAATAGTTAAATTTCAGGTATCAATTCTGATATAAGTAATATTTTGTGGAAATGTCTTTTATATTCGAAGTATTCTAATTGGTCAAATCAAGTGGATCCTTCCCCTTAATTACTGATTGGTAAGCTTTATCTTAGTTAAGCTTGAACAAGACCAGTGGTTTGGCCATTTTTACTAAATTATATTCATGCAGCTATTCAAGTTGTCAATATACAATGAAAAGAGTTCAGTGAAATTAGTTGTTAATACTGACAACAGGGATTATGTAGCACACATACATTATATATTGCTATGTTAACATGACTTTGAGAGGTAACAGGATGGGAGGGACACAGAGGTTGGCAGAATACACAAGGAGAGGAAGCAAAGCCCTTCTTTTTTTAGATGGAGTTTCACTCTTGTTGCCTGGGCTGGAGTGCAATGGCACGATCTTGGCTCACTGCAACCTTCACCTCCCGGGTTCAAGTGATTCTCCTGCCTCAGCTTCCCAAGTAGCTGGGATTACAGGTATGTGCCACCACGCCTGGCTAATTTTTGTATTTTTAGTAGAGATGGTGTTTCACCACATTGATCAGGCTGGTCTCAAACTCCTGACCTTAGGTGATCCACCCGCCTCAGCCTCCCAAAGTGCTGTGATTACAGGTGTGAGTCACACGCCTAGCCACAAAGCCCTTTTTAAAGCCAGTGCCATGAGTAGGTAGCAAAACTGGGAGGAATGGCTTTGTTATAGCCACAGAAACAGAATCATGAAGCACTGGGACTCTCAGACAGAATCTTGCTGTCCCACTTTTAAAGCAAGCAGAAAGCGATTGCATGTCAATGAGCAACTGGATATCAGCAGCAACAATGACAGGCTGGAGATTACCAGTATCACCCAATGTTTTTCTGGTAGGGTTTAGATTTTTGCACTACCCCAGTGAATGACTGCAATTATTAAGTCAACTGAGTAGCATGGGGATCCAGGGAGACAGAGAGATGTGTGTGTGTGTGTGTGTGTGTGTGAGAGAGAGAGAGAGATGGATCTAATTATAATAAAGAAATTTATTTTATTTATTTATGTATTATTTAATGTACACATATCAAATGTTAGGGAGAAAAAATTTTTGACTGAATTCCAACAGCTTTGATGCTCATTATGCAAGATACAGACTAAGGTACTAAGTGACCTACTACTGGCTCCTCCTCCTCATCCCATCTACATATTCTCTCTCTTTCACTCCTTATTTTATCCCTCTTCCTCCTTTCCTCCATAATACTGAAGAGGATCTATTGTACCTATTTATAATGTACACAGGTCAACATGGGTGTTTGTAGGTGTAGGCAGTATTTCCACCTCCCTTGCTATGTGCAGTTGAGAACATGGTAATGTAGCAACGAGTATTATGAAGAAGCCCTTTGGGACACTCTGGGTTGCCTTCTTATTTGCATGACATATGACCAACCTGATGGGTGACTGTTTCCAGACATCCTTGAAACTCAGTAAGATGCTTTTAAAATGCCATCTTAACGACAGTTGTCACTTCTGAATAACCCTTTTCTGGTGATCTTGTAAACTTAGCTCTCCCCAGGAATACCCCTGTGATGGTTAATATTAGCTGTCAAGTTGATTGGATTGAAAGATGCCTGGATGGCTGATAGAGTATTGTTCTTGGGTGTACCTGTGAGGGTGTTGTTGCCAGAGGGGATTGACATTTGGGTCAGTGGACTGGAAGAGGAAGACCCACTCCCAGTGTGGGTGGGCACCATCCATTTGGCTTGCCAGCATAGCAAAAACAAAGCAGGCAGAAGATGGGATTACTTTGCTTGCTGAGTCTTCTAGTTTCCTTCTTTCTCCCGGGCTGGATGCTTCCTTCTGCCTTTGGACATCAGACTGCAGGTTCTTCAGCCTTTGGACTCTTGGACTTACACCAGTGATTTACCAGGGCCTCTTGGGCCTTCAACCACAGGCTGAAGGCTGCACTGTTGGCTTCCCTGGTCTGTAGACTTTCAGACTTTGACTGAGTCACTCCCGGCTTCTTTCTTCCTCAGCTTGCAGATGGCCTATCGTGGGACTTCGCCTTGTGATGGTGTGAGTCAGTTCTCCCTAATAAACTCCCTTTCACATATACATATGTCCTATTAATGCTGTCCTTCTGGAAAGCCCTGACTAATACAGCACCCAAAGATTGTGGTATTGAAATTATAGTTTCAACAGTAATTATTACAATAGTAACAATTTCTGTTTATAAAGCATTTACAATATGCCACACACTGGGCTACAACCTTTACATGAATTAGAGCTTCCAGCCACCTCTACGCTGAAAACCATCAATGACTTCCCATTGTTTTTAGGAGGAATACCCAATGATCCCCAAGGCTTAACCTATTCTGGCCCTTACCTTTCAGGCCTCATTGTCACTCGTCTCTTCCTCATTTCCTGTACTTCAGGCACACACCTAGAGCTCTTTTAATGCTCAATTGCTCTCCTGCCTCTGGACTCTTCCAACTGCCGGTCTCGCTGCCAGAGCACTCTTCCTCATGAGAATCTGCCTTGCTCTCCTGCTTAAGTCTTGTTCATTGTCATATGTTCTTAAAGACCATGCTCTTTTTCCTTGGTGCACACATGTCGATTTGCTATATGTCCGCTGATGTCATTGTCTTTCTCTCCATTGGTACCAAAGCTCCATGAGAAGGGGGCGGACGCTACTTGTGTTCATTATTGCATATCAGCCGATTTTATCCAATATACAATAAAGGATCAACATGAGTACTGAATAAATAAAAGAATGAATGGATTCTGTTTCGCCAAGGCTTATATCTATTTTACATTAGACCTTAACTCTCTGTAAAGAGACTTGTTTCTGTGGCAGCACTTTTTTTACCCACTTCACAGGCATTTGGAACCCACTATAGGGGTCAATGAGTGACTCAGTAACTCTGAGAGACTAGACATGTATCCATCTCCCCAAAGTCCTGGCCACTTCCAACACTGTTAGAAGTCTCACTACACAGTTCTAATCCAATTGACCTATGTGCTTTCTTTTAGACTTTGAATAACACTGTGGTCTTATCCAAAGGGAAGAGAAGGGTATTGATATTTATCAAGGGCCTACTTTCTTCCTGGAACACCCTTTGGTGCCTTTCATACATTCAGTTGAAATTACTACCAGTGCATTAAAAATAGAATAATAATTGTAAGGTATTTTGGAAACATAAAGACCTCTGTAATATTAACTACATTAGAACATTTCTTAGAGGATTGAGTTTTTGAAATATTCAATTGCACTTGCATTGATTAGTCAGCTAACTCACTCCTCTACAGATAACCTTTGTGAAAATAAAACTGATTTTTGGCAATGTCATTCCATGGAGAAAATCTGATAAACTTAAAGTGATTGCAGATTGTCCCCCAAAAGATCAGGTGTCCTTGTTATTGTTAAGCCAGTTTCTGCAATTACAAGATTGTGTAAGAAAGCAAAAGTTGTATTAGCTAATGTACTGAACATTTAACAACTAGTTTCCAGTAAAGTTCTCACCCCACCTACCTTGAATGTCTCTCTGTCCATTGCATCAACATATTTGGTGGTTGTTGCCTGTTGATACTTTAAGAGGTTGCGACTTTTATTTAAGTAAAATGCTAATCAACTGGAATGGCAAACTTTGAGGAAGATGAAAGATTTCCAAAAAAAGAAGAAAGTGACATTAGAGAACTCTTTAATCACATGTCAAACTACCACCAAATGAGTCTGGCAGGGTTAGAACAGTTAATGTCAGACGAAGAGAATAATCCATGAGGGCTATGACATGATAGGTGCCTCAAAGAGACAGATCTGAGAATCCAAGAATTAAAGGGAGTGCTGGCAAAATTGATAAGGCTGTTTATGAGGCGCTTATGATCTTGTGACACAAAGGGCCATGTTTACATACAATTTTGAAGGGAAAATTATGATCTATTAATCAACACATAACTCATTATTGATTTATTACATAATTTATATTTACTTAAAAAGTATTCACAAAATGAATTAATTTCCCTCATATCATTTTGAAAGAGAAATGCCCAAACATATTAACTTTGTTCACCATTTAGTATGACACCTAGACCTCCCTGTAGTAAATTTACTTTACATGTCTTTTTCCAGGTTTTATATACCCTCACATAGTGAAGACTACATTCAAGTCACTAGGTTTTATCTCTTCCTTTCAAATAAGTTAAGTAAGCTATTCCCCTGATTTTTTGCCCAGCCTCAATCATCCATACCAGTCCTATATAATTAATTTTCAAGGTTAAAACTTGGATCATATCTTCACTTTTCCTGCCTCGTTCTTTATATATGTTCTTATTCATCCTGTGGAAAGTATCTTTGACACAATAGAAATACTGAGGAAAATGTTATCATTAATATTTTCACACATTTCTTCTGCACGATGAATGACTGTGATCTGTAAGAGCTGAGTGTTATTATCGTATTGTATCATTCTTGCATTGCTATGAAGAAATACCTGAGACTAGGTGACTTATAAAGAAAGCAGGTTTAATTGGCTTACAGTTCTGTGGGGTGTACAGGAAGCATAGAGCTGGCATGTGCTTCTAGAGAGGTTCCTGGAAGCTTACAGTCATGGCAGAAAGCAATGTGAGAGCTTGCACATCACATGGTGAGAGCGGGATCCACAGAGAGAGAGGAAGCTGCCATACACTTTCGCACAACCAGATTTTGCAAGAACTCACTATCATGAGGACAGCACCAAGAGGATGGTGCTAAACCATTCATGAAAACCCAGCCCCATGATCCAATCACTTCCCACCAGGAGGTTTGGGTGGGGACATACATCCAAACTATATCAGTTGTGGTAACAACTTCTCTAGTTAGGATGTTCTCTGAACACTGAATCTCTTTCTTGGATACTTTTATAATGATCCCTGTGATGAAACTGCAACTAATTTTCTATATTACCTGATTCTCTTGAAGTCACCACATATTTTTTACCTTTGCAAAGATAGGAATACTAACAGTGTAACAGAATGCCAGGTCTGATCGCCGATCGACTGATAATTAACACAAGTGAAGTCAATGTACCTTTTTAATCACTATTTTGAAGCACTGTTGATTCATTTATTTAAAAAGTTGAAGTAAAAATTAAAAATATTCAGGATATATTAAATCCATGAGTAGGCAATGAACACATTACATGGGGCCAAGATTTTGCTTAGAGAAAAATGACTTCAATGGATTCTTAATCTATTTTTATCTGAGTTTTATTTTTGGTTTGAATTACCCAGATAAATTCTTTAATTTATTTGTCTCTGTAAATTAAGTGGAAGAATTATGTACTCAAGTGAAAATAAATGGGTAAGTCTATTCCTATATGCAGTCTACCAAAAGTAATTTACTGAATTCTTTTTATGTTCTTAGTTCAAAATTATAGGCTTGTAGGACAAAAAGAAATAAGCTATGTTATGTAACTTACATTAACACTGAAGTATAAAGAAATAATCAATTCTCTTAGTATCTTTGGAAGCAGTATTAAATATTTTAAAGTTCTTATTATATTATTTAACTCATTTTAATATCTGAGAAAAGTACACTAAAGTATAAAATGTACAAACTGAAAGAGACATTCTCATATATTAATACCTTTAGTATACACTGATATCTTCTTATATACACACATATTTAAAATGTATATGTAATATTATGCTTAATGAAAAATTTAGGAAAATATCCAACAAAACTTTAGCATTCTATCTTATTATATATTTATTTTAAAACAGTTTATTTTACTTTAATGCACTAATCATTTCAAATAAACTACTTACAACTTTTTATATACAGTTTATCATTAAAGTCAAATTAAATATGAATAGACCATAATTTTTATGAGCTTCAACTTGCCACAAGAAAATCATTTTTTTCTGTTGTTTTAAAGAAAATGATTGATTGATAGAGTGACTGATTTAATAATGGATATAGACAGACCTAATTTTACTGCACTTTCCTGTGCTCTGCAGATACTGTGTTATAAATTGAAGGTTTTTGGAAATTGTGCATCCAGTAATCCTACTGGCACCATTTTTCCAAACAGCATGTGTTCCCTTAATGTCTCTGTGTCACATTTTGAAAATTCTTGCAATATTTAAAAAATTGTCATTACTAGTATTGCAGCTATTATGATGATCTGTTTAGTGATCTTCAATGTTACTATTGTAATTATTTTAGGACAACATGCACCATGGCAATACAAGAAGATGAACTTAATCGACAAATGGTGGTCTGACTGCTCCAGTGACTGGAAGTTACCCCTTCTCTCTTCCTCTGCTTGGGTCTCTCTATTCCTTAAGACAAAATAATATTGATATCAGGCCAATTAATGACTTGAAAATGGCCTGTAGGTCTTCACATGAAAGGAAAATCACACATATCTCACCTTACATCTAAAACTGGGTATGATGAAGTGAGGAAGAGATATTGAAAGCTGAGACAGGCCAAAAGCTAGGCCTCCTGCATCAAGCAGTTAGCCACATTGTGAATGCAAAGGGAAGAGTATTTGAAGGAAATTAAAAGTGTTAATCCAGGGAATACACAAATGATAAGAAAAAGAAACAGCCTAATTGTTGATATGGAGAAAGTCTGAGTGTTCTGAACACACAATCAAGCCAACCACAACATTCCCTTTAGGCAAAGCCTAATCCAGAGCAAGGCCCTCACTCTCTTCAATTCTATGAAGGTTGGAAGAGGTGAGGAAGCTGCAGAAGAAAAGTTTGAAGCTAGAAGAGGTTGGTTCATGGGGTTTAAGATAAGAAACTGTCTCCATATATAACAGTGCAAAGTGAAGCAGCAAATGCTGATGGAGAAGCTGCAGAAAATTATCCAGAACATTTAGCTAAGATTATTGATGAAGGTGGCTTCACTAAACAACAGATTTTCAATGTAAATGAAAAATCCTTACATAAGAACAAGATGCCATCTAGGACTTTCATAGCTAGAGAGGAGAAGTCAATGCCTGGCTTCAAAGCTTCAGAAGACAAGCTGACTCACTTTTTAAGTGCTAACGCAGCTGGTGGCTTTAAGTGGAAGTTAATACTCATTTACTATTCCAAAAATCCTAGGGCCCTTAAGGTTTATGATACATCTACTCTGCCTATGCTCTGTAAATGGAACAAAACCTGGATGATACCACGTCTGTTTACAGCATGGTTTGCTGTTTATTTTAAGCCCACTGAGACCTGTTGCTTAGAAAAATATTTCTTGCAAAATGTTACTGCTCATTGACAATGGACCTGGTCACCCAAGAGCTCTGATGAAGTTGTACAAGAAAAGTAACGTTGTTTTTATTCCTGCTTACATAACATTTTGTAGCCCAAAGATCAAGGAGTAATTTTGATTTTCAAGTCTTATGATTTAAAACGTACCTTTTGTGCTTGCTCACACAGCACGTTTACTAAAATTAGAATGATACAGAGAAGATTAGCATGGACCCAGCTCAAGGATGACATGAAAATTCTTGAAGCATTCCATATTTTTGAAAATTAAAAAAAATTACAAGGGTATAGTTGCCATATATAGTGATTCCTATGATGAATCTGGGCAAAGTAAATTTAAAAATCTTCTGGAAATAATTCAGCATTCTAGATGCTATTATGAACATTCATGATTCATGAGGAGGCCAAAATATCAACATTAATGAGAGTCTGGAAGAAGTTAATTTCAACTTTCATGGATGACATTGAGGGGTTCAAGACTTCAGTGGCTAAAGTAATTGCAAATTTGATAGAAACAGTAAGAACTAGCATTAAAAATGGAGTCTGAAGATAGGACTAAATTGCTGCAATCTCATTATAAAACTTGAATGAATGAGAAATTGCTTCTTATGGATGAGCAAATAAATTGTTTTTTTCAGATAGAACCTACTCTTGGTGAAGATGCTGTGAATATTGTTGAAATGACCACAAACAGTTTAGAATACTTAATTGATAAAGTATCCTAAATGCACAAACTTAACTGATAAAGCAGTGACAGAGATTGTGAGGACTGATTCTAATTTTGGAAGTTCTACTATGGGCAAAATGCTATCAAACAGCATAGTATGCTACAGAGGAGTCTTTCATGAAAAGCAGAGCCAATCCATGGAGCAAGTGTTTTTGTTTTCTTATTTTAAGAAATTTGCACAACCACCCCAATCTTCAGCAACAATCACCCTGATTAGTTAGCAACCATCAATGTCAAGGCAAGACCCGCCACCAGCAAAAAGATCAGAACTCTCTGAAGGTTCAGATGGTTATTACCACTTTTTTAATATAGTTTTTAAAAATTAAGATATCTACATTGGGGTTTTAAACATAATACTATCTCACACTTTATATATGATGCTATAGAGTACACATAACTTTTGTATCCCCTGGAATACAAAAAAAAAGTGTGCCTTACTTCATTATGATATTTACTTTATTGTATTGTTCTAGAACCAAGCTTACCATATCACTGGGGTATATCTCCTTTCCATCTTGTTTCTCTAGGAATTTGTGATAGTTAACAGAAAAGATATATGCAATAATCTGTGATAGTTAACAGAAAAGATATATGCAAAAAGTAGAAAAACATAAGTTAGAACTCAAGGTTAAGAATACTAGAAATTATAATAAGAGGTCAATATGGTTAAAAGGAACACAGATATTCAGGTCATAAATTTCTACACTATTGTTATAATTGAGCTTTGAATTTGTTTCTAGGACTTCTGGCAGCTGAAATGAAATAAGGAGGTGAGAAATCATATAGACATTATTTTTTCTTATGGAAAAGTAAAGAAGGTATTTAGACATGGTTGATAGGCACGTTTCTCTGTACCAGAAAATTTCAAGTGCTTCCAATTTTGTTTTGGAGATTTATTATTATTTTAAGTAAATCCAATGCAGTCTTAAGTACAATCTGTTGCATATCATTTTATTCTTGGCTTAATTTTTAAATATTTGTGTGATTTGAGTAATTCATTTAAGTTTTCTTGACTTTGGTTTCTTCATCTGTAAAGGAAGGGGATGGGGCAAGATGACCTGCACTCAAGTCTTTTGTAATTCTAATATCCCATATCCAGTGGGTTCCCATTTTCCCAGCATAGACAATAGCACTTACTATTTAAAAAGCCAAGTTTCCCTTTTTATAAGTTTGCCTATATTGTATAGGTGAGTCTCTTCTTAGGAAGAAACATTTTTAATTTAGGGGTCACCCGTCAATTATGTCAAATGCTCCGAAGAGTTAAATAAGAGAAGGACTGATCAGTTTGGTTCGTTTGTGAGAGATCACTCAAGAAATGAAAAGTTAATTTCAGAGTGGAATGAGTGTCAACTTCCTGGTGTACTGGGTATCTACTTTCTAGCATGCCTCTTTACATCCTTTGATTTGTGGCCCCAGGTGTACCCACTGTGCAATTGGACCCACACACTGTTGGTGTAAGGAAGGCAGGAACTGGGTCTTTCTTACTCCATTGAGAGTCTTGAAGGTGTCAGGAGAGAGTGTCTGCTCAATAAATGTTGCCTGACAATCAACTTTTGAATCTTGTTCTTACTTACTTCTGTTGACATGCTACCAAAATCAGTGTTTTGTCAACCCTGTGTAGCACAGATGCATCTAACGTGAGGTTTAGCATCTAATGTCATTGTTTATCTTGAAAATTTTTGGAGTCAAAATAACCTTTGAAAATCTCTTAAGAGGCTTAGAAATTATGGTATGTTGGATTTTGTGAAAAAATCTTATAAAGTGTGTGTGTACATCCTATATAAGAATGTATAATATATAATAAATGTATAAGTTAAATATAAGTTTACTATATTTTTAATCATATGAGGATGAAAGAGAAATGAAATAAAAAAAGGAAAATGATCATGTCGCACTGTATTTGCAACAGTTAAAACCATATATGATACAACATCATTCTATCCCTAAATAACAGCAGCCTGTGTACTGTGAAATGTGCAATGTGTGAATTGATAACAAGATAAGTATGATTCCCAGTTCACACTCCATGTCCCCAGGAAGATAAGCCTGCAGGCCATGGTATTTATTGTGATTATCTGGAGCTGGTCCACAGGACATACCTCCTGACTACTTGCACAACTGCTCAGGGTGAGACTCATTTCTCCCTTTTTCCAACTTCATTCTCATATCAATATGCCCAGTTATATGTTGTTAGGTAGTGATAAGGGTCTTTGGAGGTCTAGAGCAAAAACAGAGTTCTGTGAGATCCTCTGGAAATCTTCACAAGTCAATGCAAAGTCCATCTGATCACCTACCATTTCAACCCTGAGGGTAACCGCATCAGGCAGGATGGGCTAGGTTATACTGCAATATCACACAATTCCAGAACCCCAGGGGATTAAGACCACAAAGGCTTATTCATATTTCTTACTCATGCTACGTGTCTATCATGGACTAGTTTGGGGCTCTGCTCCAATTCAACCTCATTCTGAAACTCAGGCTGTTGGAACAGCCACAGTCTGAAATCTGTTAGTCACCATGGCAGAAAGTAAGCGAAATACAGCAAGTCACACATGACATCTTTAACACTTACACTGGAAGAGACACGTACCCCTTCTGTGCACTTTGCATTGGTCAAATCATATTATGTCACTATGTTTTATACCAAGGAGAAGAGCCAGTACAATCCTGCCCTATGCTTAAGAGTACAATTGGAGAACTTGCTGAATAGCATTAATGATCACTGCAATAAACATGTGCCAAACAGTGAATTTGGTAGGGTTTCCAGGTCCATCCTGATCTGTCTGGTTTTATGTTCTCGAATAACCTTTAGTTCTTTCAGCTCAGGCACACTGAATGACTCACATATCTCAGAGGAGGAACAAATAGTCTTGTCCCTCTTCCCTTTTATTTAATAAAGAAAGAAGGACACAAGGAGAAAGAAATAAGATGGAAATTAATCCTCGTAGAATTTCATGTGTCATTTGATGGCCAGGATGATCAGTTTTTAGTTCAATTAATGCCTGTGGTAGACTGAATAATGAACTCCCTCAATGATGTCCATATCTTAATTTCTGAAACTTGTAGTATATGTGGCATTGTATGACAAAGAAAAATCAAGGTTCAAGATGGAATTAAGTTTAATAGCCAGCCGATCTTAATATAGAAAGATTATGCTGGATTATCTAGGTCACCCAAAGTAATCACAAGGTTTATTAAAAGTGAAGGAGGGAGGCAGAAGAGGAGGCCAGAAGTCAGATGTCAGATGGTGTGATTGAAGAAAAGGACTCAACCATCCATTGCTAGCTTTGTAGATGGGGAAAGCTGGTTATGAAGCAAGCCATATAAGCAGCCTTCAGAAGCTGGAAATGGCAAAGAGACCATTTCTCCTGCGAAACCTCCAGAAAGGAATGCAGCCCTGGCCACACCTTGACTTTGTCCCAGTGAGATCCGTGTCAGACTTCTGACCTACAGAACTGTGAGATGATAAATGCATTGTTTTAAGCCACTCATTTTCTGACAATTTTTAAAAGCAGCTATTGAAAAGCAATACAATACCTTTATGTTTTTTGAACTAACTTGTACTTCTAAAACCATGGCTACTCTAACACGTTCAGACACTATTTCAATAATTTGGCTCTGTAATATGTAGTTAAAAGGAATAAAAGGAAGCACATTGGTCTGCATGTTATTGTTATTGTTTTTGGAGAAAACCTCTGTTAAACCATGTGGCAGAATATGTCACCTCTTCTATCTCAAGCAGAAATGTGGCTTGGTGTGCAGGTAGAGGCTTTAGTATCTGAATTCTTAGCTCTATTGGGAACAGATACAAACTTTCTAATTCACATGCTAAACTTTGTTGGCTGTCACTCCCTATGTTTCCATTGCTTCCTGTGGCGTATCAAAGCCTCTTATAGCATCCACCCATCTTTGTAGCTGCTTTTGATTCAGAGACCATATTTTGAGAAAGACTGAATCAAAAGACATTCAGAAAGAAAGTGATATCTTGAGATTACATAGTAAAATCATGACAGGCGTCTCATATGCTTCAACGACGTTCTTAGAATATGGGGTGAAAAATGTCTGAAATAAACAAAGCTATGTGGCATGAGAAGGTCTTGCAGGACTCCAGCGTGGAAATGGACTGGCATTAGAAAACTGAGAGGGACAGTGATGGAGGTAGCATTATACTTTGAGTTTGAAATCCTAGAGATCAAGTTCCGGTTCTGCCACTCACTACATGAGTAACCTTCGACAAGTCGTTTAACATTTCTCAGTCTTGGTTCCTCATCTTTAACATGGGAATATGATGCTGACTTCCAGTTTCCATTTGGAGATACTACTATTTTACACAAGATTTTTGGTTTTCAACAAAACATTACAAGCCCTAATGAAAAAAGCAAGGAAAAAAGAAAAACACTTCTAAGGGATGAAGCAACGAATAGAACCAGAGCTAGGTGTGGCACAGATGTTGGAAGTATTTGGCAGAGAATTACAAATCATGAGTTTAACTGAAATGGTTCTGATGGAAAAGGCAGACAGCATGCGAGTTCACATGAGTAGTTACAGCAGAGAGATAAACACTATAAGGTAAAACTAAATGCTAAATGGAAATGCTAAAAATGTAAAACATGGTAACCAGATGAAGAATGACTTTGATAAATTTATCAGTAGAATGAACTCAGCCAACGAAAGAATCGATGAACTTAAAGATAGGTCAATAAAAATTACCCATCTGAAAAAAAAAAAAAAAAAAGAAAAAGAAAAGGAAACAAAAACACAATTAGAAGAGAATATCTAAGAGCTGTATTCTAATATATGTGCAATTAAAATTCTAGAAGGAAAAGAAAAAAAACAGAACAGGATAGGAAAAACATTTTAAGAAATTATGGCTGAATTTTTTCTTCAGAATTAATAACAGGCATGAAGTCACAGATCCAAGAAGCTCTTTGGACAGAAGAGATGTTAATACCATGCAGAAACTTAGAAGTATGCAAATAAAATGTCAGAAATGGAATAAATGAAGGGTGTTTTCATATTTCAATTGTTCTAAAAATATCTGGTGATTTAAAGCAAAATATATAGTGTGTTTATGACATTTGTAAAAATAAAATATATGATGATATTAGCACAAAGGATCAGAGGAGATAATTTAGAATGTACCCTTGTAAAAATCTCACACTGGATGTGAACTGGTATGTTAAAATTTGAAGGTAGATTCTGCTTAATAAAAAACATCTTCTAAATCCTGGAGCAACCACACACTTTTTAACAAAAGATAAATAATAAATCAATAAAGAAAGTAAAATGGAATCACAAAACAATTCTCATTTAACCCAAAGCAGAGCGGAAATTTTTAAAAAGAATAAAACATATATGACACAAATAGAAAATAGCTAGCTAATTTATCCCTATCTACAATCTTAACAAATGTGAATGGTCTTAACACATCAATTAAAAAAAGAGATTTTTAGATGAGATAAAAAGGTAAGATACAATACCCTATTTATAAGAAACAACTTACATTTGAAGAGATAGATAGATTTTTTTAAAAAGATAGAAAAAAAAAAAACAAACAAAAGGAAGAAAGGGTAACTACGCTAATATCAGATAAAGTCAACTTTATCTCTGAGTTATGTGAGCTATTCACCAGTATCAACTTTAAAAATCTATCATGAAACAATCATGTTTAGAAGAATTCATTCAGTATGATGGGAAACAATGGCTAAAGACTATTTCTTGTACTTCACAATACTGTCTGAAGCCTCACATCCTTTTCAAATGGTTGAAGTAGTTTTCACATTTCCCAGATGATGAAAATAAATCACAGAGTAGGTCAGCATTTTACCCCAGAGTGGCTAACCAATCACTAATATGTGACAGAACCGGATCTTAATTACTGTGCTGTCTTCTTTACAAAAGGAGTTTCTGTAAGTATAATGCTGCTTCCCACCTCTGGGGGAACATTAAAAACACTAAAGCCGAATTCTCGAAGACAAGCTTTCTTTTGGATGGGTGGTGTTGCTTCAGTTCTTTTAAATTCCTTGATTTCACCCGCCTCTTTCAAGAGAGTAAGACATTTATCCATATCATACGCAAGAGAGAGTCCCTGCTACAATACAGGTTGTGGCATTACAGAAGACTAAAGTAAGAGGGACACAGAAGATAAATATATCCAAGATACAGGTCAGCACATCCAGGAGGAGGCAGAGAAGCAACAGGTCGGGTAACTTGACCAGACATTCTCAGCCATTAATTTCAGAACAGGACTAAGCACCAGATCTCCAAATATCAAATACAGGGCTGGGCGCGTAGCTCACGCCTGTCATCCCAGCGCTTCCGGAGGCTGGGGTGGGGCAGATCACCTGAGATCAGTTGGAGACTAGCCTGATCGACGTGGTGAAACCCCGTCTCTACTAAAAATACAAAATTAGCCGGGGGTGGTGGCGCATGCCTCTAATCCCAGCTACTTGGGAGGCTGAGGCTGGAGAATCGCTTGAATACCGGAGGGAGGTGGAGGTTGCAGTGAGCGGAGATGCAGTCATTGCATTCCAGCCTGGGCAACAAGAGTGAAACTCCGTCTTAAAAACAAAAACAAAAGCAAAAAACAAAACAAAACAAAACAACAACAACAAATCAACAAACAAATATAATTCATCACTGTTTCCTCTTCCCCTCCTTACCATTATTTGTAGCTGTAACTCTGTAACACAGAGAAAAAATTCAAATGAGTAGCACTAGCCAAAGGGGGCCACTTGTAAAACAAAATATATCTTAATTATTCATTTATGAGATGATTGTAAAGGGCCCATCCAACTTGCCAGTATCTAAAGTGTAGTTTTAATGTTGGTCTTTTAAGCCTTCTTCTTTTTTTTTTTTTTTTTTCTATTAGGAATTGCCTTCAGAATTCCAGTCTCTTAACCAAGTATCCACAACCCAGCAACAAAGTGGACTCTCAGAATTTGAGGCACCAGGACTTTCTAATTCCCAGTTCCTTTCTCTGTAGGAAATGGTACCTCTTGGGCAGTGTTACCCTGAGAAGAGAGTGAGACTTGGGGAAGGTGCCCAGAGCTCAGTGCTGGCCTTGAGGACAGTGTGCATTCCAAAACAGAGAATGAAGTGAAGTGTACTCTTAAGGCAGCATTTCGTATTTGTCCCTGTTCCTCAACTTAAGAGCAATGGATTAATCTTTTCTGAAAGTTTTTCATAAATAGGACAAAGGAATTAAAATGTACTCTTAAATTTCTCCTTTCGTGTAAATCTAAAATCAGTTAACCTTTCTATAAAAACTTGGTGATGGAAGATCATGGTCTAGTATACAGTATTGGGTTGTTTGCTCCATTTTAAAAAATCAATTTTATTTTTCCTGGAACTAACATACTGAGAGGTAAAATCTTGAGATTCTGATGAGTTTTAGTGAAATGTGTCCACGTTAAACTTTGGATTGGTTAAAACAAAATGACAGGAAGCCTATATACATTATTACACATGGAGAAAATAAATATAAATTATTGTTTCCAAAGTTTATGTTTGATGAGTTTTATCATTTGAAGTGCCATATAAACATTTTATTATTACAATAGAATCCAGTAAACCAAGCAAAAAGAACAAAACAATACAGTATAACAATGCAAATGTTTAGAAAGCAAGGAACTCTCTTAACACTCAAATTCAAGCTTAGATATGGTCAAGGTGACAAACTATTTCTGTTTGCTAAGAAAGATTATTTTTTAGCACTTGTTGGCTTTAAAAGATGGTCTCCTTGCTTTTAGGCTGCCTCCGTGTGTTCTGATGATATCAGTGTTTGTCCAAATTGTGTACCAGAATTTATTTTTCCCTCCATTTAAAATAAAGTATGGATTTTCAATCAGTACATGAAAGAAAACTGGACTTAAAGGCAGGAAAATTTTGTGGATGACCTAGGTCTGCTACATACAATTTATATGGATTTTTAATACAATTATTTGCTTTATTTAATTTCCTTTCGCTTCAGAGTTTTCAGCTAGGAAATGGAGATGATAATATCCATCATAATTGACTCACAAGGATGTGATGATCAAATAATTTAATATATTAGATAACACTGGATAACACCTTACTATACACACACTAGTTACCAATATAAAAGTGAAATTGACTTTTTTTTTTTGTAAGGGGAAACTACTGTATTGTATTACAGTGTACTATAGAACAGACTGGATGGAAGTCCTTTGATTCTTTTTTTGTTTTTCTAATATCTAATTTTGTGACTTAGCAAATCAAATCAATTTTCCATAAAATAGATGACTAAAGAACCTCTATCAAAGCTTTTAGATTTAAAAAATCCCCCTTAAATTTTCTTTTTTTTCTTGAATTGGACTACTAGTCAGAAAACACTTGGATTCCAGGTCTACAATGCAACTAACATGGAAACATTTAATCTCTGCACAGTTTGGTTTCCTTATGGAAGATATCTTCCAGCTTTGATAACCAGTGATTTTAAGAAATCGGTGATGTAATCCACATAACTTACTGTACATTTAAAAATGAAAATATTCATAGTAAAAATGAATTGGAGTTTTCACAGAAGGAAGGGAATACAGTTTAATAACTCAAAGAACCCGAAACATTTCCTTTAAAAACAAAACATGTTTTACAGTTTCTGAAGTATATAAGTCACATTCAGTTTTACTATCAGTCTTCACAGAATGTCACTTGATTGAAATTTCAGTAATTTATATTTGTGTTTAATTGAAAATTCTAAGGAAATGGAAAAGCCAACATAAAAATATATTCTCTAACTCAATATGTTATTAAATCATTTTGTTTTCTCTAATTATTAAGTAGAATGTCTTAAATTGTTTTCTAATTCTTAAGAGAAACAATGATTTATAACCACCAACTTAATTTTATTAGATGCCAAAAATGTTTTCAGATTTGGACATCCCAAGCCTTGACCAGTAACAATTTGATATTTGCTAATCATTGTTGTTTTCTTCGAAAAGCTTACGTAGAATAGTCAGTAATCAGTTCTTTAAAATGCAATGTTTTGTGAACAAGTAGCATGACTAATACATGATTTGTCTACACCATTGAAAATTTTAATTTACTTTTTGCATACCAATCCCTATGGCTTTCAATTAAGTCTTATAGAAAAGAAATGATGTTTCTTGTACACAATGAAATAGAGGATTGAATCAACTCATGTGCAGGAGTTAATTTACATGACTAAGAATGCTAATAAAATACCCGAAATCGCTAAGCTGATTTGTGGAAATAGGTGAATAAAAAGTCAGGTTCAAAAAGCTTAGTTTGCTGCAGCTGATATTAAACCTATATTAACATTTTAATAGGCTACTACAAGACACAGAGCAATATCATTGGAGTTGCTTTGCTCTTTATAAGGTCATTTTATAGTACTGAGACAGAAAAAATATTAATAAATTACTGGCACAATGTGTTTCTAGTAATTTAGAAAATGTTCCAGTATTTGAATAGAAATATAGTCAGGGTTCAGGCACAGCTATATTGGTCTGTAAAACCGGATTAAAGCAATCAATCTGTTATCAAAAATCTCTATTGGAAGATTATTAGGACCACCCAATTCACCATTTCAATTCTAATGACCATTTGCCCTAGACAGTAGAATAGATAGGTGGAGAAAGTGAGCTTCCAGTTTACATGACTTTCCAAACACCTTAATGCCTTTGCTTAAATATTACTGGCAATTTTTTTTTTTTTTTAAGTTAAGAAAAATCGGCAAAATGGGAAGACTTAGTGGTGGTCGTTTGACCCTGTTGGGCTGGGGCAGGGATCGGGAGGGTGGGGATTGAGACTTCACTTAAGAGCTACTTAGGGGGGTGCACAGAAACCACCGCGGGCATTTTCAGAAGCATTTGCTACCCCCGCGGCGAAGGGACACTTAAGGAGGAAGTGCCTGTGGAACTGAGAAAGCCTTATTTCATCGCGGAACACAAAAAATTCAAGTCTCTAGATGGCAGCCTTCAATACCTTTGGAAAGCAGTCTCTCCTCCTCCGCCACCCCCACCTCCCCTCCCACCGCATCTCGGCTCCTTGGCAATGTAGTATCACTACATGTGTGCCCTGGCCAGTGGATATTGGGTTTTGCTGCTCTCCAAGAATCTGAACTTAACGTGTTTATTCTAGGGCCTGGTGCTCTTCTCTGGAAGCTACCTAGCTGTTAGCTTGGGGAAAAGAGGGAGTAGGGATGGCTCCAAGAGCCACGCTAAGCCTCTGCCGAGGGGAGGTGGGGCTGCGCCGCAGCCAGGGCACCCTCTACCTGGGAGCAACAGCATCCTCCGCTCCCGGCGCGAAAACTCCGCTCCCAGCGAGCGCAAAGACCACCTGCCCAACTGGCGGAGCAGGAGAAGCACCACCGCCCCGATTCACCCAGACGTTTATGGGGAAGACATAAAAATCTTGGGTTCTTAAATTCGCAAAAGACTGAGTTAGAAGGAGTGCGTAACAGGGACAAATAAGAAACAGGAGAAAGAAACACGCCCCGAAAAACACGTTACTTGCACCCGGCAGCCCCTGGGGGGGGGGGGGGGGGGCGTCCCTCACCTACCCCGGTGTGGGGACGAGAAAAGCCAAAGGTGTTAAAGAAGGAACTCGCAGACTGGCAGGGAGTGTGGGGGCGGCGGAGGACGGTGGGACTGCAGGAGACCCAGGTCTTTTCTGTCCAACCTTAAGATCTCCCTTTGGGGGTAGTCTAGGTGTCGGTTGGGAGTGAGGGACGATCTTCCCCACCCCAGCAGCCCCAGACACCCGCCCAGGTCAAGGTGGACGGAAAGCGGGGGTACTTTGCTCTAGCCCGGTTCCCTCCTGTTTTAGACCTTGGAATCTGGCTCCTCACAAGGTGTGAAACCTCTCCAAGCTGTGTCCGCTGACAGTCCGGCTCCTGGCTCCACCCAGGGCAGAGCAGACCTCCGTCCCTGGGCCTTAGAGGCTGGCAAGGGGCTGACCCCCAACCCGTGCCACTCTAGCGCACAGGCCCCACTCAGCATCGCGCGCTGTGGGGCAGTTGACAGGGACCCCTGTAGCTCCAGCGAGGCTGGACAGGACTTATTTACAAGTGCAGTGACCCCTGCCTCCTCGCTGAGAGCCCCGTGCAAACCGAAGCACTCTGGGGCAAGTTGGTGAGCGACTCACAACGCGGAACGGAGTTTGATCGACATGATATTGGGCATAGAAAGAAGCGGGTCTTACCTTGGTACAGAGAGCAGGGAGTTGCCATCCATTGTTGATGGGCGCCTAGAGAAGAAAGACGGAAAGTGCAGGCGAAGGATAAGTCTGTGGTGCTAGGACCCAGCTCCCAGAGTGGCAGACTGGCGCGCGCCAAGAGAGAGGCGCGCAGGCTGGGGCGGCGGCGGCGCCCACGGAGACTCGCTCCTCCCTGGCCGGCAAGCTCTGTGCGCTGCGACCGCCCGCTGTCCCCTCCCGCCGTCCTCTCTGATCTTGCGGGAGCGCTTGGCCGACGCTCCCACTTTTCTGCCCGGCTCCTGCCTCCTGCAGGGCGGGCCCCAGTCTCAGGTGCTCCAGGATCCTGCTCTACAGCTCATTCGTGCCCAGAAACATAGGTGACTCCAGACCAAATGTCTCTTTCCCCACCCGCCGTCGGTCTCCCCTCCCTTTCTCTCTGGCGTACAGCAGGTCTGAGCCCTGAAGTTGTTCACCCACTTTCCCACATTCACGCCCTCACTCCTAGCAGTGCCCACACTCCCCACTAGTCGCGCGCCGCTCCTCTGGCTTCCTGTCTGGATTTCATTTTTGTTTGTGGTCTACCATGTTACGGTCGATCACTCAGAATCATGCTCTCTTTGACACCCCAAGTCTTTTCCCTTTATTTGGACTTTCTCTCTTGGTTTTTGGTTTTCACGTTTCTTTAACTCATTTTGCTTAACTGTGACTTAGTCTTCTCTCTCTTCTGTTAGAACCGTGTGCGCACACAGAAATCTCAAAACCTATGAGAGCGGCCATCCTTCCGGGGACAGCACTCGGAACCTGGGAGGAAGAGCTGTCACAAACTTCCCCAGTTGCCGGCTGGCTATCTCCCTGAGCAAAAATGAGAGTTGTCTTAAGAAGAAAGGCACTGACAGTAGCAAGTATCTGCTAAGATGAGGGCGCTGTGGACTCTGCTTCTTTTTCCAATTAAAAAACAAATTAAAAATAAAATTTGGGACTTCCACAAATGGGAAGGTTGAGCCAATGTACTTTTAGCTGTTCCTCCTAGTAAGTACAACTAAATCCCCCGGAGGTTATCTATAAAACAGGCATGAGAAAAAGGTGCATGGAAGAATGCAGACCCCCTAGAGATCCTGGGACTCAAAACATGGCATAATGATGAGTTCCTGAAGTTCTCCCAGACTTTGGCTGAAGAAGATGACAACCCGGAAATGTCAAGGGGCAGAGACAGGAAAAGTCTTGACAAAGGACTCCTCTTTCTAGCCACAGGATCAGGAAAGAGGCAGCCTAGCATGACAGAAAATTTACACACAATAATAGCTCCCCTGTGGCCAAACACCATGAGAAAAAAACCTGTGGCCCTTTTTCAACTACACCATCAAAGGCCCAAGTAGGGAGGCTACATTTCACCATCTGTAGGCTCTAAGGATGTAAGTCAGTACCCTGGGCAAGGTGGTGTCAAAGAAAACTAAGTAGGGACCAGGACTTTCATCCCCTCCAAACACTGGCCGCACTCTCCTCTTCATGTCTCCTTTCCCCCATCATGGTGCCAAGAAGAGCTTGAACTTCCACATCCACACAGAAATAATGAAGTCCCCTTCCCATTCCACACATGCAGGTGGCATGATGGCAAAGTAGGGAGCCAAGGCTTTTAAAAAAATATTTTTTATTTCCATAGATTTTTGGGGAGCAGGTTACTTGAGTAAGTTATTCAGTGGTGATTTGTGAGATTTTGGTGCACCCATCACCTGAGCAGTATACACTGAACCCAATTTGTACTCTTTTATCCCTCACCCGCTCCCACACTTTCCCCTGAGTCCCCGAAGTCTATTGTATCATTCTTATGCTTTTGTGTCTTCACAGCTTAGCTCCCACTTATAAGTGAGAACATATGTTCGGCTTTCCATTCCTGAGTTACTTCACACAGAATAATAGTCTCCTGTTCCATCCAAATTACTGCAAATACCATTAATTCATTCCTTTGTATGACTGAGTAGTATTCCATTGTGTATATATATATATAGCACAATTTCTTTATCCACTCATTGATTGATGGACATTTGGGCTGGTTCCATGGGATCCAGGACTTTCAATCCTAACAAGGAGTAGCAGCATCGCTTCTTCACCTTGGTATCAATGGAGCTTGCACTTCCACATCCACAGAGCAGTAATGAGCACCCCCCTACTTCCACTCTACACTGAGGCAGTGTCAGGGGAGTTGTTGTGGAGAGTCAAAAACCATAGTTCAGAAGTAATAAGGCCCTATGTGTATCCCCTGCCCCCCACTCTGAATCACAGAAGGCCGCATGGGAAGCAGGAACTAGGTACTCCTACCACTCTTATCAGTGGAGGCCTAGTGAGTCGCGTAAACTCCCACCCACCCTTGCTTCACAGTAATGAATACCACTACCTGTTTTTCAAGTGTCAACAAAAGCCAAGTGAGGAGCCCAGATTTCTACCCCCGCTTGGTAGTGATGAGGTAGTGCTGCCCTTATTTTCCTTGCCTTACAAAAGAAGTGTCAAGAGAATCCATCTAAAACAGATCTTTAAATAAAATTCAGAATGTTCTGACATAATGCCCCAATTAGGCAGGCTTTAATAGAAAATTATTTGTCATATTAAAAACCAGATCTGAATGAAAATCCACACACAAGAAACAATCAATCGATACTATTAATAACGTGGAAATGACAGAGATGTTAAATGTATCTGTCAAAGATTTTAAAGCAGACATGATACAAATAATTTAATGAGCAATATAAACAAATAATAAAAAAAGAAAGTCAGCTCCTAAAAAGTCTAAGCAAATATAAGTAGAAGAAGTAAAGAAAAACTAAAGGAGGTTTTAGAAGTGAAAATAGAGTAACCACAATAAAACACAAATTGTTTTATTAGTTGGAGAGAAGCATCACTTTACCCATAAAGGAAATATAGTTCAAAAACAGTGAATTTCCCACTAGAAGCCATGGAGTACTGAAGTAATTGACAACATTTTTCAAGTGTGGAGGAAGAGAACTATGAACACAGAATCTTATGTCTAATAAAAATATGCATTAGAAATGAAGATGAAAATGGTATAGGATTCCAGCAGACCTCTCCTAAAAAAATGACTAAAGGAAATTGTCTAGACACCAATGAAACTGTCTTTACAGTTTCTTAGAATATCAGGAAAGAAGAAAACAGTAGGAAAAATTTGAAAGATATAACAGAATTTTCTTCTCCTTTTGAGTTTCCTAAACTATATTTGAAAATCAAAGGAAAGATTATGACTTTGATATGGTTCTAAATGTAGATAGAGAAAACATTTAAGACAATTATATTAAAGGGAGAAGGGTAAAGGTTGTAAGACAAGTAAAGTTTACACATTTTACTCAAACTGGTAAATTGACCAACACCAATAAACTATAAATTTATATATACATATACATATATATATATACACGCATATGTATACACATATATAGCATGTATAGAAATTATAAAGCTATGCACATAGATATGCTCAAAAATAATGTAGGTTAAATCAATAAAATTGGTTTTATTGATTTTAATTTTTTTATTTTAATCATTTTAAATGATTTTTATCATTTAAAAATTTTTAAAAATGTTTAATTAACCCATAGTAAAGGAGGAAAAAGGAAACAAAAACAAAGAAGGGAGAAAACAAACAGAAACAACAAAATAAAACCCTGTCAATTTTGAGCTTAATGCACCAATGATTACATTAAATGTAAAGGGTCTAAATAGAACAATTTAAAGACAGAGATTGGCAGTGTGGATTAAAGATATGACCCAATTATGTGCTCTCTGTAACAAACATTTCAAATATAACCCTATAGGAAGATTAAAAGTAAAAGTGTTATAAAAGATATATTAGGCAAACATTATTTAAAAGAAAGAATATGTGGCTATATTTATATAACATACAATAGACCCCAGAGCAAGGAAAATTACCAGAGACAGAGAGGGAGATTATTTGATAATAAGAGGGTCAATCTACCAAGTAGACATAGCAACTTTAAATGTATACACAGAAACAGCAGAGCTGCAAAACATACAGAACAACAGAATAATAGAACTGAAAAAAGAAATGGACGAATCCAAAATTATATCTGAAGACTTTAACCACTTTTTCTCAACAGTTGATAAAACGACTAGTCAGAAAATTATTGAGAATATTGAAAGACTCAGCAACACCATCATCCAAAAGGATCAAATTGACATTTATAGAATATGCCACCTATAAATAGAATACACTTTTTTTTCCCAAGTGTCCATTGAACATACCCCAAGATAAACCATATTTGGGGGCAATAAGTAAATATCAATAAATTATAAATAATTGAAATCATATATGCAGTGTGTCCTCCAACTACAATGGGAACAAAAACGAAATCAAGAACAGAAAGATAAGAGGAATATATTCAAATACTTGGAAACTAAACAGCACCCATCTAAATAATCCATAGGTTAAAGAGGTCAAAGAAAATTTAAAAAACACATCTAATTCAATAAAGATGAAAATACAATATATCAACATTTCTGGGATATTATTATGCTACACACTAGGAAGAAACTTCTGGAAATTAAATACTTGACAAAAGACTAGCATCTAGAATATATTTTAGAAGCCTCTCAAAACTCAACTGTAAAAAAAAAAATCCAACTAGAACACGAGCTAAAGATATAAACAGACATTTCACTGAAGAGGTTTTACAGATGACAAATCAGCACAGGAAAAGATGACCAATATTACTATTAGGTAAGTTTTAATTTTGTGTGGTTTCTTGTTAGAATGACAATATTTCATTTTATACCTTTCAAAATGGCAAAAATTAAAAATATTTCCACAACCAAATGTTGAAAAAGCTGTGGGAAAAACTGAGTCACTCATCATTACTGGTGAGAAAAAAAATATTAAAATCACTCCAAAGTAGTTTGGCAATTTCATAAAAAACCTAAACATGCTAGAAGAATACGACCCCACAGTTGCACTCCTGAGCATTTATCTCAGAGAAATTAAGTTTTCTGTCCATGAAATATTCTTACTCCAATGTTTATAGTCATTTTACTTGTAATAATCAAAACCTAGAAACAACAAAGACATCCCTCATTGGCAAATAGTTAAACAAATTGGTATAGCCATACCTTGGAATACTACTCAGCAATTAAAAACAACAACAAAATATCAATACATGAAATAACGTGGATGAATCTCCAGAAAATTACGCTGAGTGAAAATAGTAATCCAGGTGGTTATATGATTGTAAATATATAATAATATCTAATATATGTATATACATATACTATGTAAATATATAATAATATATAATAAATGTATATATATTACATATATGACATTTGTAGAAAACAAAATTTTAGAAATGGAGAGCAGATTAATGATTGCTGGAAACTAAGGAGGGGTGAGGAAGAAGGGAAATGGATGTGGATATAAAATGGCAACATGATTGATAGATCTTTGTGGTTATGGAAATATTGTGTATCCTAACTGTATTAATGTCAATATCCTAGGTGTAATATTATACTATAGCTTTTGCAACATGTTACCATTGGAGTAAACTGAGTAAAGGGTACATAAGCTTGCATTTTTTATTTCTTACAATTGCATGTGAAACAACAGTAATTTCAGGCAAAAATTGAATTAAAAAACAGAAAGAAAATATTGCTTTTATATGGTCAACTAGAATATTACATAAAGTAAATGCACAGCCTATACAGAAATGTAAAGATTTTTCTCTAGATTATGCTGTCTTCACTAAAGAAAGAAAATGATTGCCTTCCAAGTACCCATAATCAATGGGAATTTAGAGATAAGTAGAAAGGGAACACACACACACACACACACACACACACACACACACACACGCTGATGCAAACCCCTCTTAGCCACAGTGGAATAAAGAGATGTTGCAGCGTAACTGCTGCTAAAGAAACAATCATCAATATTTTAAATTGCTTTCAGTGCTTTAAAATCAATCCTGAATAGAATAATAGAATAAAATCAATCCTGACTATAATAATAATAGAACTGCTCCATTTTGTTGGAATTCTCTGAAAGATCAACACCATTGTAAGTTGAACTCTAAACGATCCAGGTCCCTCCCTCCCTCCCTCCCTCCCTTCCTTCCTTTCTTTCTTTCTTTCTTTCTTTTTTTTTTTTCCTAAGAGAAATCTTGGCAGCAGAGGAGTGGAGTGAGGTGAGATGCTAAGTATACACACTGTACCATATGGGAACACTGGTTTTACTTACATTTCATTCTACTATATTTTTCTGATCTAAGGCTTTTGTGATCAGTGTATTGATTTTCTATTATGGTTATAAAAAATTACCACAAATTTAGTGGCTTAAAATAACAAAATTTATAATCTTACATTTCTAGAGGTCAGTTAATTATAGTTCTCATCAGACTATTACAAATGATCACAAATGTAGTGGATTAAAACAAAATAAAATTTATAATCCTACAGTTCTGGAGGTCAGTTCATTATTGTTCTCATCACACTAAAATCAAGGTATCAACAGGTTATGTTGTTTTGGAGGCTCTAGGGAAGAATCCATTTCCTGGTCATTCAGGTGATTGGCAGAACTCAGCTCCTTGTGGCTGTAGGACCGAGGTCCTCGTTTTCTTGCTGGCTGTAAACTTGGGGCCACTTCCTGCCTCTAAAGTCAGCCCCATTGCTTGGCTCCTAGCCCTCTCTCTTTTTCCAGTTTCATAGACAGCAATAGTGGGTGAAGTCTTTCATACACACTATATCTCTGGCCCACTTTTCTGCCTTACTCTTCCACTTTTAATGGCTCACATGATTAGACTGGGCCACTTGGATGATCCTGGGTAACCTCATCTCAAAATCCTTAACCTAATCACATCACCAAAGCCCCTTTGCTCACATAAGGTAACATATTCACAGGTTTTGGGGACTGAAGCATGACTGTCTGACTGTCTTTTGGGTTCTGTTATTCTGCCTCCCATGATCAGCCATTTTGGTGGGCTGGCATGGTGGGTAGGGAAGGAAGGCGGTATGTCTCAGTTGCACATCCATGCCAGGATTCTTGTTTCTTAGATGTTCCCTGCTTTGCAATGATTCCCAGGTTGTCTCTGGGCCCACATCCCTCTGCTTTGGAGATTCTACAGGATTGTACTTGTTGATTTCCTTCACTCCCTTCCTTGGTCTATTCATGTTTTCGCTATTCAATAATGAATACTCACTGTCTTACTCCATTTGGGTGGCTGCAACAAAATACCATAGACCGGGTGGTTTACAAATGACAGACATTTGTTTCTCACAGTTCTAGTGGTTCAGAAGTCCAAGATCAAGGTGCAGGCAGATACAGTGTCTGGTGGGGGCCTGCTCTCCATTTACAATGATACCTTTTCTCTGCATCCTCACATTGGTGGAAGGGACAAAGCGTTTCTCTGGGACCTCTTTTATAAGGGCACTAATTCTATTCACAAGGAATGATTTTATTGCCTCCCTAGGCCCCACTTTCTAATACTAATTATATTGGTGATTAGGTTTCAGCATATGAATTGTGTGTAGGGGTGAGGAGGGGGACAAATATTCAGACCAGAGTACTCACTGAGTGTGTTCCATGGTTCAGGTACTATTTCAGCTGAGTGCATACTGAGAGGCATTAATAACAGGAGTGCCAGGTCCTTGCCTATGCCCACAAAGCTTAGTTCCCTTCCCTTCCCTCCTTCCTTTCTTTTCTTTTCTTTTTCTTTTTCTTTTTTATGGAGTTTTGCTCTCATTGCCCAGGCTGGAGTGCAATGGCGCCATCTCAGCTCACTGCAACCTCTGCCTCCCGGGTTTAGGTGAGTCTCCTGCCTCAGTCTCCCCAGTAGCTGGGATTACAGGCACCCACGACCATGCGGGGTTTCACCATATTGACCAGGCTGGTCTCGAACTCCTGACCTCGGATGATCTGCCTACTTCACCCTCCCAAAGTTCTCGGCCACTGCGCACAGCCAGAGCTTAGTTTCTGATGGACAGCACAGAGTAAATGGGAGACTTTTAGATAGTAATGTACAGTATAAATTACAGACAGTGGGGTAACTTTGGATTGGCTGATGGGGAACATATTTCTCAAAAGGGAACATTTACACTCATTACAGACAGAAAAAGCAAGATATGCAAAGAAGAATGTGGCCAATAGGTGGGGGAACAAACGGTTATTGGAATAGTTTCTGAATCAGCCCTAACTTAAGGAGGAACTCGATGGTTTGGCAGGTACAAAGAAGGCTGGTGCACATTGTCTTTTTTTGTGATGGTTTCCCTCTTCCACATGTAGGATTTGGCCAGCTAACACTTGCACTTCACAATCCATTCTGAGGTTAAGCACAAATCTGAGAAGTGAGCATCATAGTATTCTTCTCACTCTCTCCCCACCATTCTGTAAGTCTCATAGGGTCCTCATGACCAATTCAAATAATAGCATGGATCACTGACTGACACTGAGGTTTTCTCCCAAGATATCTGACAGGTATATACTTCTTCATTTAAAAATAAAGAAAAGAGAAAGGAAAAAAATATCAGGAGATAAATTACAGTTGTAAGGAAGTGGTTCAGTCTGTAATTTACATGTCACACATTATAGTCCTTACCAAGAGACAAGGAAAATGTCTATGTACACTCCAAGTCCTAAAAAATTTTTGATTACTGAGACTCAGAGCCTTACTTTACAAAACAAAATAGAACATTCTTGTGTTTCACAATTGCAATGATCACTGCACCTGCCAAAACAACTAAGCAATGAGGTTCAAACAAATTAATGGGAGATAGTTGCAATTTTTTGTGCTACATGTTAAAATAAACAGTTGGAATTTTTTTTTAAAAAAAAGCAAGTGGAGAATAGGGCATTATGGAACTCTTCAAATCATTAATTTGACTGAAATTTTCTTACCAGTTTCTCAGCTTTGCAAAGTTCTCAGATAGTTCCTGTGGCATTGCTCTCCAATATGTTAGCTTCTACCAATTCTGAGAGCAGAAAGGGGTGGTGCAATCAGCCCAATCATACAGTTGGCAGCTGTAAGAATTTGAACTTCTCAAGGTTTCGGAGGGCAGCAGGTGCTGTTCTCTTAATGTGGTCTCAAAACAGAGTCAGAAGTCAGTAGATTTCATTCTGATTTCTGGAAGAGGTGTGAGGAGCTAGAATGTAAGAATTCTGAAGTTTCATATCAAAGATTCAATGATAGTCATAGAACTTGAAGGGATTACTGTACAGGGCCTCAACAGTTTCTAAGAGTAGGTGAAAATGACTAAGATTTACCTGTGTGGGCATAAGGAAATGCCCTACTTAGCTTTAAGGATATAGGCATAGAGAAGAAACAAGTGAGATGTGATACTTATTTAGCAGCTTAAGGAGCCAGTATGCTCAGAGGCAGCAGTGAAATGGCAAGAAGCCCTTAAATAGTCTAGTTATGGCTACTCTTCTAATATCCCTCCCCAGAGTCTGCAGCATTGATGACACTGATCAAGTCAACAGAACACATCTGAATATGATCAACTTAGTGATCAACATTTAGCTTTAACAGTAAGCACCTGAATACATTAACATACACTTTTGGAAGACGGCTTTTGAATATGGCTGAACCATGTTCTTTGGGTCAGTGGGTCTCAACCCCATCAATAGATCCATACTTAAGCCCTGCAAAGACTGACTGAGTTAGAGTTGTTAGAGATAGTGCACAGGCATCTGTATTTTATAAAGGTTTCTGAGGTAAATCTAATGTGCAAAGTCTATATGAACCTTTACTAAGTCTACAGAAGAACTTGAAATGGTATTTTTCAAATACTTTATTTTATAGAACAGATCACAGGCCTAGGGAAAAGACAACTTGTTTAAGATGTTATGCAGTGCTGGGCCTAGAATAGAAATATTCTAAATCTTGCCATTTAGAAGAGGCCATGGCTGTTTAAGTGAAGGCGCCAGGTCATATAGGGCAAATATAATTTTGCTTGTACAAGTCTTTAAGGGATTACTTTATACATCCTTATAGTTCCTAGCAAACTTTATAGGTTTTCACAATGTTCAATTATTTATTCAGCCCACACATACTTATAGAGCTCCTTTTCAATGGCACATTTTTTTTTTTAGGTACTTGGATTCCATAAGTGAATAAAAAACATTCACAGACCCTTGCCCTCCTGTTTATTTTATATGTTCTCCTAGGAGAAGGCAGACAATCAACAACACACATAGAAGTACATGAGTTGGTTTAAGGGAAGGCGATATGTACTTTAAAGAAGGAAACGTTGAGCAAAGGAATTGAGAGTATTGGGTACTTTTAGCATTAAGCAGAGTGGTGGGGTTTGGCCCTGTTGAGATAGTGATCACTGAGGAAAGGGTGGTGGGAGTGATTATCTGGGGAACATATTTCCAGGCAGAGGGAATAAAGAGAATGGTTCCAAGGGAAAGTTGCAGGATAGGAAGGAGGGTGGGGTAGAGCAAATCGTAAAAGATCTTGTAGACCATTTAAGGACTCTGATTTTATTCTAAATGAAATGGGGAGCCTTTGGAGGGTTTTGAGCAGAGAAGTGAAATGTGATTGATGTTGTCAAAAGATTAGTTTGCCTGTGATGTGGGAATAGAGTCCACAGAAGCAAGAATGAAGACAAGTGCTCCATCTACGGGGGCATCAGGGCAGGGGTGAGAACTAGGAACATTCTCATGATATTTTGTTGTTTGTTTAAAGGTACATTTTAAAATTTGTTTAAAAACATTTACACATACTAGAATTCACTTTCTTTTGAGTGTGTAGAGTTCTGGGTGTTTTCACAAACTTATCAAGTCCGGTAACCACCACCTAATCAGAATCAAGATGATTCCCTCTTCTCCCCCAAACTTCCCCTATACTATACCTTTGTAGTCCTTCAACCATCTTCAACCACCCCTCACCTCTGGCAACCACTGATTTATTCTCCATTCCAAAATTTGTTGTTGTTGGTTTTATTCCTCAGAATGTCACATAAATGTAAGTATGCAGTATGAAATCATTTGTATGGTTTCTTTTTTAGCATAATGCACTTGAAATTTATCCCGATTGTTGCATGCCGTGGTTTGAATGTATGCATCTCTCTAAAAGTTTTATGTTGGAATTTAAACCTCGAGGTGATGGTATTAAGAGGTGGGCTTTTTTTTTTTTTTTTTTTTTAAAGGAAGTGATTAAATCATAAGGGCTTTGTCCTCATAATAGATTTGTGCTCTCATAAAAGAATTTGAATGGAGTGTTCTGGTGCCTTTTGCCCTTCCATCCCTTCTGCCATGTGAGAACGCAATACTCTTTCCTTTTTGCCCCCTTCTGTCATATGAGGACATAGCAAGAAGGCACAATGTTGGAAGTAGTCAGCAGTACCCACCAGACATCAAATCTGCTGATGCCTTGATCTTGGAATTCCCACCTTCCAGAACAGTGAGAAATAAATTTCTATTGTTTGTAAATTACCTAGTTTAAGGTATTTTGCTATAGCAGCAGAAGCAGACTAAGACATTATGTCTAATAATAATTCACGTTTTTTAAATTGCAGAATCATATTTTGTTGTATGAATGTACATCAGTTTATCCATTTACTCACTGAAGAACATTTGGTATATTTCCAGTTTTCTGACAAGAATTTGCTGTTATACAACCAAGGGGGAAGTTTTCATGTGAATACACAATTTCATTTCTCTAAAGTAAATACATAGGAGTGCAATTTCTGGTCATATGGTAAGTTTATAGTTTAACTTTATAGGAAACTGCCAAACTATTTTCCAGAGTGACTGTACCATTTTGAATTCTTAGCAGCAACTTAAGAGAGTTCTATTGCTCCACATTCCCATCAATATTGGATAGTATCAATTTTATTTTAATTTAATCATTCTAATGAGTGTGTAATGGTGTGCCAATGTAGTTTCAATTTGCATTTAACTAATGATTCTTGATGTTTAACATCTTTTCTGTGCTTCTTTTCCGTCTACACATCTTCCTTAATGATTTGTCTATTCAAATTTTTACCTTTTTCCTTTTTTAAAAAACTGAAACATTGTTGAGTTTTGAGATTTTACACACATTCCCACACACATTCCAAATATAATACCAAATTTGTCAGATATATAATTAACGGATATTTTATTTCCAGGTTGTAGGTTATGTTTCTATTCTCTTAACAGGACTTTTCATATTGACAAAGTTTTTCATTTTGTTGAAGTCTAATTTATCAATTTTTCTTTGATGAAGCGTGATTTTGGTGTCATTTTCAAGAACTCTTTCCTTAGCCTAATTTTCTTATTTTTCTATTTTTCTAAAGGTTTTATTATTTTTCATTTTACATTTAAGTTTATAATCCATCTTGTATTAATTTTTTTGTATAAAGAATAAGATATTGGTTGATGTTATTTTTTTCATGTGAATGTTTCATTGTTGCAAAACTGTTAGAAAGAGTATCCTTTCTCCATTAAATTGTCTTTGTAACTTTGCCAACAGTCAGTTGATCATATTTGCGTATGTCTATTTCTAGACTTTCTATTCTGCTATATTCATTTCTGTGTTTATCCACTTGTCGGTACTATGACAGTCTTCATTACTGTAACTTTACAGTAAGCCTTAAAATCAGTTAGTGTGAGCCCTCCAATTTTGTTCTTCATTATCAAAGTTCTTTTGGCTATTCTAGTTCTTTCCTTTCAACAACAAATTTTAGAGATAGCTGATTGATATTATGTTAGTCTACTCAGTCAGCCACAGCCAAAATACCATAGACTAGGTGGCTTAAACAACAGAAATGTATTCCTCACAGTTCTGAGAGAGTCTAAGATTAAGGTGCCATCTGATTTGGTTTTTGGTGAGGGCTCCCTTCCTGGCTCACAGAAAGCAAAGCCCCTTCTCACTGTGACCTCACACGGTAGAGAGGCAGAGAGAGTTAGCTCTGTGGTGTCTCTTCTACTAAGGACAGCAATTCTACTGGATTGGGGCCTCATCCTTACAATCTCCTGTAACATGAGGTATCCCCATAAAGCCCATATCTCCAAATATAGTCAGATTGGTAACTGGGGCTTTAACACATGCATTTTGGAGGTATTTAACACATGAATTTTGAAGAAACACAAATATTCTGTTCTTAACAGATATCTATGGGAAATCCTGCTGGTATGATTAGGATTGCACTGAATTTATATATTAATTTGGGAATTGTGGTTTTGAATTATTCATTCTCATAAGAAACATATTGTTTCTTTAGCATTTGGAATATTACAGTGTCTTATGAGATTAAATGCACTTTGAGTGTTTAATTCTGTCAACTTTTAATTATTAGAAACACATATACATGTGCAATAGCTAAGGATGTATCTGGTAGTGAGGAAAAAAGCCCTCCTATGTGTGAAGTAATTTCCATAAAGTATTGTAGATTTAGCAGGAAAAATTCTGTAGGTGTGATACTGATATATACAGAAAAGATAGTGAAAATGTTTATATATTTATGTAATTGTTATTATTTCTTATTTATGCAGAATAATTAAAACAGATGTATTAAAAGTTCACTGATGAACACTTGATGCCATTTGTTTTCTCTTTCTTTGTTAGCTTTAATTGACTGTTTTACAGATGTTTCATGTGTCGTGAAAAATGGCTTTTGTTGATTTTTAAAATCCTCTTTAAAAGATTATTTGAAATAAAATGCTGCATTCTATTTATATCATACACAAAATCAACTCAAAGTGGATTAAAGACTTAAATTTAAGTCTTGAAATTGAAAACTTCTAAAAGAAAGTGAGAAAATCTTCATGACATTGGTCTTGACAATGATTTCATGGCTATGATGCCAAAAGCATCAACAACAGAAACAAAAATAAACCAGTGAGATAGTATCAAACTGAAAAGCTTCTGTGCAATAAAGGAACCAATAGAATAAAAAGGCAACCTGTGTAATAGGAGAAAATATTCACACATCACATATCCGATAAGGGGTTAATGTCCTCATTATGTAAGGAACTCCTATAGTTCAATAGCAAAAAACGAATAACTCAGTTAAAAAGTGGGGAGATGACTTGAATAGACACTTCTCTAAAGAAGACATGCAAATGGCCAAGAGGTATATGAAACAATGTTCAATGTTACTTGTCATCAGGGAAAGTAAAGTCAAAATCACTGTGAAATATCCTCTCACACCTGTCAGGATGGCTCCTAAAAAAGTTAATAAATACATAGAAGACAACAAGTGTTGGCAAGATTGTGGAGAAACTGGGACGCTTGCACACTGTTGGTGGGAATATAAAATGGTGCGACTATTATGGAAAATAGTACAGAGGTTTTTCAAAACTATGAAGATAAAACCACCACATGATGTAGCAATTCCTCTTCTGAGTATTTACCCAAAAGAATTAAAATCAGGATACTGAGGCGATGTTAGCACTTCCATGCTTGTTACAGCACTATCTGCAATAGGAGAGATGTGGGGACAACCTAAATGTCCATTGACAGATGAATGGATAAAGAAAATGTGTAATACACATGCAATGGAATACAATTCAGCCTGTAAAAGATGGAGATTCTGGCCGCGTGCAGTGGCTCACACCTGTAATCCCAGCACTTTGGGAGGCTGAGGCGGGTGGATCACCTGAGGTGAGGAGTTCTAGACCAGCCTGACCAACATTGTGAAACCCCCATCTCTACTAAAAATACAAAAAAAATTAGCCTGGCATGGTGGCGGGTGCCTGTAATCCCAGCTGCTTGGGAGGCTGAGGCAGGAGAATAGCTTGAACCTGGGTGTGAAGTTGCAGTGAGCCGAGATCACGCCATTGTGCTCCAACTTGGGCGACAAGAGTGAAACTCCATTTCAAAAAAAAAAAAAAAAGATGGAGATTCTGAAATATGGAAATATGCAATAACATGAATGAAACTTGAAGACATTATGCTAAGTAAAATAAACTAGTCATGGAAAGAAAAATACTACAAGATTCCACTTCTGTAGGATATCTAAGATAGTTGTATTCATATAATCAGAGTAGAGTGGTGGCTGGGTGGAGGGAAAAAAAAGGAATTCCTAATCAACAGGCAGTAAGTTTCAGGTAAGCAAGAAGAATAAGGTCCAAAGAGCTGCAGTACAACAATGTACCTGTCATCAACAATAATGTACATTTACAAATCTGTTACGAGGTGAATGTCATGTTAAGTGTTCTTACCACAGTAAAATAGCATTAAAAGAAAAATAAAATAGATGAGGTGAATTATGGAAGAGTAAACGATGTAGGAAAAGCACAAAAGCAGGAGCCAAGAGATTAGAAGCTGGGAGACTTTTCCTCTCCACGTATGGTGTGCTGAGTAACACTACGCAAGTCCACCTCCCACACAGACACGCCCATAACACTTGTGGGACTTTACTATATAGTAAAGTTACAGTAATCAAGACTTTTATGTACTAACAAATAGATAAACACACAGATGAGTACAGCAGAATAGAAAGTCCAGAAATAGACATACACAAATATGGTCAACTGACTGTTGGCAAAGTTACAAAGACAATTTAATGGAGAAAGGATATTCTTTCTAACTGTTCTGGAACAAAGAAATATTCATATGAAAAAAATAGCCTCAGCCAATATCTTATTCCTTATACGAAAATTAACACAAAATGGATTATAAACTTAAATGTAAAATGCAAAATTATAAAACCTTTAGAAAAATAAGAATATTAGGCTAAGGAAAGAGTTCTTGAATATGACACCAAAATCATGCTTCATCAAAGAAAAACAAACATCAATAGTGTAACAATAGAAACCCACAGGCCTTCTGTCCCAATGGCAAGCTACTTAGGGAGCTGTTAAACAAAGCACGTTTGTTTGTTGTTGTTGTTTGTTTGTTGTTGTTTGCTTGTTTTTTTGTTTTTTGTTTGTTTTGTTTTTGAGGCGGAGTCTCGCTCTGTCACCAGGCTAGAGTGCAGTGGTATGATCTCGGCTCACTGCAGCCTCTGTCTCCCAGGTTCAAGCCATTCTCCTGCCTCAGCCTCCAGAGTAGCTGGGATTACAGACCCACACCACCATACGCAGCTAGTTTTTGTATTTTTAATAGAGACGGGGTTTCACCATGTTGGCCAGGATGGTCTCGATTCCTTGACCTCGTGATCCGCCAGGCTGGGCCTCCCAAATGCTGCTATTACAGGTGTGAGCTACAATGCCCGGTCAATAAAGCATGTTTTATCTCCTTATTTGATTAACATACTTTCATAAGGTCAGGGAGGCCAGATTCTTGTCTTCCTAGAAGGTTCTTGAGCGACCCTGGCAGGAGAAGCGAGAGTTGGTGCTGTCCCATAGACTCTAGCCCCTTTCTCAGCCCACTCTCCTTGCTGGAGAGCCCATCGTTTTCAAAATCCTGTAGTGCTGCCTTGTGTGTACTGTGCGGGCTGACTTGCCAGAGGGCTTTACTCAGTGCCTTTCCACCTTTGCTTTTCCTTCTTTCCTTGGTGCTGTGCTTCTCACTGGATGTCTCTGTGCTCTTACAGCTATCCTAGTGCCATTCCACTGCTACTTTATACTTTACACGTTGCTATTTCGGTGGTGCAAGACAGGCAAGGAGGACGTTCTCTTAATTCTGATTAAGTCTCAGTCTTGGGCAAGTACTGTACTCCTGGGTAAGACTTTCTCGTTGCTCCCTCCCCCAGCTGTAGTCCTGATCCCATCACGGCATTCCTGCACTCTCTCCAGGGGAAAACATTTGTTCTGCTGACTTTCCCAGCTGGGATGGGTTTTACCCAGTGCCCTGAAGATGACAGTGGTGCCCTCCCCCAGCTGCAATATTAAGGCTTTTATTTCTTACAGTAGACAGGGAGAAGTGTGTAGGTGGGTTTTATGCACCTGCTGTTCTTCTCCTCAAGACCTGCATATAAGGGAAACTTTTTCAGGACTCTCACCAAACATTTTTCAGGGATCCATGATAAAAGCCTGCAAGAGGGTGAGAATTTTCTATATATTTGTGTACACTCACTCTCTTGCCAGAGATTACTTAGCCTCCACCAATGCCACAACTATCTAGTTGAACTTTTCCTGTCCAGCAGCTTCTGGTCCAGGTCAGCAACTACTCTATCCCTGTCTCTCTCTCTCAGGCAATTGTCTCTGGGATTTCAGACCAGTTGATGATCCACTGCTCTCAGATCTCTGAGGGGTTCAAAGAAAGCCATAAACATACTGTTTGTCTGCTTTGTTGTTGATAGAGTGGATATGAGGCCCTTTTCAGCTTGCTACATCCTAAGTGAAAAAAATATTTGCAAATCATATATCTGATAAGGGGTTAATCTCACAAATATGTAAGTAACTCCTATAATTGAATAGCAACAAAATTAAAGAACTCAATTAAAAAATGAGCAAATGACCTGAATAGGCATTTCTATAAAGAAGACATACAAATGGCCAGCAAGTATGCTGCTATTAGTCTCTAAAGAAAAAAAAGTCTAAAATCAACACTGATTTATATAAAAATGTTATATAACAATAAACATGTTACATCACTTCAGTTATTCCCTGCTAATAGGATTATAGGGAACCTATTTCTTTTTGTTTATCTGTACATTCTGATTTTTTTCTTATAAAAATTTTCTTAATCAGAAAAGGCTTATTAATATTATTTTCATGCAAAAATAAAGAAAAAATGTGAATTTATTTTATAGAATGAGTCAAATTTCTGCTCCCCAGACACACCGTCTAAGAAACCATACAGTTTACTTTTGAAACTGAACACTTGTCTGATCCCTAGTGCAAGGCTACTGTTTGCCACACGTTGGAAGCGTGGGTTGTTCCCAGGCTGGGGTCAGCAATCTCCTCCTCAGTGAGGTGTGTGAAGCTGTGGAGGCCAACTGGGAAAGAGCAACCTGGGGAGATACTGATCAATAAGCACAGCGAACCAAGATCACACAAAATAAAGAGTGGCTGGTAATTTCTTCTCCCGCCTTCAAACCCCTATCCCCTCCTCCACCTGATTTTGTCATGTCTTACTGCTGTCTCAGATGCAATGTCCCAGGAATGCCTTCTCCATGTTCCCGTATATGAGCAAGTTGCTCCTCTTGTGTCCTCTGCTGTCCTCGTCTACTAGGGCTAGAGTGGCACTCATCACTTTATCGCATTCTAATGTAGACATCTTTGTCTACCTATAAGGCAGTAAGTTTCATGGGAACCAAAGCAAAACCCTTTCATTTTAGCATACCCCCAGTTGCTGGCATGATAAATATGAGTTGATTGAATTCAATAGAACATTTATTTATTTATTTATTTATTTAAGACAGAGTCTCTCTCTGTCACTTAGGTTGGTATAAAGTGGTGTGATCTCTGCTCACTACAGCCTCAACCTCCCGGACTTAAGCTATTCTCCCACCTCAGCCTCCTAAGTAGCTAGGACCACAGGATTGCATAGCATGCCTGGCTAATTTTTCTATGTTTTGTAGAGACGGGGGTCTCCCTACATTGCCCAGGCTGGTCTCGAGCTCGTGGGCTCAAGCAATCAGCCTTCCAAAATGCTGGGATTACAGACATGGGCCACTGCGCCCCGCCTAAAAATTCTTTTTTTTTTTTTTTTTTTTAAGTTGACTTTGGTGGTCCTTTTAACCTGATTCAACCCAAATATGTTGTTTGCCTGCCTCATGTATATGCTCATGACAATTGTCAGTATATGGATAGATGGACATATTCTTATCTCCTCCACTATATATTCAGTACAAGTGACAACTGGGAAAATTTTTAAAACCAATTATATGTAAGTGTTTAGAATGGTCATTATTTTTAAAAACACTTTCCCAGTCCCAAAAATGCTTGATCAAATATAAGTAATCGATTAGATTTTTCTGCCCTTCAGCTCTAAAACCTGAAGTAATTGTAGAGTGTTCTTTTGTAGATACAATTTATTCCTCTAATGCAGGTTATAATTTCAAGAGCATACTGGAAAAGAATTCCGTGGAAGAATTACATAACCCACATATTTAAATTTAAATTCTAAATATTCATTTTTATTCCATAATTATACAATTAAATTTTAAAGTAACAAATTTTCCTCGATCTTAAAGTGTTTTTTGTTTTATATTTTTTAGTATTTCAATTACAAAACTGCCAGCTGTGCGACTGTATACTTTGTGTTCCCAAAGCACCTTCTAGCTCCTTTAGGATAGCTTGACAGTTACTGCTGATATTTTAATATTATTGCTTATGTGATGTCTGTCATCATTGTTACGTTGTAAGCCCCGCATGAAAGCAGCATATAATACCTTGTTCATTGGGATACCCCCAGTGCTTAGCCAGGCTTCAGAATGCAGTAACTATTAATGAATATTCAGTGAATGAATTAATATTAATGTGACTTAATTTAAATATTTTAATTTCCATTTATTTCTTAAACTATTAAATCTATATTTGGATTTTAAGAGAAACTCCTTTAAAATAATTGCTGTGTTTATTAGGTTCTTACTCTGGCTTTGGTGCTATTTTTGGCAACAGCAAAGTAATAGCTGATTGATTTATGGGGGAGATAATGGCCATCATTGGTGATTTTCTGTAAAATATCTTCTGAAGTGTCATTCAACAGAAGAGGTTGCATGGGCAGGAAATAACTCTATTATCTAAGATTTTAGTCACAGGATTGATTACATCTTATGTCTGTCATACAAATATTATCTGTGATGAAGTAAATAGCCCACAAAGTAGCCCAGACATTGTCAATGGTGCTATTTCAACTTTGAAAACCTATGAGACAAGGTCGTCAGTTTTCATGTGTAAAGTGCAATCCCTGCTGTGGATTTTTGTAAGAGGCATAGATCCATTGTCTTCCTGGGAAACAAATGTTTGTAATTAAACACACACACACAAAAAATAGTTTTTGATGTAAAGTGATTTGTCACAGAATCTGTATGTTGGTGAATGATTTTAGGTTTGGAAGCATACACTGGCATAATTATATTGATTTGGTTTGTTTTACTCCAAAGTTATTCTCAACGATCTAGTCGCTTAGATTTAGTTCTTTAACTGGTTTTCTGTGTTTGACTTTTGGCATCAAACCTCAACCTAGATCACAGAAGGAATAAGAAAAATAATCAGAGGCAGCTTCTTTAGGCAGTAAACCTTAACCTAAACATTTGGCAAACTACTGCCTTCACTATGACTCCAAGCTAGATTTGTGCTAGCTACATACTTTTTTCTTCACTGGAGGGAGTAGGATGGATGTGGCATGTTGGTGAAAAGGCACATACGCTCTCTTAATAGATACATTTAATATGTTATTAATTTATTATTATTAATTAGTAAACTACCAGAATTAACATACATAATTAATATATATCATAATTTGAATAGCAACTTTTATATACTAATTTGCAATAAAATAAGTATCAGGAATGAAACATTCCCTTAAAAAAGTTATTCCATAGTTTCTTTTTTTTTGTTTTTTAGGTCAAGTTTGTTTATAAAGAAAAAAGCTGCATAGTGCTAAAACATGGTATCAGTTTTTAACCTTCCTCATGTACTGAAGCTTGTTTAGTATTTTTTATTCAACTTTATATGTTGGCCTAGTAAATTAGTAAATTGAGTTCCATAAGCACAAACTCACTTGCGGACACAGTAACCAAGAATCTCTCAACCCATAAGAAGCTCTTGATTAAATGCATTCCGATTAAAATCATATATACATCATTTCTTCCTACACTTTTGTACAAATTGTGTAATTGATAGAAATGAGAGGTTAAAGCTTGAAACAAAGGCAGGAGTCATAAAAAATGATTTATCACCAATACAATGGCTAATGGAAGCCCACCTTCTACCCTTGTTTTTATTCTTCTCAATTTTTTCCCTCCATTTGTTAATGGAGGAGATAAGTATGTGTGGGATACCGACGTGGAGAAAACAGTGTTTGTTTCCAGGCATAAACACAACTTCATTCCTTACTCTATTACTTTCTAATTGGGTCACCCTGGAAAAACTCATCATGTTTTTGAGCTTGTTTCTTCACCTCAGTAATAGGAAATACAACCCTGGCAACAGTACTGTGAGCTTTAAAAAGTGGGGGTTGCTTGTTACATAACTTGCATGCTTTCAAGGAGTAATTCGGAACATACTCTGTGAAGTGTTTGGAAGCCCCTGCAATGTGTAAAATAATTTATATGCTGAGAAATATACAACGGCTGCAACTTGTGAAGGATTCAATTGTTTATTTTTTTTACTTTTGGCTATTTGCAACAATAAAACACTATTGCTATAGATGAAAAGTTATTAGCTGTTAACTAATGGTTGTATTTTTGTTTTTTTCAGGTTTTCACAGAGGCCTTTCACAGTGGAGAAGTATCTTCTAGACTAGGATTCTAGGAGTCCAGACTAGGAGTCTAAAAAATTCTTCTTTCTCTTTACAAAAGAAAAGAGAAACCTCATTTATGGGAGGGTTAAATACATGTTTAATATATTTAAAAATACATGTTTTTATATTTTGAAACACTTGCTATGTCTCAACTGGAACAGGAGCTTAGATCTCTAACTTCTCAAGGGAAACAAACAGAGACAGATGACTTTAAAAAGTTTCCACAGCTAGACAGTGTCAGGATATGGCTAAAATACTAGTGAATGCTCTTATGAACTTTGGAAGGCAGAATAATGACCCCCTAAAGGCGTCTGTGTTCTAATCCCTGGAAACTGAATATGTTACTGTATTAGTCTGTTCTCACGTTGCTAGCAAAGACAAACTCAAGACTGGGTATTTTATAAAGGAAAGAGATTTAATTGACTCACAGTTCAGCATGGCTGGGGAGGCATCACAATCATGGTGGAAGGTGAAGGAGGAGCAAAGGCCTGTCTTACATGGCAGCAGGCAAGAGAGAGTGTGCAGGGGGACTGGCCTTTATAAAACCATCAGATCTCGTGAGACTTATTCACTATCACGAGAACAGCATGCGGAAAACCCGCCCCATGATTCACTTACCTCCCACTGGGGTCCCTCCCATGACACGTGGGGATTATGAGAGCTACAATTCAAGATGAGATTTGGGCACGGACACAGCCAAACCGTATCAGTTATCTTACACAGCACCGGGAAATTAAGGTTGTTGGTGAGATTAAAGCTGCTAATCAGCTGACCCTGAGGTGGCAAGATTATCCTGGACTATCTCCGAGATCTAATGGAATCACATAGATTTTTATCAGCATAAGAAACAGGTGAGAGAGAGTCAGAGGGACATCTGAAGATACTAATATTCTGCCTTCGAGGTTGGAGAAAGGGGTCATGAGCCAAGAAATTCAGATTCCCTGTAAAAGGCAAGGAAGTGGACTCTTCTTTAAGTCTGCAGAAGGAGTGCAACCCTGCTGACAACTTCATTTTAGCCCAGTGAGACCCATGTTGGATTTCTGATCCCCAGAACTGTATGATACATTTTTGTTGTTCTTAGCCACTAAGTTTGTGGTGATTTGTTGCAGCAGCAATAGAAATCAAATCTACCAATGTATCAAATTATTTCCTGGAACATTTCAGTTCAGGATCTTGAGTCTTTAACAGTTAATATGATCTGGCAAGCTGGATGCACTTCCCTTTTAGACATAACCACCAAGATAGGCTTGTTGTTCCAGTCAAATTTTAACTGCCATCCCGAGGATGTGTATAACGCAATTATAGAAATGTAAGTACTGTTAAAAAAGAAAAAGGAAATTGAACAAAGTAAAAAATTAAAGGCAGACTGAGTGATCAAAAATATATTTGGAAGACATTCTTAGGAAAACAGTACCAAGCAGGAGCTAAAAAATTACTTTCTTAGCATCATAGAGTAAGGATTAGAAGACAAGGCAAAGACAGAGAAAATTTGAAATACCCCTAGGAAAGTTTCACTGTTGGGACACTGTCACTGCTTTGAAGCAAGCTTTTACTGTTAGAGAGTTATCGACTGAATAAACCCACAGCCCAGCTTGGGATGGCTATGTGGTTCACAGATTATTAAGAAGTAGAAACAAGTGACACAAAATCTCAGAAAGTGGGCTGATGGAGCCAAGAGAGAGGGCAATTTTGTATCAAGAGTGAAAAGAGAATGAACAAGAGTCTACAAATTGGCCGGGTGTGGTGCCTCATGTGTGTAATCCCAGCACTTTGGGAGTCGGAGGTGGGCCGATCACTTGAGGCCAGGAGTTTGAGACCAGGCTGGCCAATATGATGAAACCACACCTCTACTAAAAATACAAAAAAAATTAACCAGGCCTGGTGTCCCAGCTACTCAGGAGGCTGACGCAGTAGAATTGTTTGAACCCGGGAGGTAGAGGTTGCAGTGAGCAAGATCACACCACTGCACTCCAGCCTGGGTGACAGAGCAAGACTCTGTCTTAAAAAAAAAAAAAAGAAAAAAGAAAGAGTCTGCAAATTATATTAGAAGTGTATTAGTTGCCTATTGCTATTATAACAAATTACCACAAACTTAGTGGTTTAATATAACACAATTTTATTCCTTTACAATTTTGAAGGTCAGAAGTCTTTTATTAATCTCATGAGGCTAAAATCAAGGTGTTAGCAGGACTTGTCCTTTCCAGGGGCTTTAGGGGAGACTCTGAATCGATTCCTTGTCTGTTGTAGGTAACAGAGATGACTGGCATTCTTTGGCTGTGGTCACATGACTCTAGTCACCGGTTCTGTTGTCACATCGCTTTTTCCTTCCTTTGACCTTTTACCTCTCTTTCTTAAGAACCCTGTGTTTACACATTAAGCCCACCCAGATAATCTAGGATAATCTTTCCATCTCAACATCCTTTACTTAATTACATCAGCAAAGTCCCTTTTGCCACACAAGATAACATATTCACAAATCCTAGGGACTAGGATCAGAACATCTTCTGGGGGGCATTATTCAAAAGCCCACCACAGAAAAGTAGTCACATAGAATTTCCTGTAATTTAGACATATAACTAAACTTGGGTTAAGAGGTTTCATTTTTTCATGTTTCAGGTACTTTTTGAAGTCCTGGAAAAGGGGAATGTGGAACCTGGAAACAGTCCATGCATTATCTGGAAGAATTCAGAATCTGTTACATGAATTTACCATGAGGGTTGGATTTCCTCTAGATGCAGGTATTTCACATAGCAACATAGAAGCATTGCTGCAGATGCTATTAGCATCTAGAGCAAAACCCTCAAGCTCACTAGCAAGGTTGCTATGTAAAGTACCTGTGTCTACAGGAAATGCAGCCCTTGCAATTCAACATATATGAGCAAAAGATACTGCCACTGGCCGGGTCGGTGGCTCACACTTATAATCCCAGCACTTTGGGAGGCCAAGGTGGGTGGATCATGAGGTCAGGAGATCGAGACCATCCTGGCTAACACAGTGAAATCCCGTCTCTACTAAAAATACAAAAAAATTAGCCGGGTGTGGTGGCACGGACCTGTTGTCTCAGCTACTCGGGAGGCTGAGGCAGGAGAATTGCTTGAACCTGGGAGGCGGAGGTTACAGTGAGCCAAAATCATGCCACTGCACTCCAGCCTAGGCGACAGAGTGAGATTCAGTCTCAAAAAAAAAAAAAAAAAAGATGCTGCCACCATCAAGGTTCTCGCCATTTGCTGTCCTGTTGTTCTCTGTATCTTCAGTCACTGCTCACTATACGTTCTGAGAGATGAAAACTGAAGCCATGTGGGTGAAGTAGGAGTTTAAATTGCTCTAGCCATTAAGCAATTTATCAGCCTTACTGTTCATTTGCGTGTAAGCCCATGTATATCTGTGCATGTGTAAAGGAAACTACAGAAAATGATGATAACTTTGTCGTCTAGTATGAACTTCTTAAATTTGAATGTTAATTTCAGTGATGACAGTTTACTGACAATTGGTATTTAAAATGATCCATAACCCAACTCATTTTTGATAAATATTTCATATTTATTATAAAATTTGATAGCTGAAGTTATTTTACTTTTTTCTTTCGATGTAAGTTTGTCAATGTCTAGTATGTGCAAATACTCATTTACTCATCAATTGCAATTGCATTGCATTTGGTACTGTGGATACATCAGTGAACAAAGAAGTTATAATTCATTTTCCTATGGAACTTTTGTCCTAGTTTGGAAGGCAGACAAACAAGTCAAAACAAACTGTTCAAATAAATGTCTGTATATACAAATAAATATGCTGAAAAAAGTCATAGTATTAAAACTCTTTTCCCATATGCTCTCAGATAAAGCAAATTTTAAGTTTCTATGATTATTGGAGGCATTAAAATTCAACATGCAATTCTTGTTTTTATTCAATAAGTATGAAAGTAAATCTTGTTGTAAATGTCCATTCTTGGAAAATACCTGTCTTAACTTTTCCCTCAATTTTTGGTGTTTCTGTTTTTAAAAGAAGGCTGTTGGCACTAAGAGATTTCTATACCCCAAGCAGCTACATCTCCAGTCTTCCACCTCTTAGAAAATGTTATCACAGTTACCCAATACTTCCAGCAAACAACCTGATTATTATCCTTGATCTCTCCCATTTTTATCCTCTATGAACAGAGATAGAGGGTGGTCAGTAAGCAAGGAGGCCCCAGATTTGACAGAGATGATGAAGAATTGATCATTCCAATGCTATTTTCGTAATTTCTTGCATCTCTGGTATGAATATGCTTGGAATCTTTAAGATGACTATGAGGGCTGTGAAGGTAGAAATGTTCTATGTGTGTTTTATTCTGAGCAATTGCAATAGATGAGTAAGCAGGAAATTGAACCAGGATCAAAGACTTCAAAGAGACAAACCAATGCAGGTGTCTAGAAAGGCTTAAAGGCATTAATGGAGAGGAGGTGTCAGCTAGAGGCAAATGGGGCTGGCAAGACTGAATGCCGTATCAGTGGATACGATGGGGTAATTAACAGAGGCATCAAAGCAGAATGGCTAAAGAAACACAGACTTTGAAGTAAAGAGGTACTGCATTCAAATATTAAGTTTTCCACTTGAGATTTGCCTCTTGTAGTTCCATTTTCCTCATGATAACGTGTAGATTATAATACTGTTTATCTTAAAGATTTGTTGTTTCGGTATTAAATGAAGTTTTAGATAAGATAATGGATGCAGAGCACGTAGTATGTTGCTGGCATCCAGTTGTCACCAGAGGTGGAGTCACTGTAATGCTAGCAAAATCGGAAGCTTCAGTGTCCCTCCCATCAGTGGTCTGTTCCACATCTGTGCAGAAGTCCCGGTAATGTGCTCATGTGGTCATCTTTTGGACAACATTTGTCAAAGTAAAATATTTTGGCTTCAATTTATTTAGTGTGTTATCTCTTTTCACTGTGACTGCTTTTCTGTTATATTACCCCTTTGTTTCAGAGGGAGAAAGAGGGACCCATGTGACTGCAGAAAAGAACTTTAAAAATAAATAAAAGAAAGTAAACCATTTCAGAAATACAAGACTCAAAAAATAGATTACATAGAAAGTTTAAGAGCATACAAAGACTCAAAAAAATAGATAACATGGAAAATGTAATAAGATACATGGAAGGAAAATAGAACAACAGCCAGGAGAATGAAGATTAGATAAAAGAGAAAGTAATATGGGTGAGAGTAAAAGTGGTTCAAATGGAAGCCAGAAAATGATGTTTCAACATACATGCAATTGGGGTCTTTGAAGAAGAAAAACATCAAACCATTTTAAAAAAACAGATAATTAAAATAACTAAAAGAGTATAATTGGATCATTTAAAACACGAAGGATAAAAGCTTGAGGTGATGGATACCCTATGTACCCTGATGTGATTATTATGCTTTGAATTCATGTATCAAAATATCTCATATAACCCATAAATATATACACTTGTTATGTACCCACAAAAATTAAAAAAATAAAAGAGAACTAATATTGAAAACTAAAATCCAAAAAAATCTTTTTGGAAATAAAAAAATGAAACTTCTAAAATTCTTATTAAAAGAGTTCATCTCAAAAAATTGATTTGACAGTAAACTGAAATCTTTCTTAATAAAGTTGTTCATCTTTAAGGACGAAGAAAGAGATCCACAGGGCCTTCAGGGGAAGAGATCAAAGTACCTTATAAAGGTAACAAAATTCGGCTGGTTTTGACTCTTCGGGAACTGAATGTAAAGCCAGTGTGCTAGAGAACAGCATTTTCAAAAAACACAAAGATAGATGACCCAAGAAAATAATATCCAGCCAAGCTATCCTTGAAATATCAACACTATAGAAAAAAACAGTTTTAAATACGTAACTACAAAGGAAATCCTAAATACATCAATCACTCCCCAAAATTCAAGTGTATGGTGAGTTTCATCCACCCAGGAGACAACTGGAGAAACTTCAGCCAGAAGACTGGTGGTGAACATTTAACATATTTAGTTGTAAAATTATGACCAAACTGAGAATGGTGACACGGATGGGAGAAAGCCAAGTAAACATTATACGTTCTGAAAAGGTGGAAGGAATACAATTTTAAAAATAGGAAGAAAAGGGAGAGTGAATGGGGAACGTTGCATAAGATCATTGAGTTTTATCATTAGTAAGTGAAAATCAAAGGAACCAGCCAAAACAGACAAACCAGATGGTAAAAGATTAAGTAAGACAAAAGAAGATTAACAACAGTATAAAAGGTTTGAATACAAAGATTTCTACTCAAATCAAAATAGAAATCTTCCTAAACACTAAAAGACATTTTGAAACATAACAAAGATGATACACCATTTAGAGAGAGACTTAGTAAATATTACACAATACACATAGTGACTCTATCTTAATATGATAGGAGGATAACTTCCGGTTCAGATGAAGAATATTGCAATAGAATGTTGCGATCAGTGAAAGAATCAAAACACATTGGATGATGTATTAGTCTGTTCTCACATTGCTATGAAGAACTACTGGAGATTGGGTAATTTATAAAGAAAAAAGGTTTAACTGGTTCACGGTTGAACTGGCTGTACAAGAAGCATGACTGGGGAGGCCTCAGGAAGCATACAGTTGTGACAGAAGGCAAAGGGGAAACAAGCATGTCCTACAAGACTGGAGCAGGAGGAAGAGAGTGCAGGGGAAAATGCTACACATTTTCAAACAACCAGATCTTGTAAGAACTCACTCATTATCATGAGAACAGCAAGAGGGAAATTCACCCCCATGATCCACTCACCTCCCATCAGGCCCCTCTTCCAACACTGGAGATTACAATTCAACATGACATTTGGGCAGGGACAGAAATCTAAACCATATTAGATAAGCTATATAATCATGTTTTTCAAACTCCCAAAAGAATTGAGGACACAAGAAGATATAAACGAACTTAATTTTAGAAACTAACATGATCTTAACAAAAGAGAAGACAAAATAGTTATCTTATGACTAAAGGAGTGTGAAAAAGGAAAATGCACCATTAGAAGGATGAGAAAATCAGCCCAATCCTTAACACACTTTTAACAATTGCATTGGAGCTGGCATGACAGTTTGACATTTCATTACAGGTCTAAGAATGGCCACTGCAATATCTCAATGTGATGGCTAATTTTATGTGTCAACTTGACTGGGCTAAGGGATGCCTAGGTAGCTAGTGAGGTATATTTTTGTGTGTGTATTCCAGTGAGGAAATTTCTGGAAGAGGTTGACATTTAAATCAGTAAGTTGAATAAAGAATATCTGCCCTCATCAATGTAAGTGGGTGCTATCCAAACTGTTGAGGGCCCAAATTGAGCAAAAAGGTAAAAGAAGGATAAATTATCTCTTCTTGTGCTGAGACATCCATCTTCTCCTGCCCTCAGACATTGGAGCTCCAGGTTTGGAGTTGGACTAAATTACTAAATTACCTCAACCTCCATAATGTGAGCCAATTGTCATAATGTAATATAATAGAAAATAACTATCTATGTATCTATCTGTCTGCCTATCTGCCTGTCTGTCTATCTATCTATCTATCTATCTATCTATCTATCTATCTATCTATCTATCTATCTATCTATGTATCTATCCATCCATCCATCCATCCATCCATCCATCCATCCATCCATCCATCCATCCATTTATCAATTGTCTTTCTTATTGGTTCTGTTTCACTGAAGAACCCTAACTAATACAGAGAGCAACAAACTTCTATGAAGTACTTCTTCCTTGTGCCCTGATAACTGCTATTGTTAGTTAATATTTTAATTGTTCTGTAGAAAATGGGGTGATCTTGCTTCATCATAATGTGCATGTAATGCTTTTGTCAAATCAACTGGTTTTATTGCTTTAATGACACAAAGCTTATTCTCTTTCCTATTTTTTCTAGTCATAGTTTCCCATTGCCAGCCTCTTGACACAAGTTTTACTTTCCCTGTGGCTGTTTCATAGGAGTGCTGTAAAGATGAAGTGAGATAATGCATGAAAAGAGTTTCCAACAGTTTTTGACATATAGCAAGTGATAACTACAGCAATAATTATTATTAGAGGTAATCCTTTTTTTTTTTCCAAGTAGGAGCAGAGAGGAACATTCTTTAAGCTCATTCACCTCCTCTTCAAAACCTTCACTTTAAGTTCATGTAATTGGAACTTCCCTGAGGCAAGAAGCTTTCTGACTGCTGGAGAGAAAAACTGTCACCAGCAATTCACTGATTTCCCTTAAACCCCACAAAGCAAGGGCCTATTTGCTGGATCTCAACTCAGTGTGGGGAAAGTACTTGGGCCTAACTAAAAACAATTGATTTAATTAGAACTGGAATATTTTATATCAATAAATGACAACAGGAAGATCAGGATTGCTTAAGAGGAGTGAGTTATGGGTGTTTTGTTTGGTTTGCTAAAAAATGTTTGGATGGTTTAACTTCTTTATAAAGATATATAGCCTAAATCATATTATTGCAGTAAAGATCTTCATATCAGCCCAGTGGAAATTGTGAAGAGGCCATGTTTGGTGTTCCCATTTCTTGTCTCTCATTCTTACTCTTCATACCATATCTTTAGCTATTCTGAATTCAATTTTATAAGCCTCTACCCTTAGCTGTCACTATTGTTTGAGTGCTCCTGCCAAAAGTCTTAATTCCCAATGTGGCAACATTGAGAGGTGGAATCTTTGAGAGGCAGGGCCTAATGGAAGGTGTTTGGGTCATGGAGTGTCTGCTCAGATAGTTTGGTGCTGCTCTTCTGAGATTAGATTAGTTCTCTGGGGAATGGACTAGTTTCAGTGACAGTGGGTTGCTATAAAATGAGATTGCCTCTCACGTTTGTCCCTACTGGCATTCACCCACTTCCCATTTCTGCTTCTCCACCATGTTGTGACAGAGCATGAGGCCCTCCCCAGAAGCCAAGCAGATACTGGTGCCATGCTTTTTGGACTTCCCAGCCTCCAGAATCACGAGCCAAGTAAACTTTTTTCCCTTTATTACTCAGTCTTGAGTATTCTGTGATAGCACTACAAAATGGACCAAGATAACTGCCTTCTATCTTTCCTCTAAAGGGCTAGCTGATAAAGTTTTAGAATTGTTAATCATCTCGGTCATATTTGAATGGACAAATACTTATAAAACAAAATGAAAAAGGCAACTTTTCAGTTCTGGATTCCTGAAGGACACCATTAACACACTTGGTTGATACATATATTTTTTCCTCTTTATTTTCCCCAGAAAACTAAACCCAACATCTAAGAATTTATATGTAGTTTACAGTCATTCATAACCCATGTCTCAGTCACATTAGAAAAGGTAATTAAATATAGATGTATGAACTCAAGCAAGCATCTTACCTTCTTGAGACCTTAGATTAATTCTTTGTAAAAAGAGGGAATTAGACAAAGTGACATTGAAGGCCACTCACACCCAATATTCTCTAATGAGATGGTCCTTAAAAATTCACCATCTTTAGATGACTATTTGGTGATCTGTATGCAAGAAAGATAAAGAATTTTAAATGCAAAACTTTTTTAAACAGAGAAAGAGAGAGAGAGGTTGTGGATGTGTGTGTGTGTGTGTGTGTGTGTGTGTGTGTATGTGTGTGTGAGAGAGAGAGAGAAAGAGAGAGAGAGAGATGGTGAGTCATGAGGCCTGTGTGGTGCTGTTCTTACTGATGAAGAATCTTGCCTCTCATAGCCAGGCTCTTGGCAGTTTCAGCATTTATATATAAAATATCTAATGGCAAGTGGAAGGCTTTCTTAACATGACTTCTTGACTTCTTAAGAATGAATCAAACCAACTTCTGGAACAAGAGCTATGTACATGAATATGTGCAACTTTAAATGTGATATTATTTAGCGTTGTCTTAATTTCCTCCTTAACTTGGACCAGGCTTTCCCTTAGTGTAACTAAGGGAATAGTCTGGACATTCTCTGTCTCTTGAGAAAGTTCTAGAGTATTTAAACTTTTAGGACAAAATGACTCTTTCTCGCCTGGGGACCAAGGTGAAAATGATTCTGTTGTTCCTTGAAGTGGCAATTTGGGACTTTAATGTTTAGCCATTTCATGCCCATATGCTTGGAGGCTGCTCTTGCTTCATGGTGTGTAAAGTCCTCTACACAGAAGACCTGGTGACTTACGCATCTGGAAGCGATGGTTTGATACTTCAGATAGTTTATATCTATTTCAGAATGACTGCAACTATAAGAATCCCCCAGATCATTGAATTCTGTGACAATTCCCCACTCCTGAGACTAGATCCAGCATTGCTGAGAGCCTCTTTTCTTGATCTGACCTTTGCAATTTGGTTTCTTGCTTACCATCTCTTTCCCTTTATGTTCCTAGTGTCTGACCTCTGTCTTTCAGTGCTTGCTCTTACTTTTCAGCTAGTGGCTTGGTATCTCTCTCCCTCATTAACATTTCTTTTCCCTGCTTACTTCAGAATTAATTAAAGTCACAGAGATGAATGATTCCTTGCATCTGAGACTCTCTGTTCCAGGTATAACTTTTTCTGCTTTTAGCAGGTGTCTGTGACTTTCCTTCTGGGGCAGGACCCTGCTGCAAACTCTCAATGCCTAGCAGCTAAAAGTTTAGGTTTGGGGTCCTTATTTTTAGCTTTTATTGGATTTATTTTATTGCTCTTTTTAATGAATTATGTCCCCCCAAGTTCCAAACCCCTGTACTCATATTGTAACATTATTTAGAAATAAATTCATTGCAGGGAAAGGATTCTCTATTTAATAAATGGTGCTGGGAAAACTGGCTAGCCATATGTTGAAAGCTGAAACTGGATTCCTTCCTTTCACCTTACACAAAAATTAACTCAAGATGGATTAAAGACTTAAACATAAGACCTAAAACCATAAAAACTCTAGAAGAAAACCTAGGCAATACTATAGGCATGGGCAAAGACTTCATGACTAAAACACAAAAAAGCAATGGCAACAAAAGCCAAAATAGACAAATGGGATCTAATTAAACTAAAGAGCTTCTTCACAGCAAAATAAATTATCATCAGAGTGAACAGGCAACCTACAGAATGGGAAAATATTTTTGTAATCTACCTATCTGACAAAGGGTTAATATCCAGAATCTACAAAGAACTTAAACAAATTTACAAGGAAAAAACAAACAACCCCATCAAAAAGTGGACAAAGGATATGAACAGACACTTCTCAAAGGAAGACATTTATGCAACCAACAGACTTGAAAAAATACTCATCATCACTGGTCATCAAAGAAATGCAAATCAAAACCACAATGAGATACTATCTCACTCCAGTTAGAATGGTGATCATTAAAAAGTCAGGAAACAACAGATGCTGGAGAGGATGTGGAGAAATAGGAATGCTTTTACATTATTGGTGGGAGTGTAAATTAGTTCAACCATTGTGGAAGATGGTGTGGCGATTCCTCAAGGATTTAAAACTAGAGATACCATTCGAGCCAATGATCCCATTACTGGGTATATACCCAAAGGATTATACATCATGGTACTATAAAGACACATGCACACATATGTTATTGCAGCACTATTCACAATAGCAAAGACTTGGAACCAACCCAAATGTCCATCAATGACAGACTGGATTAAGAAAATGTGGCACATATACATCATGGAATACAATGCAGTCATAAAAATTGATGACTTCATGTCCTTTGCAGGGACATGGATGAAGCTGGAAACCACCATTTGTCAGCAAACTATCACAAGGACAGAAAACCAAACACCACATGTTCTCACTCATAAGTGGGAGTTGAACAATGAGAACACATGGACACAGGGAGGGAAGCATCACACACCAGGGCCTGTCGGGGAGGGCGGGTGGGGAGCTAGGGGAGGGAGAGCATTAGGAGAAGTACCTAATGTAAATGATGAGTTGATGGGTGCAGCAGCCAACATGGCACATGTATACCTGTGTAACAAACCTGCATGTTGTGCACATGTAGCCTAGAACTTAAAAGTATAATAAAAAAAAGAAAACGTAAAAAAATAAATAAATAAAAATAAGAAGTAAAGTCATTGCAGATATAATTAGTTATGATGAGATCATACTGAAGTAGGGTGTGCCCTTAATTAGATATGACTGGTATTCACATAAGACAACATAATATGATATATACAGGGAGCACACCATGTGAAAAAGGAGGCAGAGATCGGAGTGATGCATCTACAAATCAAGGAATGCCAAGAATCACTGGCCTCACCAGAAGCGAAGAGATGGGCATTGTCATGGACTGAATGTTGCCCCTCCTCCAGCAAATTCATATGTTGAAGTCTTAGCCCCCCAGTGTCTCAGAATATAATTTTATTTGGAGATAGGGCATTTAAATAGGTAATTAAAATGAGGCCATTAGGGTGTGCCCTAATGCAATTGACTGATGTCCTTATAAGAGGAAGAGATTAGGACACAGAGAAGGATACCACGGGTGTGTACACATGAGAGAATGACCACATGAGGAAGCAGCAAGAAGGTGACCATCTATCATCCAAGTAGAGAGACTGCAGAGGAAATCAACCCTACAGACACCTTGATCTTGGAATTCCAGCCTTCAGAACATTGAGAAAATAAATTTCTGTCATTAAAGTCACCCAGCTCATGGTGTTTTGTTATGACCACAGCCCTAAGAAACTAATACAGACATGAAGTAGCCTCTCAGGTCTCAGAGCTCCCAGAAGTAATCACCTCAGCTGATATCTTGATTTCAGACTTCTGGCCTCTGGAACTGCTAGAGAATAAAGTTCTGTTGTTAAGGCTGGCATGAAACCATCCTCTCGCCATTTCTATCACCCTCTTCTTGACCCGCATCTGTTGTCAGTCCATTCCATAATTTATTTGACAAGTACTTACTGACCTCACATATACTAGCATTAACTGTGCTTTATTTGGTGACCACTGTGTCTGCCTTTAGCAAGATATTTGAGACAGGATGAATAATGATTAGTAAGATTCTTTTTGTATTAGCGATCTATTTTTCCAAAGTCCTGTATAATAACCTCAAGATTCATGTCTTAAAACAAGAAGCATTTTTTTTTTTGAAACGGTTAGTGAGTGCACTTGATACTGAAAGAAGATAAAGTACCATTGGAAGGATTTGAGTCTGCTTGCACTAGCATGAAGGTTGCCTTAGTAAGAATATTCCTTCTGCTATGAACAGCTGAAGGAGCCTAATGTGATAGCATGAAAGGATTGAATGTTTAAAATTCGTACCTATTGTAAAAACAACTTGATTTTATAAAGCTTGGTCATTTCTGCAATTCAATTTCAATTCCTTAAAATATAGGAAATGGTGACAGAATATAAAATTCTAAGGCTTTCTCTAGAAGAATTCAAACTTAGAAGAGTATAAAACAAAACAAAAAAAAACAGTAGTATAAATATCAAATACTTGAATGGTGTTTTTTTTTTTTCTTTTTTCTTTTTTGAATTTGAGACAGATTCTCACTTTGTTGCCCATGCTGGAGTGCAGTGGCTCAATCTTGTCTCATTGCAACCTCTACCTCCCAGGCTTAAGTGATCCTCCTGTCTCAGCCTCCCAAGTAGCTGGGGCTACAGGTTTGCACCATTATGTTCAGCTAAGTTTCGCATTTTTTTTTTTTGTAGAGATGGGTTTTTCTATGTTGCCCCAGGCCGGTCTCAAAGTCCTGGACTCAAGTGATCCGCCTGCCTGGGCCTCCCAGAGTGCTGGGATTACAGGCAAGGCCACCACGCCCTGCTTGAATGGTGCTTATCAACTGTGAATGACGGTTTTCATGAATGGCTTCAGAGTCTAAATGTGCTTTTTTATAAAGACACAGCAAATTGAGACTAAAGGGAGAAAGATAATTAGAAACTTTTTTTCTGGTACATTTGTATCAAGAGTTGTTTCTAAAGTCCATAAAGTAAATAAAAGATTTCAGAATGATGGGATCTCTCTATATTCTTGAGGTGTTAGAAAAAACCACATGTGTTTACAAAGGCAGAGATGGTGAAATAATTGTAACACAGAAGTCCAAATAAGTATGAAATATATCTTCATTGTTGATATGCTTATAGATACAAAGAAGAATATATTATAGAAAAAGTAAGCTCAAGTCCCATCTCTAAGGGTTTGTAATAAAAATAATAGTAGGTTTATATTTCCTGATCCTGTATCTCAAAATTGAAAAACTGGGGCTTTAGGATTTCCTGCGAAAACTTCAATTAGATGGATACCTTGGTGACAAGATTTGTGTAATTTTTTATCTCCTAGAAACCTTGCATTTGGAATTTACTCTCTGTATAAAATATTTGATAAAATAAATGGAAAGAAAAGAGAGCAATGGTTTAACACATCAGAGCAGGCAATCTTAGTCTTTCTCTTTCGTGGGGAAAATACATGGGGTCCTGTCTTATTGTTAGTGACATTAACTCAGCAATGGTGTTTTTGGTATGAAGCATTTGACAATACACAATTTGCCCACTGACACCAAACATAGCAGAGGAAGAAGAACCCACCAGAACCTTCAGTTCTGCTCTGTATGAGGGCATGTCAGATACCCTGGCACTTTTAGTGATCTATTTGGGTCTGACAAAGATAAAATTGAATTTAAAATCAATTATTACTCGTTGTAAGGTATAGATGAAGACAAGATAATTTTTTTCTGTCCATTTTCTATGAACATCTTCAGAAAGGAATGTGGAATTCTTGGAATTCCCTAAAATGTAGATGTGGCCACTCTGAGATTTGGAAAGTGCTGTTAAATACAGAAGTCACTGACTGGGACCAATAGCAGGAGCTGGATTGTGGGCTGTACTATTCAGAAGCCTTTCATTTTGGGGTTAGTGACAAAATGCACCATGATAACTTTTGAGTCAAATAATCTCTGTGCTAATAAATAAAACATTACTCCTTATTACTTTCCCATTTCCTTCTCTTGCCCATGAGCATTTTGAAATACTTGGATTCTTCCAACACATTAAACTAGAAATTTGTTTAGATTGAAATGTATTAGCCATTTAGTTCACATAAATATTATCTAAAATGAAAATGTATTGCTCAATAATGCAGACAGGAGATTTAGATAATGAATATTATATATATATATATACACAATTATTTTTCCAGACTCCTGATTGAAAACTGATTTTATACTCATTACTGCTTTTTAACTATGCTTTTGCAAGGACTTTCTCTATTTACCCTGATCCTTAAAATATTGTAGAACATATAAAACATGCTATAAAGGAAGTACACAACAATAAAATAGAAATGATTTATAATCTCAGCAACTGCAATTAGTAGTAAAAGTGTAAATCCTGTCCTGGACTAAAAGTGACAAATCAGCTTGGATTGAGAAAGAAAACAGCAGTCCATGAATCAGGATAGACATAAAGCCCATTGCAATGTTAAAAGGAAACATGGTTCCTCCTTGGTCAAGCAGCAGCTATGAAATGCCAAAATAATTCCTTCTTTCAGTTTTTTTGAGTGGCTACTACTTTCTTACCAATGACACCCCTCACCTCCCTTGCTTTCTCATCATTATACGATACCATTGCTACCCTTATCTCATGTGGGCACCCACTTCCTGATGGCTATGGTTTGAATGTTTGTGTCTTCTGAAAAGTTACATTTTGAAATCCTAACACTTAAGGTGATAATATTAGGATTTCGGGCTTTGGAAAGGAGCGGGTTAGATAAGGAAGGCACAGCACTTGTGAATGGGAAAGTGCCTTTATACAGGAAGCCAGGGAGAAGCCTTTCATCCCTTCTGCCATGTAAGGTTACAGTGAAAAGGTGGCTGTGTATTAATCAGAAAGTAAGTCTTCGCCAGAGCCTGAATTTGTCTGTGCCTGGATATTGGACTTCCCAGCTTCCAGAACTATGAAAAACAAATTTCTATTGTTTACAAGTCACCCAGTTTATGGCATTTTGTTACAGCAGCCTGAATGGACAAAGGCACTAATTAACCCCTACGTCTAATCCTGCTTCAGAAACAGCAGCCACTCCAAAGTGGATCCTATTCCTTAGACCCATTGCTGAATGTTTGAGTGGGGACCTTGATATGGTTTGGCTGTGTCCCCACCCAAATGTATCTCAAATTGTAATCCGAATTGTATCCCCACGTGTTGAGGGAGGGACCTGGTGAGAGGTGATTTGGTCATGGGGGTGGTTTCCCCAGTGCGGTTTTCGTAATAGTGAGTAAGTTCCCATAAGATCTGATGGTTTTATAAGGGTCCTTCCCCACTTTGTTCTCTCTCTTTCCTGCCGCCTTGTGAAGAAGTTGCTGCTTCCCCTTCACCTTGCACCATGATTGTAAGTTTCCTGAGGCTTCCCCAGCCGTGTGGGAACTGTGAGTCCACTAAACCTCCTTTCTTTATAAATTACCCAGTCTCAGAGGAGTTTCTACAGCAATGTGAAAACGGACTCATACAAACTCATACCTGACAAAAGTCACCTTCTTCTCCCTCTTCTTTAGTGGCATTTGCAGTTATCCTGGAGCTCCCCTTCTCACTGCATTAAGGCAGAACAATCTGCTTTTGCATTCTTCTCTTCTTCTGCGTAATGGATTCCAGGCTGATCTTCTATGACAAGATATAAATGACATAAAGGACTGAAAGTTTATTGGGCATGTAAGGTAGATTCTTGACTTCAGCATTAGGATGGTTTCCAGATAAAAAGAAATCATACTTGATTTTTAAATAATGCAGCAAGAGGTAAGGCCTCATTAAAATATCAAGCAATAGTGCAACATATGAGAGATGCATATTTCTCTCAATGACAAATATATGGTTGATCTTGTTATAAGCAAAGCAGTTAACAGGAGGGAATAACAAGAAGTAGTATTACAGAGTGAGGATAAAGTCTATAGGATTGCTCAAGCCTGGGTGTGAATCACAAATAGGCAACTTATTAACTGTGTGATTTTGGGTTCAGATTCCCTTTAGGTAATATCTGCTTCTCAGGATGGACTGTGAAGGAGAGACTATAATGCCAGTTATAACCATTAGGGAATTGATGAATGGTAGACACTATTGTTTCTTTCATTGTAACCACCAGGTTAGCAATCATTTGTGCACAATTACACACATCCCTAAGTGCATTCACATATGTACATCCTCAGACATTTGTTCTCGATGACATCCTTAACTCAGCACACACACCCGTGTTCATATCTTCTGTCCGACATTTGAGGATATGGTTCTCATTTTTATAAAAGTTAACCTTCATGAGAACCCAGTTATGTTAAAAAGCAGAAAGATGTGAAATAGAACACTCTGTTACATAGATTTCTGGGCTTCACCTATGTAATGATGTAAACTATGTGCAATAAGACCAAAATCCCAGATGGTGCTGAGATCTCTATTTTTGGACTTGTTTTGGCACCTGGAAACCTACGCTACTTGCATAATTATTTCCCTTTAACTAAGAACTCTCAATAACAGTAGTATTGTCAATAAATATTTTTAACTAGATATGATCATATATTAATTATACATCAATTAGCACATAGTCTTCACATTTCATATCCTGTTGACAATCTTTTAGTTTCTGTGAACAAACGTCTCAAAGTAAGTCTGTCTTTAGTAATACATGAATAGATACAATTCTCAGGGTGTGTGGGGAAGCATCTGTCTACCTCTCAGCATTGAAAATTCTTTTGCTCACTCCATATACCTGGTGCCTACAAAAGTTTTGCTCATTTCCTTTAGAGTGTTGGGCCCTTTTAAAATGGGAATGTTTGTGGGAAGACGACTCTATAATATGCTGGAAATTCTTTATACATACTCTTAATTCGATATTGGAGAGTAAGCTTTAATTGGAGAAAAGGAGAATTAATGTGTGAAGATACTGGATATCAGAGAAAGGTGAACTAGTTCTCCGAATAGTAAAAGAAAAATTTTATCAAATCAGTATAGTGGTAACCCTGGAGTATAATCCTGACTATGTCTTAATTTACTGGTGAAATACTGCTTCTACCCAATCAACACAGGCTTTAGATTTGCCTGTAGAGCATACTTACGTATTGCCTAATACAAGTGAATAGTAATTGTCTGTGTGCAATGCTACAATTGGTCCTCAGACACCAACCTACATTGATTTTCATTGTTTAAAACTTCTACCAACATCACCATACTTACAGACAGTATTTATTCAGTGTTTACTATGTTACAGCCACTATAATCACCATGATGTATATCTTTTCTCAATTACACTACTTCCCAACAGTTCAATGAAGAAGGTGTATGTTTTTATTTTATAGATGTAGAACCAAATATAGAACATTTATATAGCTTGCCATTATTATTAGGGTTACTAAGTGGCGGAACTAACCCAGTTGTCTTTGAAGCCAAAGCTTATGCTTTTTACCACTGCTTTCCCTGCTCGGATGACTTCCTTCAATTTGCTCTCAGCTGTTTTAACCTAAAGGTGTTTCTCAGAGTTTGTGCATGGGAATTGGGGTCTGGAAGTCTATTGTTACCATGCAATCATGCTATAATGATATAATGACATGATATAATGACATAATATAATGACATAATACTCTCAGACTTACAATGTATTTATTTGCATAAATGTTTTGCTTTCTAAGTGAACAGTGGCAGGGACTGAGTGTTGTTCAAATGTATCTTTCTTCTAGCAAGAAGAATTGAATATAGAAGGTGCTACAGAAATTCATTTATACTTATTCACACATAATCATGTAAACTCCAGTGAAAAATGGATCTAGGTAAGCCTGAAATTTTACCTAGACTGAGGATGCTATATACATACAAAACCTCAAGCTAAATAAGTAGCTTGATAATGCTCATCTTCCTTCAGGGAAAGTGCCCTAACAGGATGAATGAGACTTGCATATTAGTAGACACAAAACAATAAATTATTTTAAGGTCCTTTGGGAGGGTAAGTCCAGAAACTGACAGTGAATTACTTTCAACTGAACTAACCAGCCTTTTATAGAATGTGTTAATGTTTCATTCCAGTAAAACTCAGAATAATCAGTTGTTCTTAAGTGATTGCTATAAAATTAAAGAACAAACTATGTAACGACTTTGCCAAGAACAATCTGTTAAAACAGTCTTTGAACAAAACATAGTTTATGAGTGATATATCAGTGTAGAGAGTGTCATGAATATATTAGTTTGGCTTACAATTTGTCAAAAATTCTAAAACAAAATGATACAGGAGTTTTCTCTTTATATATTCACATGTCTTTACACATGTAATAATTTTATAGATAATAGATAAAAGCAATTTTAATTAAAGAACTGGAAAAAAACAGTTACTGTGATCTCTTAATTTTCAGGTGGGAAAGTGAAGTCTTTAGATTTCAAAGACTGGACCGAGTTCATGTAACTACTTATGGACAGAGTTAGTATAACAAATAACAATTTCTGATCTCAAATTCCTTGTGCTTTTGGCCATAGCAAATCAAAGAGAAAATGTTATGAAAGAAATGTTTTTACTTGTAGTTTTACTGTACTTTGCTGTAATACATTTTAACTGTATATGCCATTAGAGTACTAATTTTATTTGTGGGTAATTACTAAGTTTTCCCTTCATTTTGAATATTTCTTGAAAATGTGCTATTTCCCTCTGGGTTTTAAAGTCTGGCTTTTTCTTCGTGAACTCACTACAACATTTTTTGTAATAACTACCTATAATATTTTGCATTTTAGTAATGCTTTTAGCCTTATAAAAATGCTTGTGCATAATATAACACTTGAGCAAGCAGCAGTCCTGTTGGGGAGCTATGTCTTTTGATAAAGATCAACCTTGATTTTGTTACCTTCCCGTTTAAAATGATTTAGATATGGTTCCAGCCCCAGTATCAGATTATGCGAAGAAGCCAGGGACTGACAAAGCTTCCCCCGACCCATCTGTCCATCTCTTTCTTTCTTTATCCCCATGGATTTTCCATATGACTGGCTCTGGGTTTCCTTATAAATGGTAGCTTCAGGGTAGTTAGATTTCTTACAAGGTGGACTCAGGATTCCACAAACAGATGCTCCAAGAGACAGAAACTGAAAGCCACCAGACTTTTGAAGACTGTGCTTTCCATCTAGCACCACATCTATTGTATTCTGTTGGTCAAGTGGTCGCAAAGCCTACCCAGTTTCGAGGGAAGGGAAATCAACTCCACTCTGCAGTAGAGGAAAGAGTTGAGCATATGGGGAGGTAAAAAAATCAGTGATGGTCACCTTGGCTAAAACCATTTGAGTCACCATTTTATCATTAGTGTCTAGCACCCTACCTGACTTGGAGTAAATACTCAATGAATATCTGCTTACTAAATTAATGAACAAATGAATAAATGAGAAAACTGAATATTAGAGCAGTTATTTGAACTGCACACCTGGCAAATGGTAGGGAGAGGAAAACCTGCCTTTTCCCTTTAAGTCTAGTGCTATTTCCATGACAACAAATTGTACAGCAAAGCAGTCAAAGACATTGAGATAATCCAAAATAATTTTTAAGCATTTCTGGGAGATAAAAGCTGGAACTAGGATTACCTTAGACTGCCCAGCACGGGAACAGTAGACTAGAAAGAGGCCTGGAGAAAACTCGAGTTTCAGAGGACACTCAGCACAGTAGTAATTCTTTAACTTTCCCCCTCTTCCACTGACATTAGTATGATAGTCACTACTCTCAAATTCCTCTAGATGATTTCCTATCCAAAGGAAATTAGTGAGATGTTATCTATAAAGCAGTTCAAGTCTTCACACCGGAACCCGGAGTGAAGACATTATTCTCTATCACTCTAAATAGAAGGATGTGTTACCCACTGTCAAATTCATATAGTGAGCTGTAAGCACACTGGGATTCCAGAGGGAAGGAAAGAGTATAATATACTGTTCTTATATGTGATGCATGAACTTAAGAGCTGCCTTTGTAGATTTTTCCCAATTCCTTCAAATCTGGAATTGTAAGAAACCTCTCCAAATATCCTGTCACTGAAAGATTTCCAGCCTAATTTGTGAAAAGCACTTCATTTTGTGAAGTTTTCAACTTCATGAACATTTAACCATATCGATTTTCTCCCAGGCGATTATCTTGTGGCCAATACGGGGTCATTTGTCTCATGATGTCTTTTGTTGGGGTCAGGGGAGGTGTGGATAGTAGACCTTAAGTGAACAGTGCTTGTAAATCACCACACTTGACACCTTGAAACATCCTCTGAATAATCATCCCAGACTTATTTACAAGATGCAAAAGTTAGTCTCTGTAAGCAGCAGAGTTGCATGACAATAGAGGTCTGGAGAAGTTGCTCTAATTCACTCAAGCAGAAACTCTCGTCAGTGTAAGCATTGACTGGGGAGCATTTTAACTAAGGCTTTTAAGTTTACTGAAGACGTACAGACCTACCCATGGGAGATCACAAAGCCCAGTGTTTCTGCTTGGGACTCCAAAGACCATTGTTAGCTCTAGCATCTTTGTAAACTACTTTCTTTTCTTCAATTAACAACCTAGTTTTGCTTCAGAGAACAACCAGTTAAATCCTGGATTTAGATTCTCTCCTGGCAAAGAAATAAACACCAGGGCATCAAACTGTCTTTTGTGGCTAAAGAACAAGAAGAAGGCACGGGAGGGTGATTTCCATGGTGCAGGTGGATCTTAGAATAAAGGACACTTCCTCACCTTGCATGCAGTTTCTGATTTTCAATAGCTGTCTGAGATATTTCTAATATTTGTAGTGACATGAATAGGTTGTATTGGGAACACCCTGCTGAGCAATGTACATAGCTTTCTGCACAGATGGAGGTCTATTGGGCCAACAGTGGTAAAGCTTTTCACCTTGCAGTCCATTGTTAAGAGACCAGCATGCCAACATTTATGCTCCCCATAGGCAGTCTTGCTCCTGTCACAGCTAGGTATGGGCATGCCTTCAAGATTGTGTCTTGATAGAAATATGTTTTAGTTTACATAGGAAAAAAAGGAGAGGAAATGAATGAATGTTTTCACTGGTTTATAGAAACAGCATTTGATCAATATGATGCAAACTTTAATGTACAATTTTACACATTTTTCAAAGGTAGATGTAACTAATCATATTCTGAGGCGAAGAGGTGGGGGAAACAGAGATTGGCTTTTGCAAATGTTGAAAAGACACAGCAACTTCATAAAATGTTTTTGAAAGTAAGTGCAGCACTGGAACACCCACTGGGCATGAATAGCCAGGTCTGGTAATTGGCTGCACCAAATAATAGAGCATGAGTGGTTGGCCTGGATGCTGTATTTAAAGTGATTGTGATACTTTTGCAAGTCTGTGAAAGGTTTGTGTAAAATCACTAAATACAGTAGCTTCTGGACCCCTGGAATTTTGTTAGTGTGAGTGAGAGCCCTCTTCAGTGGCTTCAAGACTCAGGCACATCCCTTGTCAGAAACCCAACTGGCAGCATCAAGGAAGCCATTCTCCAAATTCAATGTTCCGGTTGCACTGGACTTTGAGAGCAGCAGTGGCTTCAGTTATGAAGTGACAATGCTTAGCTGTCACTCCTTAGTCAGAATCCTCAACATTTGGACAACTTTAAAAAGGAAGAGGCATTGCTCTGTTTTGCAGAGGTTCTTCTTACTTCTTTTCTAGGAAAGGAGGTACACATTTGTTTCCTAATGGAAATGAAAAATGACTTCTAGCGGTGTTATTTGTAAAAACAAACAAATAAACAAAAAACTTACTGACAGTATTCATTTGAGATGTGAAGCGACCCCGAGGTATCATAAAGTTTTTAAGGCAATGATTTACTAATACTTTTCCAGGTAACTTTTCCTTTCACTGCTCATGTTCCTTAGCATTACTTAGAAATACACAGAAAATAAGCTTCTCTGTGTGTATTTGTGTGCATTTGTGGTGCGGACAGGAGAAAGAGATATTTCTATTTCTGACTAGTGTTGAATGAATGGTCCCTTCTGGTCTTTATAATCAAGTTTCATTTTGGACAAATGAATCCTCACTACTCTTTTTTCTTGCCCTTTTTCTCTGAAGATGAAAAGGATAGACCAAGGAAAGTCCAATTATTTTTCCCCATGCTAATCCTTTTCCTTCTCGAAGTGCATTTCTTTCAGGGGCAGATCACCTTGTTAAGTCTATGTGCATGTGTTATCTGCTCAAGTAGAATCTTGATTTGATTGATGTGCATATTTGCTCTGTGCCTACCTTATTCCTTGGCAATAGTTGGTACTCAGTTTATACCTCTTTAACTTATTTAGTCAACAAATATTTATTGAACACTTAGTATATGCTGACTCTGTTATGATAGTTGCTGGAGGCTACAATGTGAAAAAGAAAGAGCTTCAGACAAGACTGGGTTTATAGACTAATTGGACTGCTAAATGTGTTATAAATTTAAAGTTGAACACTGATGAGGTACTTTGTAAAGTTGTTTCATGTATATTATTTCTTGTGATATTCACAACTGCCTTGTAATGTTAGTAAAGCAGATAAAATTCTCATTTTATGGGTGAGGAAAGAGTCAGAGATTAACTTCACTTGTGATGTCAGAAGTGGAATAAAGATTTAGTTTTTCTTTTTGTTTAAAAATTTCCTTTACAAGTTTTTTTTTTTTTTTTTTTTTTTTTTCTGACGGTGTCTCACACTGTTTCTGGGGCTGGAGTGCAGTGGCATAATCTTGGCTCACTGAAACCTCCACCTCCTGGGTTTAAGTGATTCTCTTGCCTCAGCCTCCCAAGTAGCTGAGATTACAGGCACCTGCTACCACATCCGGCTAATTTTTTGTGTGTTTCTAGTAGAGATGGGGTTTCACCATGTTGCCCAGGCTGATCTCGAACTCCTGATCTCAAGTGATCTGCCCACCTCAGTCTCCCACAGTGTTGGGATTATAGGCGTGAGACACTGTGGCCAGCTCCCATCTTAATCCCCTACCTTCCAGGCCTCTAATAACTTTCATTCTATTCTCTATCTCAATGAGTTCAATTTTTTTTTAGCCCCCAAATATAAATGAGAACATATTTGTCTTTCTGTGTTTGGTTAATTTCACTTGATATCTTCCAGTTCCATCTATGTTGCTGCAAATGACAGGATTTGATTCTTTCTATGGCTGAATGATATTCCATTGTGTATATGTACCACATTTTCTGAATCTATTCATTTGTTGATGGACCTAGGTTGATTCTGAGTCTTTTCTATTGTGAACAGAGCTGCAATAAGCATGGGAGTGCAGATATATCTTTTATATATTGAATTTACTTCTTTTGGGTATATACCTAGCAGTGGGATTGCCGGATCCTATGGAAGTTCCATGGTTAGTTTCTGAGGAACCTCTGTACTGTTTTCCATAGTGGTTGTATTAATTAATATTCACACAGTGTATAAGAATTTTCCTTTCTTCACACCCTTGCCAGCATTTGTCTTTTCTGTAATAGCCAATCTAACTGGGATGAGATGATATCTCACTGTGGTTTTGATTGCATTTGTCTAGTGATTAATGATGTTGAAGAATTTTTCACATACCTGTTGCCCTCTGTAGGTCATCTTTTGAGAAATGTCCACTCAGATCTTTTGCCTATTTTTAAATCAGGTTATTTGTTTTTTACCTACCGAGTTGTTTGAGCTCCTTGTATATTCTGGTTATTAATCCCTTGTGAGATAGGTAGTTTGCACATATTTTCTCTTGTTCTGTGGGGTTTCTCTTCACCTTGTTGATATTAGTTATTTTAATTACCAGAAAAGATAATGATATTACCTATAGAGGTTATATAGAGAATATACATTTTTTCAGACATAGTTATTTTAAAACCTTCTATTTTAAAAGTAAACTAATATAATAATAAAAATTTATAAAATAACATTGTATCACAAGCATATTCCTTAATATTTGTCATCTTTATAGCTAGAAGTTTTTAAATTATTTTTTGAAATTACCTTCATTAAGGTCTAATACACAAATAATAAAACTCACTCCTCTAAAGGATACAAATTCCATGAGCCTTAACAAATGTGTACACCCATCTAACCATATCTCAAATCAATGTATAAAACATTGGAAACAGATTTTAATCTTTGAGTTTTTTCACTATACTCACTTAGATTTGAACTCAATCCTTGAATGTAGGATTATGGAGACCCTATGGAACTGGGGAGTGGGGAGTGGTGGTTGACTCCATGCAGCCAGGCTGACTCAATTTCACTCTGGCACTTTCCTTTCAAACTGCCCGTAGGCCAAGCCCCCCTACCCCAAAGCTCATTGGATAGATGTGACAAGGCAATCTAGCAGAGGGGCAGGATGCCATTTTTATCCTCAATGTTTCCAGGCAAGCAATGCCTTCATTAATCTTTTCTTGGTGCATGCTACATCTCTTGTTTCCTTCTTCCTTAGTTTCTCACTCTTTCACATACTATCAATCAGGCAAAGCATCTCTTTTATCTGAATAAACTGCTGGTTATTTATTGCTTGAAGGAAGGTGAGCTTTCTTGTTTTTATCTTTTACTGTTTGAAGATACATGTTACATATAATTTTAGAAGGGGAAACCACAGGTAATTGGGATGATATTTCTGCCAAATATAAAAGAAAGTATACCTGTAGGCAGGAGGTTTAGAATATAAATGCTGACCTACCACTAGGAAACTGTTCAGCAAATTATTCCTCTGTGAAAATGGGAATTATAGCCCTTTACAAGAGATGTCAAACAAAAGTAATGTGCAATTCAGGATTAGATGACTCATAAAGAAAAATTTTCTGCAAACCAAAGGAAGTTAACCAGGAACAAATAGCATTTCTGTAATAGTAGTATTTGTCACTTAAGGAAGCAATGTGAAAGTTTTCTGTGTCCTTCCCTCTGTGTGAAAGTAAGATATTTCTGTTTTTGAAAATATCCAGAGCTGGATGTTGATCATTGAATGTCATGAACACTCACAACGCAGCACAGAAAGTGATTATTTATTCTGAAACTGGGCATGGAAAATTCACACATGAAGCATGAAAATAAAAGGTCTTTCTGCTCTTTTATAAAATATACTAAGCCCTCCAAGGAATCATTTCCAAAGATATGTCAAGCTGTGGACTGAGCCATTGGAAAGAGAATTAGGAGACTAAAAATAACAGAAGCAATGTGCTGTATTTAAGGAGAGATCACAATGTTTTCTGTAAATACCTCTGAGGCAGTAGGGAGAAAGGTCTATTTGAAAATTGATCATTGCTACTTGAGAAAAATAGAATTTTTCATTTCAATTATCTACCTGAGATATATTTAACTTATTGTTTTGAAGCTAAGTGGTAGGCTCTATTGAAAGCTTTAATTTTTATTTATTTATGTATTTATATTAACAAATACAATTGCACATGTTAACCATATGTGACACATTGTTTTGAAGTATATACACATTGTAGAGTGACTGAATCTAGTTAATTAACATATGCATTGCTTTCTATAGTTATTTTTGTGGTAAGAACACCTTACATTGACTCTTAGCATTTTTTAAAAGTACAATACATTATTGATTATGGTCACCATGTTGTACAATAGATCTCTTGAATTTATTCCTCCTAACTAAAATTTTGTATTCTTTCAGCAACATCTTCCCAAATCTCCCTTTCAACCAACCAAACCACCACAGCCCCTAGTAACCCCCATTCTTCCTTCTACCTCCATGAGATCAACTGTTTAAGATTCCATATATAAGTGAGATCATGCGATATGTTTTTCTCTACCAGGCTTCCTTCATTTAACATAATATCCTCCAGATTTATCCATGTTGTCTCAAATGACAAGGTTTACTCCTGTTTTGAAAGGCTCTATAGTATTCTATTGTGTATACAAAACACATTTTCTTTATTCATTTATTTACTGATGGTCACTTAGCTTGATTCTATGTCTTGGCTGTGGCAAATAATGCAGCAATAAACATGGCAGTACAGATCTCGCTTTTCATACTTATTTCATTTAGTTTGGATATATATCCCATAGTAGGATTGGTAAATCATATGGTAGAACTGCCTGTAAAAAAAATTTTTTTTGAGACAGAGCCTTGCTCTGCCAGCAAGACTGGGGTGCAGTGTGCAATCTCAGCTCACTACACCCTCTGCCTCCTTGCTTTAAACAATTCTCCCACCTCAGCCTCCTGAGTAGCTGGGATTACAGGCACCCACCACCACATCCAGCCAATTTTTGTATTTTTAGTGGAGATGAGGTTTCACAATATTGGCCATGCTGGTCTCAAACTTCCAACCTCAGGTGATCAGCTTGCCTCGGCCCCCCAAAGTGCTGGGATTACATGCTTGAGCCACCATGCCTGGCCTGCTTGTAATTTTTTGAGAAACCTCTGTACTGTTGTTCTTATGGTATTGCAGGATCTGGCCAGCAGCCCACAGTGCAACGGGGTTCTCTCTTTGTTCCCAGGTGGATCAGCAGGTTGAGAAGTAATAGACACATACAAGATAGTGAAAGCTGTGTCCAGGGGGGTCACCACCTTCTGGTCCCACGGTGCCAGCAATGCACTGAATATACCAGCATTTATTATTAAGTTTAGTGAGGGTGGGGGTAGGTTAGTGAGGGATTTAGGGTCATTTGATTATGAGGTGAGATGGTCACATGGGGATGAAGTAATTCTTTAACATAACATCTGTATGCAGAAGTACAGTACACAGACGGAAGAATTTACAGTATAGTGTGTGCATCAGTAATTTCTAACAGAGCCTTAAAACAGAAACACAATCTTTCCATAACCTATGATTAGCAAGATATTAATCAACAGTAACAGTTGTAGCAAAAGCTGGTTACACACAATCCATAGAAACAGGATGTGAAGATAGACAACCGGTTAGACCAGAAATTCTCAGAAGGGAGTATGCTTTAACCGTAAAGAGGCCTAGAAGAGCCGTGGCAAGATGAGGGTGTTTATAGCCCTATCTTAACCATATGGACAGGCAGCCCCCCCACCCATGCATCCATTTATAGGCTCTCCACAAGGGTCGCATTCCATTCCCAGAGCTATGAACATTTGTTTTTCTGGAATAGGAATCTTGGTGATGTGAAACCACCCTGACTGCATGTCCATTCATAGGCTCTCTGCAGGGGAAAGCACATCACATGCCATTGGCTCATTCTGGCAGTCCAACTTGGCATTGTCTTTACACAATCCTGCCTGCAATTTTGTATTTACAATAATCAGGAGTATTTCATCTTTTATTCTGTGGCAATAGTTTCAGGGGGTCTCCCTACATCTTCCCGTTTTTTCTGATTTAAATGAACCATAGCAATAATAGCTTGGCACTGATTATGATTGGATTGAAGAATATTTTTTCCAATTTTACACATGAACAATGAACCAATAGCACAAATTAAATTAACGATAGTGGATCCTCCCAAAGATTTTACCCATTGAATGGGGTTGAGATTAGATAACTCCTTAGAGATACCGTCTAAAACTTTAGCATCGGGTAAAGCAGTTAAGTGTGCTAGAGAGGCCTCAAAAATCTGTTCTTTTAGCTTGCTTATGTCTAAACTTAAATTATCTTCACTCTCTTGTAAGTGGCATTTTACTGATTCCCAATAGTGAACAGACTCATTATACTGAAATGGAGTTATACAAAAATCAGAAGTATTCCAATCACATTGCATTAATCTATGTTCTAAACTCATAATTCTATCTCCCATCCATGTAACAGTTTGTATTAGATCATTAATTTGATTGGCCAATTTTTGATCAATACCTGACTGAGAATTCCACATCCGAGTAGAATTTTTTTTTTTTTGCCATTTATCCACAAAATGAACAGTTTGAATAGACTGATGTCATGCAACTCCAGCAGTAGCAGCAGTCGCAGTAACAGCAATCAAGCCCGTTATTATTGTAGTTAATGTAAAAATAAATCGTTTACTCCTTTTAAGAATTTTCTGTAGAATATTATTAATAAACTGGACAGAAGGGGAAGATTCCCAAGGCCTATGTAAGGCTACGGGGAGTCAAATACCTTCTCTGGCTCTGACTATTAAAATACTATGATATTGATTAAAGGATGAGTCAATGCAAGTATACAAGTAACAATTAACACAGGTAATTATGTTGGTTTTTAAACTAATATGCATCTTTCCTACTAATAACGTACATGGTGGTTTAACACAACTTTTAAGTGGTATCGTTTTGTTGGACTCCATATAGATAGTATATGTATATTTTGGGATGGTATTCTTTTTTGTGAATGTGGGGTGGGGGGAATAGGTTGTATGAGAGGTGGTGGGGGGACATTAGAAATGGGGGTAGGTATAAGTCCTCATAATCTGTACTGTCTCATCTTTGAATTGACCTTTTGACAACTGCCATAGTGATATATTTGGCTGTGTGGAAATAGTAGTGTAAATCAATCTGTTATCTTAGTTTTTGAGGTGACAAGGTGGATTTACTTATAACATTTTCTCCAGCCCCAACTCTCATACTAGTCATAGCTATGATTAATCTCCATAATTCTGAATGTTCAGGTCCTAAGTGGGGAACAATAAGCCTTGGCTTTGGAGGAGCAACTCTGGTCCCTTTCCACTTAAAAGGAAAAAAGAAGTTGAATCTTTTTATATAATAGGGGAGGGTTGTCACTACTTTCTTGATAAGAAATATCATAGAGAAAATGTTGACAATCTCTGTGACCCTGAGAGCAATCATTAGTAATATGACCTTTAGGAGCCCAATCAACAATGGTGTAGTGAGAAGAATTAAATAACACAGATCCTTCTGGACTAACACCATCCTTCCATATTAATTTGTCAGCATTTGAAGACAAGTTGAGAGGACACGCAGGTCCTAAAGGCTTATATTGGGATGTGTGAATATAATCAGTGATTCCTGTTTTGATCTGCCTTAGAGGTTTTAATGAGAGCCCTGATACCAAGTGTCCTAAAGGAGGGACAGAGTGACCAGATGGTATTGTGACTGCCCAAGTTTGAATATCTAATAAGAGACATCCATTAGTGGGTCCCAGGCACAAAGGTGGATGCCAAAAACCTAAAGTGATATTGAAAGGGGTTCCTTCTTCTTAAGGTTGGGCAGGACAAAGATCATCTACAGAACCAGTCATCCAAATACTATCATTAACATAGACCTTGATAAGAGCATCCATCCATGTCATGACTCGATTAAGAGGAGGAAAAGGAATAAAGTCCCAATATGTATAGTTTTTAACAGTCTGTGGAGTGACAGAGGGTAGAAGGATTAGTGTCATCAGGAGGCAGCAGAGGTTGAGCCAGACCTCGATCGCTGGAGAAAAGTTGTTCAGGATGGTTGACTGCATTGTCTTTTATAAAGGAGTTAGCATGGTCATTTTCTTCTTTTTGACAATTGGATGTGTTAGTTGTTTACTGCTGTGGCGATTTTTCAGCAAAGTTCTCTGTCCTGTTGTTGCATGCATCTTCAGGACACAATTTCAGGTGTCTAGCAGGCATCCAAACAAGAGATTGACGTTCACCTGGGGTAGCACAAGCATAACCTCTTCCCCACATTAAATTAGCAACTTTTGACCATATATTAGATTGAACAGCTTTCCACCATACTTCCCTTCCTTGGTTTACCATGGGACAGTTACCAGAGAAATGATTTTTGGCAGCAGTAACAGAACTAGATTTAGGAATTTTAAGAAAATTTAACGTGAGCAATGCCAAGTTTAGTTGTATGTGAGGGGTAGACAACTCCTTATCCCTCTCTTTTTGTTTAAGTAATTGTAACTTTATTTTTTTTTCTATTTTTATTTTTTTTTTGAGACGGAGTCTCGCTCTGTCGCCCAGGCTGGAGTGCAGTGGCTGGATCTCAGCTCACTGCAAGCTCTACCTCCCGGGTTCGCGCCATTCTCCTGCCTCAGCCTCCTGAGTAGCTGGGACTACAGGCGCCCGCCACCTCGCCCGGCTAGTTTTTTGTATTTTTTTTAGTAGAGACGGGGTTTCACCGTGTTAGCCAGGATGGTCTCGATCTCCTGACCTCATGATCCGCCCGTCTCGGCCTCCCAAAGTGCTGGGATTACAGGCTTGAGCCACCGCGCCCGGCCAGTAATTGTAACTTTAAAGTTCTGTTACTTCTTCTACAATAGCTTGGCCTTGTGGTACATTAACATGCCAGTAATATGTTTAATATGCCACTGATAAAGAAAATTTTTAAAAGCTTTACTGCAATAGGCTGGACCATTGTCTGTTTTGAGCTTACTAGGAATTCCCATAACTGCAAAACATGAAAACATATGTTTTTTAACATGAGAAGTGGCTTCTCCAGTTTGACAGGTAGCCCAGATGAAATTGGAAAAGGTGTCAACTGTGACGTGCACATAAGCTAATTTTCCAAAAGAAGGAACATGCGTAACATCCATTTGCCAGATGACATTAGGAGAAAGGCCTCAGGGATTAACTCCGGGAGATTGTGTGGGTAAGACAAGAACCTGAAATTGAGAACAGTGTTGTAAAATTTGTTTAGCTTGTTTCCAACTGAGAGAATATTTATGTTTAAGACCTGAGGCATTAGTATGAGTGAGTTGATGAAATTGTTCTGCATCTGTCATGGCTAGAGAAACTAGAGTATCAACTTTATGATTACCACTGGATAAAAGTCCAGGCAAGTTAGCATGAGAACAAGTGTGAGTGATGAAAAAAGGGTGGTTTCAGTTTCTGACTGTTTTTTGGAACAAAGAGAACAAGGAAAACAGATTAGTGTCAGCAATATTTTTGATGGTAGCTGTTTCTACTGCCTTAGCAGCATGGACTACATAAGCTGAGTCAGAGACAATATTAAGAGGCTGATCAAAATCCTGTAATGCAGAGATAACAGCAAACAACTCGGCTTTTTGAGCAGAAGTGTATGGAGTAGAAATGACTTTATCTTTTGGTCCTACATACCCTGCCTTTCCATTACTGGATCCATCAGTAAAAATGGTAACGACTGTCTCTAGTGGTGATGAACGAGTACATTTTGGTAGAATCCGGGAAGCATTTCGTAGAAATTGAAAGAATTTTGACTTAGGCAAATGATTATCAATAGTGCCAATGAAGTCAGCCAGATTAGTCGGCCAGCACAAAGATATAGAAAAGGCATTTTTAACTTCTTTTTTTGACAAAGGGACCACAGTAATGTTTGTATCAAAGCCAGAAATTTTAGTGATACGTTGGCGTCCTAACCCAATCAAAGTGGCTATTTGATCAAAATATATTCAAAGAGTTTTAGAGGTTGAAGAAGGAAGAAATACCCATCCAACTAGAGAATCACTTTGTACTATAAGTCCCGTAGGAGAGTGGATGGAAGGAAAAACTAAAAATTGTTAAGTTAAATTTGGGTCAATATGAGAGACTTGTTGCCTCTCTCACTGATTGTTCTACAAAAGACAACTCTTGTTTTGCTGGTTCAGATAGAGAGCGAGGACTGTTTAAATCTGTATCTCCTGATAAAGTGGCAAATAGATGAGATAATGCATAAGTAGGAAGGCTTAGGGTTGGTCTGAGATAATTGATGTCACCTAGTAATTTTTGAAAATCATTTAAGGTGTTTAAATTGTCAGTACAAAGTTGGACTTTTTGGGGCTTAAAGGAGTGAGCTTCTAGCTGCATTTCTAAGTACAGAAAAGGAGTGGCTTGTTGAATTTTATCAGGAGCAATGTGGAGTCCTGCATTGGCAACAGCTAATTTTAAAGAGGTAAAACATTGAATTAATTCATCTTTTGTGGGAGCAGCAATCAGTATATCATCCATATAATGAAGACCATAATTATTTTTAAAAGTCTGCCAGATAGATTGTAACACAGCACTGACAAACAACTGACAAGTAGTAGGACTGTTAATCATTCCTTGAGGTAAAACTATCCATTGATATCTGGCTGTGGGAGCTGAATTGTTAATGGATGGTATAGTGAAAACAAATTTTTCACAGTCTGACTTGTATAAAGGAATATGAAAAAAGTAGTCCTTAAGGTCAATGATAATTAAAAGCCATTCCCTAGGAATCACGGAGGGGAAGGCCATACCGGGTCGTAATGCCCCCATAGGTTTAATAAGTGCATTAACAGCTCTTAAGTCTGTTACTATCCTCCATTTTCCCAACTTTCTTTGTACAACAAACACAGGTGAGTTCCATGGAGACAAGGAGGGCTCAATAGTGTTTGCTTGTAGTAAATCATTAACAATATCAATTAAAGCCTCCAACTTGTGTTTGGAAAGCGCCCACTGCTCTACCCAAACAGGTGACTCACACATCCATTGTGCAAGAACAGAGGAAGAGAAGGAGAGTGAGGGTGCCAGGATGCAGACTGGGGGGTAGCAGGATTCCAAGCCTCTGAAAGAAGGGGTCCCAGAGCATCAAAAGAAACAGTAGGCTTAGAAGAGGGGAGAGGTCCAAAAAGATGAGAGGAAGGAGAAACAGGTCATTCAGATGAATGCCACACGTCCTCCTCTGGCAGAGGGGGCAACAGCTTAGTAGAAGAAGAGTGAACATATACAGGTTCCAAGATAGGAGGTGGAGAGAGGGGATCATCACCAGGTTCCTTCTCTTGGTGAGAAAACAAGGAGAGATTGAATTCTTCCTCATCATCAGAAGGAGGGCTAGTAGAGGGGTCAGTTACCCAAGGTAAAGGGAGCGGTTCACCATCCACATTAACTTGTGGCAGTTGAAGAGGACCACCAGACTGAAAAGGAAGTAAAGCAACACGGATAAGAGCCCAGTCAGTCCAAACAGAAATAGGAAGTAAAACACCATCTCTCATGAGTTGGCGGAGAATGGCACCGACTCTATCCCAGTCTAACAGGTTCATAGAACCTTTGTCAGGGAACCAAGGACAATGTTTTTCAACAGTCTGAAATAAGAGAATAAGGTTATTGGAATCAGCCTTGATTCCACACTGTTTAAGAAGAAGTTTAATAAAAGACAGATAAGCCTGGTGTTTAGACTGCGATTGTCTCATAATAATCCTGAAATATTATTGGTCGACAAACCTAAAAAGAGGGGAGAGTTGGAAAAAGTGTACCTGGAGACCTTACCGTCGAGACTGAAGACTAGTCATCATGAACCCGCACTCGGAGTGCACTGAGCCAAGGAACAAAAAGGCCATGTTGGGCGGCAAATATTGTGAGATCTGGCCAGCAGCCTGTAATGCAACGGGGCTCTCTCTTTGTTCCCAGGTGGATTGGCAGGTTGAGAAATAATAGACATACATAAGATAGCGAAATCTGTGTCCAGGGGGGTCACCACCTTCTGGTCCTGCAGTGCCAACAATGCACCGAATATACCAGCATTTATTATTGAGTTTAGTGAGGGCAGGGGTAGGTTAGTGAGGGATTTAGGGTCATTTGATTATGAGGTGAGATGGTCACATGGAGATGAAGTAATTCTTTAACATAACATCTGTATGCAGACGTACAGTATACAGAGGGAAGAATTTACAGTATAGTGTGTGCATCAGTAATTTCTAACAGAGCCTTAACACAGAAACACAGTCTTTCCATAACCTATGATTAGCAAGATATTAATCAGCAGTAACAGTTGCAGCAAAAGCTGGTTACACACAATCCATAGAAACAGGATGTGAAGATAGACAACCGGTTAGACCAGAAATTCTCAGAAGGGAGTATGCCTTAACCCTAAAGAGGCCTAGAAGAGCCATGGCAAGATGAGGGTGTTTGTAGCCCTATCTTATCCATATGGACAGGTGCCCCCACACCCATGCATCCGTTTATAGGCTCTCCACAAGGGTTGCATTCCATTCCCAGAGCTATGAACATCTGCTTTTCTGGGATAGCAATCTTGGTGATGTGAAACCTCCCTGACCACACGTCCGTTCCTAGGCTCTCTGCAGGGGGAGCACATCACGCGCTATTGGCTCATTCTGGCAGTCCAACCTGGCATTGTCTTTACACAATCCTGCATGCAATTTTGTATTTACAATAATCAGGAGCATTTCGTCTTTTATTCTGTAGCAATAGTTTCAGGGGGTCTCCCTACAGTATGGCTGTGCTGATTTACATTCCCCTCCTCAATGTGCCAGGCTTCCCTTTCCTCCACATCCTCTGCAGCACTTGTTATCTTTTGTCTTTTTGATAATAGTCACCACCGGGTGAACTGATATCTCATTATGGTTTTAATCTGCATTTTTTCATCTATCCATTTGTATGTTGTCTTTTGAGAAATGTACTTCCTCCATTTTAAAAATTGGGTTATTTGTTTTCTTGCTGTTTAGTTGTTTGTATTCCTTACATATTTTGGATATTAACCCCTTATCAGATGTAGAGTTTGCAAATATTTTCTCCCATTCTGTAGGTTTCCTCTTCACTCTGTTGATTCCTTTGCTGTGAAGAAGCATTTTAGTTTGATGTAATTCCATTTGTCTATTTTTGCTTTTGTTACCTGTGCATTTGGAGTCATAGCCAAAGAAAATTCATTGCCCTGACCAATGTCAGAGCGATCGTTTCAACTTTTAAATGCAGTACAGGAAAATCACAGATATGTATACATATGTATTTATACGTGTGTATATATACACACAAACACATGAGTATATGTATACATACACATGTGTAAAAGTGTGTAAACATGTATCCATACACACACATATAAATATATATTATATATAGAGAAAGAAAACAAAGAGGTCTAAGAAGCCATTATTGAAAAAATAGGAGGCTTGTGTTGTTGAAAATGAGCACTATATCTTCCTTTCATTATTCTTAGTATCTCCTTTTCCATCTTTCTAATTTCAAAAATGTAGTGTCAGCGAGGTGTGATGGCTCACGTCTGTAATCCCAGCACTTTGGGAGGCCGAGGCAGGTGGATCACTTGAGACCAGGAGTTCGAGACCAGCCTGGCAAACATGGTGAAACCTTGTTTCTACCAAAAATATAAAAATTAGTGGGGCATGCTGACATGTGCGTGTAACCCCAGCTATTTGGGAGCTGAGGCAGGAGAATCACTTGAACCCGGGAAACAGAGGTTGCAGCGAGCCGAGAATACACCACTGCACTCTAACCTGGGTGACAGAGCGAGACTCTGTCTCAAAAAAAAAATAAAAGTGTCTGTGGATAATTTCGTTTAGCAATCTAAAGAATCCCATGTATCTAAACACACACTTAGCCCATCTAAGGTTTTATTATTGGGCAATCAAGGTTGATCTTTCTTGGCCCTCCAGCCTGTGCACTCCCCCCTGTTTTGGTACTATTTTGCACACAGAGAGTAGGGGCTCAAAAATGTTTATAATTTGATGTGTTCTTCCATATTAACTTGCTTTCCCAGTCTTTATAGATCTTTACAAAAACTTTTTTCAATATTTCTCTGCTGTCTTTAAATGTACTACTTCTTCCCATTTCTTTTTGTAGAGATAGACAGTCTCATTTTTCATTTCACAGAGAAAACAGAAATCACAAACCTGGAGCTCCCTCTATTCTTGCCGAAAAATTCTAAAAGCTTTCCTGAATCCACACCTGCCTGACAGTTACCACCACTCCCATTCCATTGGGTGAGGCCTCCCTCTCCTCTCTACTGAGATCTGATGTACCCAAACTAAATACAGTCAGGTGAGAAATTCTGTTTCATGCTAGAATTAGCATATAAGAGATTACCTCACAGCATAGTAAGACTTAATCAAAGTAATTCTGAGACCTTCACCACCCAACTGGCGTAACCAGGAGAACACACGGCCTAGTGAGTGAACCTCAAGGAAATCACAGAGGAAGACTGAGATTGTGAGCAAGCATGGGAAAGTGGCATTATATAATACTACTGGCTAGAAACATGTGCTGCAGAAAATCAGCCCATTTTGGGCTGCCCATGGGCAGAGTGTTGTGTGTGGGGAATTTTGGGAGGGCCTCATAGGTGCATCCTGGAGTTGGGACGTACATAAAGATCAAGACAGGTGCCTGCTGCTCTGGAGCATTCCGTAAGCAGGACAAGAAGAACAGGTAACATGTAGGCAGCCTTTGATCCTGTTGTTTGGGATGGCTAGGATTCATGGGTTTTCCTTGGGCCCGGTGGACACAATAAAACACAGCTGGTTCCTTCCCCAAGAGGATGGTCTGCCAACATAAGGAGAACTCAGCATGGAAGGCCACGGGGTGTACTTCCAAATAACATCAACTCAGGTGGGGGAATGACAGAATAGTGTAAAACAATCACATCAGCCATGTCAAGGAATTGTACAGGGGAGAGCGTTGAAAGGGCTTCCCAAGGAAATGCAATCCCGGAGCCCCTGAAAAAGCAACCCTTTGAACACCTTTCCCAAAGGAAATCAAGCATCCAGCATAGACTCTAGCATCTGGACAAGTAAGCAGAAAAGGAACTCATCTTTCTTATCCTTTGGAGGAGATAGAAGTAGAAGAACTAAAGAATAAAGACGGAGACGGAATTCTTCACAAAAGTACATATACCTGTCTGTGATATAAGTAGCATATGGACACCTGAACCAGATCACTCTTTAACACCATCTTCCCCATGAAAAGACATTTTTGGCAATAATCTTGAAACAAAATTGTTATAGCAAGAAAATGAATGCAGACTATGAAAATTTTCTTTTATTGAACTTCATATGTAAAATCATGCCAACAAAAACAAAAACAAAACATACTATTTATAAGGTTCTATGCTCAATACCAGGGTGATGAGACTCATACCCCAAGCCTCAGCATTGTGCAATATTCCCATATAACAAATCTGCACATGTACCCCAGTATCTAAAATAAAAGTTGAAATTTTATAAAATTAAATAAATTTTAAATTAATATTAAAGTACAAAAAGAAAAATAATGAATTCTTTTAATTACATTGCTATATTAAAAAAACCCTATGCTAATATAGTAGTCTATCAGAGTACTGAATAATAATATTACAGTTTCTATTTGATTCAAATTTGTTAAAAATTGTTAAAATTGTACATTGCATATCTATGCTTATATCTGGTTGATGCACACATTTTAATCATTTTAATTATGAAATGTTTCTTTCACATGAAATGACAGATCTAAAAATAGTTAACAAAAGTCTTAATTATCAGGGTAAATTTGGCAGAAATTCATAAAAATGTCATTTCATAATAAGTTCCAGAAATAGCAATACTATTTAGGTCTTTTTTCTTTAGAGTTGACTCTAGAGGCAATCAAATATCTCTGTAGTTAAAACATTTCCACTAAAATATCTTCACTAGAAAATTCATCATGCACTTCTTATTTGGAAAAAACTTTTAAATCTTCTTTCTTCTGCAGAAATCAGATAACATGGCTGAATGATTGGTAACATTGAGCTTATTTGATTCATTGACTTAGAACATGTCCACTTCTTTGTGAAAATGACCAAAGCATTCAAATGTTGACTTTTTGGTATCTCTGGCAAGGCAAGACCATCATCTTTTGTCTTTTCTCCTGTCAGTCTTTTTTAAGTCAGATTTTTTTTTCTCTGTATACATTTCATTTCTTTACATTTTTTTGTTGCCTAATCAATGGCATTCTTCACAAGGAACAATTTTAAAGACTAGCGTATCACTGCATATTGTTCACATTTGATTCTGGCTGTTTGCAAATTTGTGTCTGATTAGTCTCTCTAAAACTTCACATTAAAAAGAAAACTCAGAAAAGAAAAATTGCAAACAGCTATCCCTGTTTATTCTGAATCTCCTATTTTTACCCAAGAATATGTAGGGATTGACAACAGTGCCTAAACGAGCTCCAGCTTTACTAACTTTACTAACTTCTTGAAGTGAACATGTATAACAGGCTGTGTATGGTGGGGTAGACTCTATAACTGAAAGTTTCCCAAATTAACTTCCATGTAGAATACAAGTTTATTAAAGGGCAAGTAAGAAAACTGCACTTACGTGGAGCTCACAGGTAGATTAGTGATACTCAGCAATAACCCTAGTAGTTGTTCAAAAGATGGAGCGACAGAAGGTTTTTCAGAGGCAGGAGTGTTTCCTGGATGACATTGTTTAAAATTTCCTATGTATGGTGATAATAAAAAAAAAACTCGAACTTTCCTCAGATTTATTATTAACTGTATCCAGAGTGGACAGTTCCCACTTCCATGGTCAATATGTCCCACTTCTTCTGCCATGACTGGTCTCCACGCCAGGTCAGCCTCCAGTTGTGAATGGACAGAAGCTTCAAACTAGATGTGCCAAGGAAATCTTGAATTGATAGATGTACTTTTTATACCTGAGAGTTGGCATTATCATAAACATGAGATCACTATTCGGGTGATCAGAAAGCTACAGGATCTGCCTGAAATGTCATCCAGGAATGAAGAAGAAAGATGCAACAGAGAAAGGCTATGCTCAGTGAACAGAAAAACATAAGGACTTGTGCTGTAAATTATCACCATTCAATACAATGGTTACAAACACTATGCTATTTTCTAGAGATGCAAAATATTTTCTAATCTGACGTCAATTATTCTTCATTCACAAAGTATAAAATAATATCAAAAATTAAAATACATGCGCTGAGCCAAAGGTTAGTCTCCTCATCTTAATTCCATGCTATTAGATCATGATATTGCTTTTTATTAAGAAGATAGAAAGCTTTATAGTTCTTTAGGGTCAGAATTAAAAATAAAAGGGAAAAGTAGGTTCTGTGTCTGTCATTGACTGAGTGTATTTTTAAATAATGGATCATATGATTTGTGCATGTGCCTGATAACAGAAAAGAGAGAAGAAGCAAGCTCAGTTGACCAATAGATTGATTTATAGGTAAATATTATACATTTTTATAATAGTTACCAAATAAAAAAGCTCTAACCATGGCCAGTTAAAAGATGGCTGTGCTGTTTACTGTCCATTTTCTGTCCCTTGTTCCCAAGATTCCGATCCTGCTCAATGTCCCAGGAGGACTGACCCCTAAGAACCACCTTATCAAGATCCCCTGCTCCCTGCTTCATATTGTGGGCAGCAAATGGAAGATGCTGGTAGGAGATTGAAGTGCAGGAGTGGGAGAGTTTGGGGGGCACCATCTGCCTTCTGCGGTGGCGGTGTCTCTCTCTGACTGTTGCAACACCTGTCAGGCAGCTTGCTCTTTGTTAGAGTTTTCTCCCCTACCTCCTCCTCAGGCCTATAGGTGGTAAGTAAGGGCTTCCTGCCCTTGCCAGTGCTGAAGAAGCTCAGCATCCCTTGTTGCTTTTCTTGTCTTTACGCACAACTCTGTCAATATTCTTTTCATTAAGTTTGAGTCACAATCTCAGCTGAAAGTGTCTTCTGTCTCCTGTTGGAACTCAGTAATGAATGCAATACCTTTGTCACCCTTTTGGAGACCCCTCTGGGAAGCTTCTGATCTACATGGTTACGGGTCTCCCAGTCACAGCTATTCTGTCTGCCCCTCAATCAGCTACATTTTTGTCTGGGTCCTTGGACATGATAAACTCAGTGAATAAGTCTCCTAGAGTAGCACGGAGAGCCTTGGGGGATGTGCGTCACTGGTCATGTTCCCCTGCAGACTTTCCTGCACCAAACCCTGTGGGCTCTGCACAGGCTGGGGTCCTGCCTGTACCACTCCTCTAAGTAGCTCTCCCTGACAATTTTTCATGGCATCCTTCTGCCAGGATTCCAGAGGTCCATAGCAATAGTGGGTCACTCCTCACCTACTTAAAAGGGTAAGTTTGGTCACTTTACATAATCTCATATTTCTCAAAGACTTTGTTCATGTTTTAAATTCTTTTGTCTTTATTTTTGTCCGACTGGGTCAGTTTGAAAGACTAGTCATCAAGCTCTGAAATTCTTTCTTCTACTTGGTTTGGTTTATTTATAAAGCTTTCAACTGGTGAAATTCTTTGAGTGAGTTTTTCAATTCCAGAAGCTCTAATTGATTTCTTCTATGTTTATTTCTTCTTTCATTTTGTAGATTGACTTAGAAGTTACTTTGTGTTGATTTTGAACCTTGTCTTGGATTTCCTTGAGTTTCCTTGCTTTGAATTATTTATCTGTCATTTCTGAGTTTCCATTATGTTTAGGAATCATTGCTGGAGAGCTACTGTGATTCTTTGGTGGTGTCACTAAATTCAGATTTGTCATGGTGCCAGAGTTCTTGCACTGATTTCTTCTCATCTGAAGACTCTGGCATTTTAATTAATTATTTTCACATGGGTAGAGTTTTTTCTTTTGTTTTCTTTCACTATATTATTATTATTATTTTCCCATCCCCCGCCAGGTGTCCTTATGGTAGAGGATGCTGGATAGTGATTTTTGGCTTTGCTTCTATAGCCCTATATAATTCTTTCAGCAGGTTTTATATTGGGCTGTGTGGTTTGATCTACGAGGCAGTAGATGTCCCTTATGCATAACAGCTGGATGTGGCCAATGTGGCTGTGTATATATATTTGATCCTGGTTTCCCGGGAGAAGCTCTCTGTTGCCTCAGTCAATGGGCTAATCCATAGAGTGCACAGTGGTCTGAGCTCCCTGCCAAACGCCTGTGAGATGGAGGGCAAGATGGTTGGGGCCAGATCAGACAGGCCCACCTACAGGCTTTCCAGTGGCAGGCACACATACACCAGCACCAAGACAAAACTGAGTCAGCAGCCAGCAAGCACCCAGAGGCATGCAGCTGGGAAACCTCCTTGGACCCAAGTTCCCTGCTCAGCAGGAGTGATGGCCTAAATTAATCTGTAAGAGTGGATGCTCCATATGTCTGGTGATCTGCCTGGGTGTGTAGAGTGTAGAGGGCCCTGCTATATCACATCTGGGTACAAGAATGGTGGGGCAACTCAGGCTGGTAATTCAGCACATAGTCTGACTGCCTGGAGATATGCCTGGGTATGGAACAGAGAGGATCCTACTTCACTACAAGCTTTGAACAGGGGAGCGGGGTGGTTTGGGCTGCTGATCCAGGTGAGTGGGTGCTCCTACTGCCTGGAGATCTGTCTTGATGTGGAGCAAAGAAGAGAGAAGGCTCTGCTGCATCACATTCTGTGTATAAGAACAGTGGCGCACCTTAGGTTACTGATCCAGGCAAACCGGTGCTCCCAATACATGGAGATATGCCTGGTCATGGAGCAGAGAGGGCCCTGTTGCATCATGATCTCTCTGCAGGAAGGGTGGGGCAGGCCAGGTTGCTAATTTGGATCACCTGGTTGGCAAGTGCTCCAAATGCCTGGATATCTGCCCGGGCATTGAATGCAGAGGGTCTCCCTGCACCAGGACCTCTGAATAGGAGATGTGAGATGACTCAGACTGCTAAACCAGGCAAGCAGTTGCTCTGGATGCCTGGAGATCTGCCTGGAACTGAAACAAAGAAGACCCTTGCACCAAGATCTCTGCCCAAGAAAGGGTTGGGAAGCTCAGGCTGCTGGCCCAGGTAAGCCTATGCTTTGAATGCCTGCAGTCGTGCCTGTGGGTGGAGTGGAGAGAGTCCCACTGCACCACAGTCTCAGGAGAGGCTGGCCAGTGTTAGTTTGCCAAGCTGGCCCTGGCTGCAAGTCTCATTGTCCAGCAGAAACTGCAGCTGTAGCAGTTCCTCCTCCTGCCTCAGGCCTGTAACAGAGGAGAGCACAATTCCAGTACTTACCACTGTGGTGCTTTCCACAGTTCTAACTGTGGAGGCCCTTAACCTTGCTCCAGAGCAAGTGCTCCAATCTCTGACCCGAGACAGCAATGCCTGCATGGATACACTGTCCAATTGCCAAAGAATGGTTAACTTTGTATGTGCCTGGATTAAAAATGGCACCCTACTCTTGATCTGAGTCTAGAAAAATGTCTGCAGCTTTTCTCAGTAGGTTTCCCTTTCAGGACCTCGAGATCTTCTCCCCAAGTTAGCTCCAGGACTTGGGAGAAACAAAGTGCTCTCTCTTGGCTTGGTTTGCTTGGATCCCCTGTGGAAAGGACTCCCTTGAGTCAGAGGGAGGCTCTCTGCCCAATGCACATACTGGGACTTCACTCACTTTTTTATCAGCCCGGTGCTGTCATGAGGCTATTTGCCCAAGTTCTCCTCTCCTGGATCTGGGGTGTCCTTCATAATTCCAGTGGATTCCCACTTTCTTCTTAAATTAAAGCCCACAGCATTGATCTTTACATATTATCTTGCTATTGACAGGTGGTGGAGGCATGCTAAAAGCATGAATATCCCTTTTCCTCTTCTTGAATGATGATAAGCATTTGTCCAAATATTTTTGAAAAGTAAGATTTTGAAGATTTGTTGAAATATAGTCATATGCTTCTGGATTTTCCTATGAAATAGGTATTATACATTTTATTCACAACAACCTAATGTTAGACTGACCTCAATTCAGCTCCTCTTTCACTCAGCGAATGCTGATTGACTGCCAATTCTATGTCATCACAGTTTCATTAAATGTCCACTTAACCTTGTCTTATAGTTAATTAATATAATACGCCCGTGTCTGGAATAATCTTTTATTGTATGAAAAGAGAAATATATTTTATTTTATACATTTTCAAAAGTAAAGTATGAAAAGGGTTTCTTTATGCTGAAGCCAAACACATTTGAACATATTTTTTGGGGAATCAGAAGATGATTATCTATCTTTCACTCTGTTTTCCTCACCACTTGTCCCCTTCCCTTCCTTTTTAGTTTACAGCTTTCTGGAACCTATTTCAGATGCCTTTTATAGTTGTAAGTTTGACATACACAAAAACATGCTCTAATATAATTGCCTCAATATTTTTTCATCTTGCTGAAGGTGATTATTTTAAACTGCTGTGAGATATGATGAATCAACAATTATATTACATACACAAATATATGCAGAACATTTACTTAGGAAACTTGATTTCTAAGACAAAGCATTCTTTATCCTGAGAATTCACTAGATCCAGTGACTGTGCTGAATTCTGAGATGGTTTTGAAATATTAAAAATAAATTACTAAAAAACAAAACAAACATAATTGCATTTCATTATGATATATTTAATATGTTTGAAGTCAAATAGATTTTTTTTTTAAGATGGAGTCTCTCTCTGTTGCCCAGGCTGGAGTGCAGTGGCATGATCTCAGCTCATTGCACCCTCCACCTCCCAGATTCAAGTGATTCCTCTGCCTCAGCCTCCCGAGTAGCTGGGACTACAGGCTCCCGCCACCACACCCTGCTAATTTTTATATTTTTGGTTGACACGGGGTTTCATCATATCGGCCAGGCTGGTCGCAAACTCCTGACCTTGTGATCCACCCACCTCAGCCTCCTAAATTGCTGGGATTACAGGCATGAGTCACTGCGCCCGGCCAAATAGATTTTTTTAAAACCAAAAATGGCATGGGTGATAATATAGATTATAGTATGGGCGAAACTCCGGGAGATTATATATACTTATTCATCCTTTCTTCAGAACCTGTGCTGACAAAGGATGTGGCGTATAATGACAATGGAATAGGGAGTGGTAGCAGGAAATGAAAAAGACCCTAAAAATCCAGATGCCACTCAGACTGCTATTCACAACGCTGTAAGGAATCAATCTCTATATGTAATTGGATGCAGAACATCTAGGATGCTTTTAATTTCCAGAATTTCCATTTATTATGTTAATTTCCATTTATTATGTTTTATTGAATATTTATTGACTATTAAGTAGCAATACTCAGCGCTGAGTATTGCTACTTAATAGTCAATAAATATTCAATAAAACATAATAAATATTCAGTGATGTGTCATTTTAAATTAGTCTTATTCTAACACTATAAAAGGGTTTTGGTCACAAGTGAAAGAAAATTCCACAGCTATTTAAGCTTCAGGTATGAAGTGATGAGACACCCCTACTTCTAATTCTCTATAATCCTCTCAGCTTTACTTTTGTTTGGCTGACTTAACTTTTCATAGCCAAGTGGCTACAGCAGCTCCAGACATCACCTCTTCACCCTAACCTTAGAGTGGAGCTTTTCATAATGTGTTGATGACCCGTCAGCCGATCATATAAACAATATAGTCCACCATGACGAGCATTTAAATAAACTAATGTAAGAGAAAATAATAGAACAGAATAGAATCTGAACATATCAGAATGAATTGCATGTGGTAAAGGTGAACACCTTTTATACAACTTTTGTTAATTACAGACAATGTGTGCACTGAGCTGTGATGTGAAATTTATTTATTTCTGTGGCTCATTATGAAACATTTAGAGAAAGAAAGAGAAAGAGAAAAAGAAAGGGAAAGGGAAAGAGAAAGAAAGAGAAAGAGAAAGAGAGAGAAAGAGAGAGAGAAAGAGAAAGAGAACTTCTTCCTGCCTTGAAAATGGCAGTGATACCTTTTCCTAGCCCATTGACTCAAATGGGCTCCTAAATATTCCTGAAACAATTACTGCTGGTTGCACAATCAAGTGTTGTGGAGTCCAAAGCTGTATTATTTGGGTTGGGGGAGGGATCTTTAAGAAAAAGGAATATGAAATTACCTGTATAAATTAGGTATAAATATTAATTTAGAGCAAGGATAGAAAAATTACACATTTTAACAAGCGAACAAATGCTGCAATTAAAAATACACATTTTAAAAAGCTAAATTAAATACTTTAATTGTTCCAAGCACTTAATTGTTCTTTCTTAATAACAGTACTTTTCTTAATTAAATGCTTGGAACAATTCTACAATATATATTTTTTAAAGATAGAAGCCTTAACCAATTGTTGTTAAAATAACTTTTGCAAATGTTGCAAAATATTTGCCAGATAAGCTCATTACTAGTTCCCACTAGAGCTTTGGAAGGAGCTCTTGGAAAGGAGGAGCTCTGAGACTTATGAAATTTGCCATAATACACCCCTTCCATTCTAGAGCGAGGGTAAAGTCAGTATCCCTTAAGCCCATAGGCTTGCTGGCATTAATATAGCTTCAAGATGGCAACTAAGAGTGGATGCTGAGAAGCCTACCAGTCAGGGTTCTTACCTGCTTCGTGATCCAGAAGCTGACTTTCCATGAATATACAGAAAAGTTGTTTCTTGAAAAGGTGATGGTTTTCTGCTTCTGATGACAGCAAACTAGAAAATACAGATTGTAATAGCTAGTTTTATATGTCAACTTGGCTAGCTATACTGTCTATTTTTTAATTAAACATTATCTCGCTGTTGCTGTGGAGGCATTGGTAGATGTGATTAACATCTACAATCAGCTGACTTTAAATAGATTATCTTTGATAATGTGGTGGGCCTCATCCAATCAGTTGAAGGGCCTTGAGAGCAAAACTGAGGTTTCTCTGAGGAAGAAAATCCTTCCTCAAGACTGCAGTATCAGTTCCTGCCTGAGGGTTTTCTGAAAGTTTTTCACTTGCCAGTTTCTGCATAATCATGTAAGGCAATTCCTTGAAAGAAATCTCTTAATCTGCGCGTGTGTGTTTTTGTGTCTGTGTCTGTGTACATATGTGTGTGTGGGGGGGTGTGTGTATTTATATATATGAATTCTTATTCTTCTTCTTTGGAGAACTCTAACTGATAAGGTGATTAAACCTCTGGATGAAGACAATGGAAAGATAAATAGAACAAATTTAGAACTGCAAAGTACAGCAACCAAAATTCTGGTCTTCAAGTATGAGTTTAATCATAGACTAGATATAACTGCAGAGTGTATTATTTTCTTCTTGTTTTATTTATTCTACTTCTTATTATGCCAGTTCACCATCTAAAATGAGGCATGAAGAGACAAGGGGATGGAAAATTGTGAAGACAAGGTAAAAGAACCACATGATACAGTGAGAAAGCTTATTATTATTATTTTTTTAACTTGGAATGCCAGAAGGAACAGAGACAAAATGAGTTAGAAAATACATTTAAAGAAATAATGAGTAAATGTTTTCAAAAATAGTTGAAAGACATAAATTCTACATTCAGAGCCCAGTCAATCCCACAAGAAAAATAAAAATAATTTCTCATGTAGGTTCATCCTAGAGAAACTACAGAGAAACAATAACAAAGCCAAAATTTTAAGGACGACCAGAATTTTCAAACATCAGATTACATAAAAATATGTATACACTATACTGAACAGAAACAATAAGTGTTCTTACATGGGTTGAAAGAATATAAGAGCCCATCAAGAATTCACATTATTAAAAGCTTAAATTAAAGCATTTTAAGATAAAGCAGAGATTTGTCACTTCCAAATAGAGCCTAAAATAGAGAAGAAAGTGCGTTCTACATGGAGAATAAAAATGATCTGAGAATGAAGTTTGGAGACAGAAGAATGATTGAAAAGATATAGAAGGTAAATATACATACAAATTTAAATATATATTTATTGTATATTAATGCACATTATTGTATATCAATGTACATTATTGATGATCTAAAACATCAATAATGTGTTATGTGGTTTAAATATATGGAGAATAAAATATGTAACAATAGCATATTATTTAAATTAATGTAAAGTTTTTCTAAGATTCTTTACTTATTCAGGAGGAATGTCAAAGAATCAGTTAATATTAGACATTGATAAGTCAAGAATGTATGTTTTATTTCTCAGGTAAGCACTAAATAACATAATTTCTTAATTCAGAGAAGAGAGAGAAATAAAATACTAAAAAATGTAATTAGTTCATGCAAGGCAAAAAAGAAGAGAAAAAAGAAAATTCAATAGTTGATCAAAAATAAAGGACATGGTAAATCGATAGATTTACACCCCAAGATTTTATAAATTAAATTTAATGGAAATTGAATACATGTGAAAGTTAAAAGATAAAAGTTGCCATAATGGATTACAAATACAAGAAAATTACCTGAAAGTTTAAGATCCAGAAAGGCTGACTAAAAAATAATTGAAAAGGCCGGGCACAGTGGCTCATGCCTGTAATCCCAGCACTTTGGAAGGCCAAGGTGGCTGGATCACCTGAGGTCAGGAGTTCGAGACTAGACTGACCAACATGGAGAAACCTTATCTCTACTAAAAATACAAAAATTAGCCAGGAGTGATGGCACATGCCTGTAATCCCAGCTACTCGGGAGGCTGAGGCAAGAGAATCGCTTGAACCTGGGAGGCGGAGGTTGTGGTGAGCCGAGATGCTGCCATTTCACTCCAGCCTGGGCAACAAGAGTGAAACTCCATCAAACACACACACACACACAAGTAATAATAATTGAAAAAAGCCATACAATGCAAACATTAACTGATAAAATATGGTGCAGGTATGTTATTATCAGGAAAAATCTACTTGAAGGTAAAAAACTTTGCAGGAGTGAAAATGGTTCCACCTTCATCACAAAAATGTTTATTTAACAAATGTGTGATGCTTCCAATTTTTTATGAACCTAATAACAAGGTTCAAAATGCAGAAAGAAAGATGTCAGAAACTACATGCAGAAACAAAATCCCCATAATCATAATGGGAAATTTTAAAACACTTTGAGTGAATTATACAATGAGTTATCAAACATAAGGAGGGTAAAACCAATTTGAACAGCATGATTTGCAATTTGGACTCAATTTATATAAATAAAATATTGCACCGAACAAAAGTGTAATACACGTTTTTTTCTCAATCACACAGAAAGCATTTCCCAAAGTGACCACACTTAAAGCCCAAATAAATTACACAAGGTTGAAATCGTATGTATTATAGCATACATTTTCTCACCCCATCTCTGCATTTCCTTCTTCCCTTATTATGTTACAATCATTTTCTTCCCTCTGGTGCTTTTTTTGTAGCACACACTATAAGCCACTTTTCCATTTTGTGAGTGTCAGTTTAGTAACAATACTATCTGTAAATCAACTTAACTGGGCACTGGGTAAACTCTAATAATTTGAAATACCTAGCCAGTGGATGAGCCAGCCTGGTGCCTTTAACTGATAGCTGGGTGACACCCCTTTCTCTCTTAGGAGAGCTTGCTTACCACAGGTGACTGAGCGAGGGTACCAGTGTTGGTCTGTACACTAAATATTAGAAGACACTAGTTTATTTTATATTATATTAGATAAATAGTAGAGAAATCTTAAATTTTTCTGTTAATGATGGATTGAGGGCCCCAAATGAAAAAATATTAAAAAGTTACAGTTTTCTTCTTCCTGCATCTCATTAGATGATATTTTTTGCACACTTTATTTCAGATGTCAGTGGTTTGTGGTGCTGTAGCACACATGGCTCATACCTCCCTCCATATCCCCTTGGCCACCTGCAGCTGCCACTCCCGGCATGGACAGATGCCTACCTTGGGTACCTCCTTTGTTCTCTGCCTGAGAACTTTCTTGTTCCACTGGGAGCAGGGAGAGTTAACAGCCCAGAGGCAACCATTAACCAACAGAGGGTGAGCCAGGGAACAATCCTCCCTATTTTCCACTCTTCTAGTTGCTAATTCCGAGATATGTTCTACCTGGTTTCTGGAGAGTTCTAAGTATAAAGAAGCCCCAGTTAGTCACAGTAGAAACCTGTGTATTATTTTATTCCTTATTGGTTTTTCTTCCTTCCCTCTCCTACTTCCTACATTTCCTCATTTGTGTTCTCAGGAATGAACCATACCCACATCCTCGTTTTAGACTCTGTTTTGAGGGTAATCAAAATAAAAATTGGCAGCAATAGTTTTAACTGTATAGAACACATTTCCATTTCCATCTACTTTTGATAAGAACAGTCACTTTCTGTAAGGAAGTCACTCATCCTCCATTCATGTTACTGTGAAGGAATGATCAATTACAGTACTTTAAGTCTCTATTCGTGTAGCGGTGTGGGCATGCTACCCAGGCCTGGTTAAGCATGGTATTCAATCCTCCTACATACAGTGATGAAACCAAACAGACCCAGACAGTCTATCCGTGCATATGATGCATAGTTGCTGAGATGCAGACTTTCTCTTCTTTTTGCTAAGTTGCAGATCTTGACCTTCAAGGAAACAAAAGCCTGACTGAAACAGGCACGACTAATGCCAACAAGTGAAGCCCAGCAAACCCAAGAAATTGAGAAATAGAAAGGAAATGGGTAGAAAGCTCAAAATATAATATTTGAGCCCCTGGATTTAGCTGGGTCTCAGATCCACACTTTGGATTTTCTAGTTGCATGTGCATTTCAACCTCACTTCCCACTTTTTTTTCTGTTAAACCAGTTTAAGGTAGATTTTGAGGACTGAAAACTCAGGGTCCCAATTACCATATACACTCTTTCCTCAAGTACATCTATCTCTTCAGTGAACATTTACAAAAATATCATGAAATGCACAGCATGTCATTTTGTTGTATGCTTATTGTTTAATTTTATTTGAATCCTGAATGTGTTTGTTTTGGGATGATTTTATTTGCCTATAATGAAACCAGGCAGGCAAGAAATGAATAATTCTCCACATCATTGATGTTTGGTTACTGCTTTGGTGTCTAGTATAGAAGAGAGCATGCTGAGAACACTTTGAGAGCATGCGTTGAATGATTGAGTGAGAGAGGAGCAAGTGCAGAGACTGTAGGATAGCACAAAGATGGCACATTTGAGGAACTGAAAGGAGGCCACATGCAAAGAGCCAGTGGGGTGCAGAAGAGGTTGGGAAGGTAAACAGGTGGTCAGGTGAGGGTCACCAGGTGGCACAATCTCAGGAAGGACTTTCACATTGTAGTTTACATAAATGGTCTCCCCTGGAGGTACAACCTGTCTATGAATGGTGCCCCTGGGGTTTTGTAATGCAACATCCTTGAAACAAGTCAAGAGGAGGGAAGAACACCAGGTCTCTGTGCACTTAGGAGATGAGGCAGAGTGAGGTTCACTGTGAGGAAAGTCTCACAGAGAACTAGGATACCGAGGGCAAATTTTCCAAACCTGTTACTGCTTGTAGTTGGGCTTTTTGTCCATTCTGGACACACACATAATTAGCAATTGCTATGGCCAGGAAATGTCAATACATATACTTCAGCACACACAAAAGCATTAATACATGCAATCCAGTTTTCCGCACTACAAAAACACAAGGTGTCCAGATGCAGTGGATTCTCAAAACTAAATAAAACAGTCCTCATATGTACCCCTACAACCCAGTAGCCTGTCTCCCAGTAATATTTTGAATCAATTTTGATATTTTTTGGTTGAGAATATTTTTTCACACTTTATTTTCAACACATTTTGATGTATTAAATTGAGACCATTTTATTACATCTCACCTCCCTTGCAAAAGTTGCCAAAAACCATAATAAAACCCACACGTGTTTCCCAAATGTTATGTAACTTTCCAGTACATAGCAGAGTGAAATATGCAATCTTAATTTTACTCTACCATGAAATTATTTGCCTGGTGCGTGTTTCTCTATGAAGAGCTTCGAAACAATAATTGTGATCAGCGCACATAAAAAGAAGAGCAGTTGTTTGCTTTTCTACTGGCTTTCCAAAGAGTTGCACTGGTGATTTAATGAGAAAATTCAAGTTCTTTTTGTTTCATAATACTAGTGATCTCCCAAAGGATATTGTCCACTTCCTGACTCAGAGCAAAGTTAATTTCTAGGCTCATTTACTGCAGGAGAAAGATAGAATAGGTATGGAATCATGTAATGTCTCTGTCATATCCAACTTCTGTGAGCTTTGTTTAAAGTTTCCTTTGTTTGAAGCTTTGTTTAAAGCTTAAACTCAATTATCTCAACTGTACAATGAGGATAACAATGACTTTGCTATAGAACTTTTGCCAGACATTGAAATATAAATACCTAATCTAGTGTTTGGCATATGTCATCATTTTTATTATAGCATTAATAGTATTTTACCTGTTTATGACTAAATTACAAACACATTCCATTTATTATTTAGATCTTGACCCCTTTGGGGATATAATACATGTATCCTAGAATTTCCAATCCTGTCCTCTTGACCGTCCACATTGGAGATACTGGCATTTTAGAAGACTGACAGCAATTTTATCTTCTGCTTCCAAGCTCTGAAACATTGAGTAAAGAATTCAAGAGACAGACAGATGGGGATTAAGCTACAAGGCATGCTAGCAGAACTGAACTGGATCAGCGGCCAAAAAATTCGCTATTTTAGTACCCACCTGTGTGACTCACCTCATCACTCACAGACATAACTGCCTCATAAGCTTGCCATACAGCGATGCAAATGGTGTATGGAGGTGGTTCAGAAAACACAGAGGAAAGGAAGCATTCGCTCCCTGGTTCACCCGCAGGCTCAGTGACTCCTCTTAGAGGAGACCTGTAGAAGAGGGTGGAAGGGAGAGCAGAAGCAGTTTCAGATGCTTCCCAAAATGTGGACATTCTCATCTAGTAAAATGGGGTGGAGTGGAACCAGAATGGCCTTCTCCTTTAGGATGAAATAGGACATAAGTTTAGGGAAAGGAAAGGTTGCCTGTTACACACACACACACACACCCACATATATATACTGTTCTGTTTCCTTTGTGAAAGAAAAATATTTTGGGCCCCCAAAATCGCTAAGCTAAAGGGACAATTCAAGCTGGGACATGCTTAGGACAAACCTGCCTCCCATTCTCTTCAGTCATCTCTCTGCTTACTGGGATAAGTGCGTATCAGAAATTCAAAAGAATGCAACTGTTTGACTCTTACGTACCTGTGACCTGGACCAAACCAATGTTCATTTTACGTATGTTGATTGATGTCTCGTGTCTCCCTAAAATGTATAAAACCAAGCTGTGCTCTGACCACCTCAGGCACACATCGTCAGGACTTCCTGAGGCTATGTCATGGTCATGCGTCCTCAGCCTTGGCAAAATTAACGTTCTAAATTAACTGAGACCTGTCTCAAGTTGTGGAGGTTCACACCCTCCACAGAAGTAACTCCCCCCACAGTCATGAAGAAGATCTACCCCATCTAAATTATTTACTTTTACTATATATGTACATTCGCATAAACTAGATATAACATTATATATGTGTACTTGTTTTAAAAATTTGAATGAATTTTTTCACTCAGTGTCTTAGGATTTATCCTCATCTATACAAATCTATGTAGTTCGTGAATATTAACATTGCATAGTATTTATTCTGTGACTATACCATATACCTATTGATAGGCATTTGAGTAGTTTTCTCACTGCTATAATCAATGACCTTTACACTTTTTTAATATCCACTTGCAAGGGAGTTTCATGGGGTTATATCCAGTTCCAGAGTGGAATTGCCAGTGCATAGATAATGTGCATCTTCAACTTTAGGATTTGTTTGTCCAATTGCGCCCTCAAAGGTGGTGGTATTAATTTACACTACCTCCTTCGGTATGTGAGTTCCCACTTCCTTACATTCTCACCTCAGAATTAGACAGACTCACCAGTCCTGTTCCAGGCAGCACTGGACTGAGCAACTATTGGGAAAAGAGGTCTGGCCTCAGGTAAGGCCAGGTAAGGTGAGGTAATGACAGGTCTCGCCTAGGTAAGCCTTCCCTGGGCAGTTGGCTTCAGTGAGGAAGAAGAAAGAGCTAAGCCTATCCAGCATATCTTAGCATATCTTATTGTGCATATCCAGCTGCTTTTTCTATATTTGCTAGTCAGAGAAATCACTTCCGAGGTGTGATGGTTAATGTTATGCATCAACTTGACTGGGTAAAGTGATGCCAAGATAACTGGTAAAACATTATTTCTGGGTGTGTCTATGAGGGTATTTCTGGAAGAGATTAGCATTTGAATCAGTAGACTGAATGAAGAAGATTGCCCTCACCAATATGTGCAGGCAGCATCTAATCCCCTGAGGGATTTGCCTTGGCGGTGAAAGCAATTCTCTTTCTTTCTCTTCTTGAGCTGGGACATTTGTCTTTTCCTTCTCTCAGACATCAGAACTCTTGGCTCTCAGACCTTTGGACTTGGGACTTATACCAGTGCTTACTTTTTCCCCTCCATTCCATCCCAGTTTTGAGATTTTCCTCATCAAATTGGCACTTACACCATGGGCTCCCCTGGTTCTCAAGCCTCCAGACTGAGACTGAATTGCACCACTGGGTTTTCTGGGTTTCCAGCTTACAGACGTCATATTGTGAGACTTCTCATCCATGATAATCCCATGAGCCAATTCCCATAATAAATGTCCTCTCATCTATATAGATCATAGTGGTTCTTTTACCCTAGAGAACCTCGACTAATACACCAAGGGAAATGTGAGTTAGAGGGAGGATAAAGGCCCGTGCTGGATCACATCAATGACATTCTGTACACCTGAAAGGAAACATCGGGTGTGGGAGGAAGACATCTTCTCTCTCCCAGCTTGGTGTGTGTATGAGTCCATTCTCACACTGCTATGAGACTGGGTAATTTATGGAGAAAAGAGGTCTAATTGGCTCACATTTCCACAGGTTGTACAGGAGGCATGGATGGGGAGGTCTCAGGAAACTTACAATCATCATGGCAGAAGGTGAAGGGGAAGCGGGGACAATCTTCTCATGGTGGAAGAGGAGAGAGAGAAAAAGCAAAGGGGGAAGTGCCACACACTTTTAAACAACCAGGTCTTGTGAGAACTCACTCACTATCATGAGAACAGCAAGGGGGAAATCTACTCCCATGATCCAATCACCTTCCCCAAGATCCCTCCCCCAACATTGGGATTTCAATACAACCTGAGATTTGGGTGGGGCCACAGAGCCAAACCATATCTATGTGCTTCTTCAAACTGAAGGTTTTTATCTTCCTTCAGAACTAAAAATTTCTTAGACATATTGATATTGCCTATCCTATTATCTTTACCTTTATCTGAAACATAGAGCACATCAAACCTGTTCTCCATGCTTTTTAACCTTGCACTCATTTTCCCCTGTCTCTTTTTGTGCTGCGTGCTGGTAATTTCCTCAGCTCTCTTGTGCAGTTCATTAATTTTCTCTCCTACTATAACCCACACATAAGATTTTAGCCAGTCAGTGGCAAATATATAATGAAGCTATTGAGGGATAGGACCCTCAATCCTAATTGTACATAGATAGAATCTCTTGGGGAACTTTAAAAATCCTGATGTCAAGGCTTCATCCCAGACAATTAAATTGGAATCTCTGGGAATGAGGACCCAGACAACAGTAGTTTTCAAAGCTCTGCAGGTGCTTTCAATGGTTAGCCAATGATGACAATCACTGTTGGACAAAAGTAAGGAGGGAAGCTTTAGTTCCACATCTTCATTGGCAGGTGACCCATACATGGGGCCTATTTACAAACAGAATGAAAGAGCAAAATCCAGGGAGTTGAGCTCTTAAACTTTTAAAGGATTATATATAACAAACTTCAAATGTATTTATAGTGTATTTTAGCATGTAAAAGAAAAAAAATCTTTTTCAAGAAAATATATTTATAATTTGGTTTTATTTTTGTGTCTGCATTTCCAAAAGTGAAAGTTCTGAGCTGAAAACTGTTATATTATGTTAAAATATTTTTCCTTTAACTAAATGGATGATGACTTTCTGCTATATTAGCATAGGTTCTAGATACATGAAGGGAAGGTTTAGGGAAATAAAAATGATAGTGGCAGTGGGGTTTGATTATCTTCTGTGTGCCTGAAGTTTTATGTGTGTCTTAGTCTGTGAGGACTGCTACAACAAAATACCATAAACTGTCTGGCCCACAAACAACAGAAGTCTATTTCTCACAGTTTTGGAGGATGGGAAGACCAAGATAAAGGCACTGGTAGATTCGGTGTCTCGATGATATCTTCTTGCTGTGGGGCCAGGCAGCTCTCTGGGGCCTCTTTTATAAGGGGGCTATTTATGAGAACTCTACCCTAATGATCTAATCATCTCCCAAAGGCCCCTATCTATATCATTACATTGGTGATTAGGGTTTCAACATACAAATATTTTGGGGGGTCGAGGGAAGCACACACGTTCAAACCACAGCAATATTTTCTTTTAATTTCTTCAAGAAATTGACTATTATCATTTTCCTGCTTTACTGCTGAAGAAACAAACATGGAAAGCTTCATCTCATTGTCCAGGTTTTCACAGCTCATAAAGGGCAGAGCTGAGATTCCAAATCCAGCCTTTCTAACTCCTCTCCCCTTACATTCTTGCCAGTTGGTTATTGCTTATTTGTAAGGACAAGCATTATTCACAGTTTATTTTACTTCCTAGAGAACACCTGCTGTCAGTTTCTTGAGGTGTTTTTGGCAGCCACGGTCAGTTCACTTTGGGCAACTGCATTCATAGGTGTCTCCCTACTCTAGAGATTTTTCTACACTTGGCCATAAATATTCTCTAATTTTAAACATTCTGTAATCCGTAATTCTCTATCCTAAACCTAGGGGATAGTGACTGGCATAGAGAAAGTACTCAACGGATACTTACTGAACAAATAAATGTGATGAACAGGGCATGAGCAAAATCAGAAATGAATCCTTTAGGGACTTGTGCTGGGTAAGACAGGCTGACTTCGGATTGAATGCAGTATAGAATAATAAGAACAACATGAACCTTGACAATCTTGGTTTAAATCAACATTTTATACTCATAAACTCTGTAAATGCAAGTTGTTAATCTTTTTGAATTTGGGTTACCTTGTCTGTAAAGTGGAATAATAATGATAACCTCTTAGGATTGTTTTATAGACAAAAAAACTAACATATGGAGATGGCCCAACACAAATAACTTCTCAAAATATGGTCTCTACTTTGACTGTGTGTGTTTTATCTTATGAAGTTTATAAATGTCCACAGTGTGATGATTTTTAAGGAAACTGGAAGAAAATGCATGCATTTTCCACAGAGATTTCCAGCACAAGTCCTGGATGTCTTTTAATAGCATTGAGTGTGCTGAGACTCACAAGCCAATACATTAATAAAAGATTTCAACAACGTATATATTGCATAGCCAGCTTCTAATGGTTTAGATTTAATTTTACATATTTATATTAAAAAGAAACTAAATGTAACTCTGGATTAAAATTACTCCTGTTCACAATAAGCTAATTTTGTGCTTTTTTTTTCAAAAGAATGATTTTTTTATTGTTTTATTCATTTTCCTAATAAAACATCTGACTAGGTTTTCATAAAGTGTTATAAGACAAATATGTTTAGAAAGAAAGACAGCCATGATGCCAAGCCTAATAGATAAAAGCTAATTTCCAATGATTTTCTGAGCAATAAAATGTGGAAAAGACCCCAAACATAAGAGAAATACAAGGGAGGTGAACTAACCAGTGATCCCTAAAGCTAAATACTCCAGCTCTTGTTCCCTGTCTCTTCTCGAAGTGCCCCCCCCTTTTTATTTTTTTGAGACACAGTCTCCCTCTGTTACTCAGGCTGGAGTGCAGTGGCAGGATCTCAGCTCACTGCAACCTCCGCCTCCCAGGTTCAAAGAATTCTCCTACCTCAGCCTCCCGATTAACTGGGGCTACAGGAGAGCGCCACTACTCCTGCTAATTTTTGTATTTTTAGTAGAGACAGGGTTTCCCCATATTGGCCAGACTGGTCTTGAACTCCTAATCTCAGGTGATCTGCCTGCCTCAGCCTCCCGAAGTGCCGGGATTATAGGCCTGAACCACTGTGCCTGACTGAGGTCCAAGTTTTTTAATGCTACTTGTGAATCAGAGAAGTAATGTGTAGGTTGCCTCAATGGATTTGCACACACACACACACAAAAAGACTGACATTTCAACTGCATCCTGAACACATTCCTGTTTAAGGCCATAGAGAGTTTTTATTTTATCTTTGGAGAAACTCCACTTTGCCACATTCTATTATCTCAGTAACAGATGTTTCTAGCCAACCCATTGAGTCATCATATGGTCTTTTTGTAAATTTGACTTTCATCTCAATGTGTATCTTCTCAAGTTATTGTTTATAATGCCAGCCCTGAGTGAGCATACTTTTATTGCCATGATTTTAGCTGCCGTTTGAAACAATGTGGGCTCCAATTAGAGAGCCAACTAAGCCACTAGGAAAACACTATCATTTTAAGTGGGTTTTCTGGAAAGGTAAGTCTTCTTTCCCTGCATTTAGTGGCAATTTTATACTATTATCTCCTAGGGAGGAACAATGAGGCTGATGAAATATATCTACTTTAATGGATAATTTCCTCTTTGTAAAACATCTGACTGAGTTTCAGTGTGTAATGGGAACCAAATACTGACTTAATTTTCTACGTTTAAGGACAAAAATCCAGTATGTATGTTTCTGACATGACAATTTACGCTTTTTCACACTTCCTACAAAATAGAAAACAAATTGTTTTCCAAAATGTTGTATCAATGACAGTTTCCACAGAATGTGTGTTCTAGTTATTCCATACCCATGTGAACATTTTAATCTTGTCAGGTTTCTTAAGATTTTGCAAATCTAATGAATGTAAAAGAGCAGCATCTCATTGTGGTCGTAATTTGTATTTCTAAAGATCATTAAAGAGTTGAAGATCTTTGCATGTCAGCCATATGTGTTTATTCTTTTATATAATTCTTTATTAATAACTTTTGTGCATTTTTCTATTATACAACCCAATATCCTATTTTCATGTATTGAATAAGTACCGCTTTTTCTAATGATCTTCAATGATTTTTTTGATCATAATTCCTGTTTCTAGGTTCTCTGTTTAATTGGTCAATGTATGGATACATAAAAAAATAGCTATTTTAATTTTTATGGCTTTATAATAAGTTTTTACATCTGCTAGAATATGGCTGATTTTTTTCTTTTTCTTCTTTAGGAATGTTTTGGGCATTTTTTTGTTTGTTTGTTTGTTTTTTTGAGAAGCAGTCTCGCTCTTTCCCCCAGGCTGGAGTGAGGAGGCACGATCACGGCTCACTGCAAGCTCCACCTTCCGGGCTCACGCCATTCTCCTGCTTCAGCCTCCCGAGTAGCTGGGACTACAGGCGCCCGCCACCACGCCTGGCTAATTTTTCATATTTTGAGTAGAGACAGGGTTTCACCGTGTTAGCCAGGATGGTCTCCATCTCCTGACCTCGTGATTCGCCGGCCTTGGCCTCCCAAAGTGCTGGGATTACAGGCCTGAGCCACCGCGCCCAGCCCCTTGGGCATATTTTTGCCCTTTGCTTTTTCAAATTTATTCCAGAATAATGTTGTGAAGTTTCACAGAAAATGCTACTGGAATTTTTATTGAAATTACATTGGGTGTTTAGATCAAATTGGGGAGAACTGAAAAATGATTCTATTTATCTAATGAAATGAAATCTGTATTATTTAGGCCTTTGAAATATATTTAAATAAATTTACATGACTTTCTTTGTATAGGTGACACATATCTTTTATTAGATGAAATCCAATGCATTTTAGTGTTATTTTATAACAAATGTTACATTTTAAAATTTCTGCTTGTTGCTGGCTTTTAGAAAATTAATTTTTGTATAGACGTCTTCTGTCCAGCTGCCTATCTAAATTATCCTTATCATTTTAACAATTTGTAGATTTTGGGGGTGGAGATTTTAGGTAGACAGTTACATCATCTGCATATTAAAAGAGTTTAATTAGCTTCTAATTGACATTTTCCAGTGTTTATGCTTTTAGTTGGAAGATTTAATTTATGTACCTGTGAATATTGTATTCCTGTACATACAGATTTACAGTTTTCATTGGTTTAGAATATTTGCATTCTTTATCTTTTCAAATATTATCTCTCTTTTCTTTTTATGTAACTCCAATTAGATATATACATCCTATTCTCATTCTATCCTTCATATCTTTTAAGGTTTATATACATTTGCCATTTTCTTAACTTTGTGTGTGATGCATTCTGTACGATTTTTGATATATCTTCTATTTGTACATCTTCTAGTCCACTGAATGTTTCAACTATCTCTACTATGAACCATCTATTGAATTTTTAAATTTTAAATTCAAAACTGCATATTTTGGGTTTCCCCAAAAATTGTATTTTAAAATCATGCTTCCTACTTATTCTTGATGATCTGTGTTGCATGTTCATCATTGAGACTGACACCTTTGTTTCTGTAATACTTGTACACATAGCTGTTTACTATTTTGTATTTGGCAATTCCAATATCTGGTATCTTTGAAGAAGTAAGAATATCATTCTATACTTCTGTTGATTCTCATGCATAGTAGATCGCCTTCTTTGATACTGGTTGATCCTTATGAACTCATTGCTTAGTCATCATTCATGAAAGCTTTTCTCTAAAGATGGTTTACCTCTGCTTTGCCAGTTGCCATGGAACATCACAAATATGAACCTCTTTCTATCTTTTTCGCTATCGGGGTTTAGTGTGGAAATCTCAAGCTCAAGTTTCTTAATCCCTGAAGGCTCAGGGATTGAGCTACTATTGGTGTCTTCCTTCAGGACAACTGTCCTGCCCTGATTGTTCACCTCTCTGTCCCAACTCTTTACTCTGACTCCAGATAACACTTTTTTTTTTTTAATTGGGCATGATGAAGTAGGGGGTTTGAAGAATGTTCTTACTTCTTCTAAGACTATGAAGTGCATATATTTTCTGCCATAATGTGGCCTTTCTCTTCAGTCACAATGCTGAACACAAAACATCCATGTAACAATTATTTGACTGGCCGGATGGAGTGGCTTACACCTGTAATCCCAGCACCTTGGGAGGTCAAGGGGGGTGGATCACCTGAGGTCAGGAGTTCAAAGTTAGCATGGCCAATACGGTGAAACCTCGACTCTGCTAAAAATACAGAAATTAGCCGGGCATGGTGGCAGGCACCTGTAATCACAGCTACTCAGGAGACTGAGGCAGGAGAATCACTTGAACCCAGGATGCAGAGGTTGCAGTGAGCCAAGATTGTGCCACTGTACTCCAGCCTGGGTGACAGAGCGAGATTTCATCTCGAAAAAATAAAAAAAAATTTCACCAAGTTTTTGAGAGATTGACTATATGACAGAATAATAATAAATTATAGAATAACATTTATTGCATGTTTTCTATATGCCAGTCACTATCCTATGCCCTTCACATTATAGTTAATTGTTCCAACAAACCTATAAGCAAAGGTCAGTTAATATAATAGCCACTTTAACAAAATTTGAAAATTGATAGCACAATAATGTTAAGCATCTTGTCCAAGGTAGCATCTCTAGCAAATGAGGAAGTCACGGCTTTAATCAGGGTAATCTAACTCCAGAGCTATTTTTCTTTAAACAATGTGATGTAAACACATCAAAGAAGCCCAATGTCATGGAATTCTGCAGGGAAGGAGGCACCAGCCTAGAACTCGGGGCATCCCCAAATGTTGGCTTTTCAGAGAATGACTCGCATGCAGGGTTCTGTCCATGGTAGCTTTGGATGATGGATGTGTCTGAAGCCCCTTGTGATTCCAGCCCATAGATGAAAGCCAGTCTTCCATTCCTGCTGGTAACCTCAGTATCTCCCACGGGTTTACTCAGAGACTCTCTTACTGGCTTGTGTGAGGCTCACAAAGCAACATGATGTATGTGGCCATTTACCAAACAGTAAAAACTTGGTGGGAATAGCAGGGAAAGTCTTTCTTTTTTGTCTTTACACTTCTACTTTAGAAAATCAAGAACATGGACAGATTTATGTATTACCAGTTTCAGATCAATGTATTAGTTTCTAGGACTATTGTAACAAAGTATCACAAATTGGGTGTCTTAAATATATTGTCTCACAGTTCTAGAGACTAGAAGTCCAAGATCAAAGTGTCATCAGGGTTGGTCCTGAGGGCAACAGGATGTTTTATGCTTCCTTCCTAGCTTCTGGTGATTTGATGGCAAACTTTGCATTACATGGTTTGTAGAATATCACCCTGTCTTTGCCTTTATCTTTACATGACATTCTCCTATGTGTCTCTGCATCTAAATCTCTCTTTTTTATAACACTAGTCATACTGCAGTAAAGACCCACCCTACTCCAGTATGACCTCCACTTGAATACTTACATCGCAATGACCCTATCTCCAAATAAGGGCACATTCTGAAGTATTAGGAATTAGGATTTCAACATATGGAATTTGTAAGTCATAATTCAATCCATAACAGACAATCTATACTCTTTCATTCTTATGTGTTTCTCCTGTACTTCAACATATAAAAACAGTAACTTACATTTTTAAAGTATTCACTATGTGCATACCAAATACTCTTCTCAGTGTGTATCTATTGACATTTAATTTTCAGCACCTTTGATGTAAAGGTTACTGTTGTACTGATTTGAAAAGTGAGAAAACTAAGACACAGAGAGGGTAAGATACTTGCACAAGGTCTGAAGGCAAAGATGTCCTGTGCCTGGCCTTGGTTCTGGGTGCCTGCTCTGCACCACTTTGCAGCACTAGCTCTCTACGCATGTCCGCCTCCATGAGGAGTACTCTGTGTGAGGAAGGAGAGGAGTTGTCATTGTAGCTGGTGCGCCCTTGCTGTCTTTAACTATGAGATTAGACAACAGTCTTCATTATGTCCCATTAATGTTGATGCTCTAGTTCTTTTAGTATGTAAGGATTTTTTTTTTTTTTTTTTTTTTTTTTGAGACAGGGTCTGGCTCTGTTGCCCAGGCTATAGTGCAGTGATACTATCTTGGCTCACTGCAATCTTAGCCTCCCAGGTTCAAGTGATCCTCCCACCTCAGCCTCCCATGTAGCTGGAACCACAAATGTGTGCAACCCCAGGAGGCTAATTTTTAAATTTTTTGTAGAGGCGAGGTCTCCCTATGTTGCCCAGGCTGATCTTGAACTCCTGGGCTCAAGAAATCCTCCTGTCTTGGCCTCCCAAAGTGCTAGGATTACAGGCATGAGACAACACACCTGGTCTGATCTTTGAAATTACAAACCTTAATGTGATTCAAAATTATCTATAGAAACTAGAGTTGGCCCTCTGTATTCATGGGTTTCACATCTGCAGATTAAACCAACGTGGGTCAAAAATTAAAAAAAAAGCAACAATAAAAATTAACAATACTAAGTAAAAAATAACAAATAAAAATAGGACATTACACTATTTACATAGATTTTACATTGTAGTAGGTATTATAAGTAAGCTAAACATAATTTAAAGTATATAAGAAGATGTATATAAGTCATATGTAAATACTGTGTCTTTTAAAAAAATTTCAATTTATATTTTATTCTTATTTATTTATTTTATTGAGTTGGAGTCTCGCTCTGTTGCACAAACCGGAGTGCAGTGGTGCAATCTTGGCTCACTGCAACCTCCGCATCCCAGGTTCAAGAGATTCTCCTGCCTCAGCCTCCAGAGTAGCTGAGATTACAGGTGTTCACTCCCATACCTGGCTAATTTTTACTATTTTTAGTAGAGACAGGGTTTCACCATTTTGTTCAGGCTGTTCTTAAACACCTAACCTCAAATGATCCTCTCGCCTCAGCTTCCCAGAGTGCTGGGATTACAAGCATGAGCCACCAACCTCAGCCCAACTTTTATTTTAGATTCAGGGGTACATGTACAGTTTTGATACATGGGTATATTGTATGATGCTGAGGTTTGTCATACCCGTGATCCCATCACACAGTTACTGAGCATAGTATCCAAATAGGTAGTTTTTTAGCCCTTGTCCCCACCTCCTTCACACCCCCATCTAGTAGTCCCTAGTGTTTATTGTTCCTATCTTTATGTCCATGAGCACCCAATGTTTAGCTCCCACTTATAAGTGAGAACATGCAGTATTTGGCTTTCTGTTCCTGCATTAATTTGCTTAGGATAATGGCCTCCAGCTGCATCCATGTTGTTGCAAAGGGCATAATTTTTTCTCTGTTATAGTTGCATAGTATTCCATTTGTGCTACATTTTTTTTTATCCATTCCACCATTGATGGTATCTAGGTTGATCTGGTATCTTTGCTATTGTGAAGAGAACTGTGATGAACATATGTGTGCATGTGTCTTTTTTGGTGGAATGACTTATATTCCGTTAGGTATGTACCCAGTAATGGGAACGCTGGGTTGAGTGGTAGTTCTGTTTTTAAATTCTTTGAGAAATCTCCAGATTGCTTTACACAGTGACTGAACTAATTTACATTCTACCAATAGTGTATAAGCATTCTTTTTTCTCTGCAGCCTCACTAACATATGTTATATTTAATCAGTTAACAAAAGCCTTACTGACCAGTCTGAGACTATATCTCATTGTGGTTTTGATTTGCATTTCTCTGATGATAAGTGATGTTGAGCAGTTTTTTAAGTTTGTTGGCCACATGTATGTCTTCTTTGAGAAGTTTCTGTTCATGTCCTTTGTCTACTTTTTAATGGGGTAAATTGACTTTTACTTGTTGAATTGTTTAAGTTCTTTATAGATTCTGGATATTAGGCTTTTGTTGGATGCATAATTTGCAAATATTTTCTTCTATTCTGCAGGTTGTCTGTTTACTCTGTTGATAGTTTCTTTTGCTGTGCAGAAGTTCTTCAGTTAATTAGATCTCACATATCAATTTTTGTTTTTGTTGCAATTGCTTTTGAGGACTTAGCCATAAATTCTTTGCCATGGCTGATGTCCAGAATGGCATACCAAAATATCTGGGATACAGCGAAAGCAGTGTTAACAGAAATGTTTCTAGCACTAAACACCTACATCAAGAAGTTTGAAAGATCTCAAACCAATGATCTGAAATCTCACCTAGAAGAACTAGAAAAATAAGGATAAATTAACCCAAAAACTAGCAGAAGAAAAGAAATAACTAAAATCAGAGCAGAACTGAGTGAAATTGAGATCCAGAATTTGATGAAAAATATCAGCAAAACCCAAAGTTGGTTTTTTGAAAGGATAAAAAGATCAACAAGCCGATAGGTAGGTTAATAAAGAAAAAAAGAGAGCAGATCCAAAAAGCACAATAAGAAACAACAAGGGTTACATTACAACTGATCCCATAGAAATCCAAAAGATTTTTCAGAAACTATTATGGACACCTCTATGCACACAAACTGGAAAATCTACAGGAAATTGATAAATTCCTGGAATCACACATGCTCTAAAGATTGTAACAGGAAGAAACTGAAACCCTGAACACACCAATATTGAGTTCTGAAATTGAATCAGTAATAAAGAAACCTACCAATCAAATTACCCTGGATCAGGTAGATTGACAGCCAAATTCTACCAAATACACAAAGAAGAACTGGTACAAATTCTACCAAAACTATTCCAAAAAAGTTGAGGAGAAAGGACTCCTTCCTAACTCATTCTATGAGATGAGCATCATCCTTATACCAAAATCTGTCAGATACACTCAGACACACACACACACACACACACACACACACACACGAAACAAACAAACAAACACAACAACAAAAAACTTGACTAGGTGTGGTGGCTCACACCTGTAACCTCAGCATTTTGGAAGCCAAGGTGGGTGGATCACTTGAGCTCAGGAGTTTGAGACCAGTCTGGCCAACATGGTGAAACCCTGTCTCTACCAAAGAATACAAAAATTAGCCATGCATGGTGGTGCGTACCTGTAGTCTCAGTTGCTTAGGAGGTTAAGGTGGGAGGATTGCTTGAGCCTGGGAAGCAGAAGTTGCAGTGAGCTGAGATCTTGCCACTGTACTCCAGTCTGGGTGACAAAGTGTGACCCTGTCTCAGTAAATAAATAAATAAATAAATAAATAAATTAAAAAGAAAACTTGAGGCCAATATCCCTGATGAACATAGGTGGAAAAATCCTCAACAAAATACTAATAAACTGAACCCAGTAGCACATCAAAAAGTTAATTTACTATGATCAAGTAGGCTTTGTTCCTGGGATGCCAGGTTGTTACAGTATACACAGATCAATAAATGTGACTCATCACATAAACAGAATTAAAAATAAAAACCATGTGATAATCTTAATAGACACAGAAAAAGCTTACGATAAAATCAAATTTCTGTCCATCATAAAAACGTTCAACGCACTAGGCACTGGAGGAACATATCTCAAAATAATAGGAGCCAACTATGACAAAGCCATAGCCAATATCATGCTGATTGGGCAAAATCTGGAGGCATTCCCATTGAGAACAGGAAGAAGAGAAAGATGCCCTCTCTCACTGCTCTTAGAACTGGAAGTCCTAGCCAGAGTAATCAGGAAAGGGAAAGAAATAAAAAATATCCAAATAGGAAAAGAAGAAGTTAAATTGTTTCTCTTTGCAGACAATATAATTTTATACCTAGAAAGCCCTACAGACACTGCCAAAAGACTCCTAGAACTGATAAATGACTTCAGTAAAGTCATCGTTCAAATTACTCAGTAGCATCTCTATACAGTAATAATGTTCAAGCTGAGAGCCAAATCAAGAATGCAATCTCATTTGCAATAGCTACAAAAAGAATAATATACCTAGGAATACAGCTAACCAAGGAGGTAAAAGATCTCAACAAGAAGAACTACATAGCACTGCTGAAAAAAAAATCATAGATGACATAAATAAATGGGAAAACATCCCATGCTCATGGATTGAGATAATCAATATTGTTAATATGACCATGCTGCCTAAAGCAGTGTACAAATTCAATACTATTCCTAGCAAACCGCTGATGTCATTGTCCACAGAATTAGAAAAAAAAAAAAAAAAAACATTCTAAAGCTCATGTGGAATCAAAAAAGAGCTCAAGTAGCCAAAGCAGTCCTAAGTAAAAAGAACAAAGTCAGAGGCATCACATTACCCAGCTTGAAACTATACTACAAAGCTACCATAACCAGAACACAATGGTCTGGTACAAAAACAGACACAAAGATCAATGGAACAGAATAAAGAAACTAGAAATAGAGCCACACACCTGCAACTATTTCATCATCAATAAATATGAAAAAAATAATCAGTAAAAAAGGGACTCCCAGTTAAATAAATGGTGCTGGGATAACTGTCTATTCATATGCAGAGGAATGAAACTGGATCCTACCTTTCACCCTATGCAAAAAAGAACTCAAGATGGATTACAGATTTAAATGTAAGACTTCAAACTATAAAAAACCTAGGAGAAAACCTAGGATACCATTATGGACTATGCCATTTTATATCAGTGACTTGAGCATCCATGAATTTTGATATACACAGGGGTCCTGGAACCAATTTCCAATGGATATCAAGAGATGACTGTATTTGACTTTGGCAGCTGCGTTTTAATTTTATATATTTATTAAATGATAGAATTATCTCTGTATTTCTCTTTGGGAAACAATACTTTCTTCCTAGATAAGCATTTTTATTACCTAGTTCACTTTTCCAATTACACTTATATAAGGAAAGCCAGAATTTAAAATTAGCACTCAGCTATGTACTTGATCGTAAACCAGATAGTTTCCTGAAATAAAAACTGTCTAAATAAGCATCTTTTAAACATAAATTTTATAAAAACAACTTAAGTTACCGATATTGTCCTATGTTTTGAAGTATAATGCAGACAGAAACTGAAATGAATTGGCCTTTAACAGGTGCAAGTAATTAAAACTGGAGACTGTTGAAAGAGAACTGCTTGATATAACAGTTAGGTGGAAACATATTCATTTAGAGCAGAACTGTCCTTCTGAACTCTGGCTCTAATGTGATATGTATTCAGTGTTTTGTTTTTATAGTGCCTTTCATTTAATACATTTCCTATAATCTGCTCATGAGATCTCAAAACATATTGAAGACATAGATCTTAGAACTGAGAACATTTTGCAGGGCTTAAACGTTTCTACTGAAGTGTAAAGAGGAAAATCAACCACCCTGTGAGAAGAGATTTAAAACTCATGTGTATTGATTTACCTTAGTAGAATGATTTAACTGAATCATTACTTGTATGGAAATATGTTCTGAGGAAATTTTCTAAACACAATTTTATTTTAGGCTGGGTGCAGTGGCTCACACCTGTAATACCAGCAATTTGGGAGGTTGAAGCAGGAGGACTGCACAAGTCCCAGAGTTTGAAACCAGCCTGGGAAACATAATGAGACTGTTTCTACATACACACATGCAAAGAAAAAAAAAAAAAGCCAAAACAACTAAAAAAAATAGCTGGGTGCCATGATGCACACCTGTGGTCCCACTACTCGGGAGGCTTAGTTAAGAGTATTGCTTGAGCTCAAAAGTTTGAAGCTGTAGTGAGCTATTGCTGCGCCACTGCACTCCAGCCTGGGTGACAGCATGAGACCATGTCTCTATCTTAAAAATTATTTTATTTATAGTAAGCATGTAATTTCAAATGAAAAAATAATTAAATGTATAATTACCTATACGCTTCAGCTGCCATTGCGTATTTAATTGTTAATATAAGTAGCCATACCATACTCTCTAAATCAAAGTGTTTATAAATTATGTTTATAGATTTAATCCTCAGCATAACCATTAGAGCAAATTAAAGTTGTTGTATCATTGTAATTTTGGTTTGTAACTCCATGTTTTTGTTCTGTACATGATTTAAGAGACAAAAATTTATTGAAGTTTTGGATATATAATGCACACACATATAATTCTGTGACAGCAATAACTGAAAGGGAACGGAGAGGGAGCTCTGTAGGAGCAGAGTGTTTGTTTGCAACTGAAATTAAGCTGGTATAAATTCAAATAAGAGGGTTATAACTTTAGGATATTAAATGTAATCCCCATGGTAACCATAAAGAAAATAGCTACAGAATTCAGAAGAAAAGGAAATAAGAAGGGAATTTAGAAAGTTTCATTATCTAAAATCAACTAAACACAAAACACTAATGCAGAAAAATGATGGCCCAAAATGCCATAAGGTATATAGAAAACAAATAAAATGAAAGAAGTCCTTCCTTATCAGCAATTATTTTCCAAAACAATTTCAAAAGAGAACAAAGTAGAGGACTTCAACTTCACGATTCTGAAATTTACTATGAAGCTATAATAATCAAAACAGTGTGGTATTGGAATAAAAACAGACATGTAGATCAGTGGAACAGAGTCTGGAGATAAATTCTCATGTATGTGGTTAAATTATTTTTGACAAAGATGCCAGAACCATTCACTGTCGAAAGGATGAGTCTTTTCAACAAATAGTGCAGGAAAACAGAGTATCTATGTGCAAAAAAGTTAAGTTGAACCTTTACCTAATACCATGCAAAAATTAACTCAAAGTAGGTCAGAGATCTAAATGTAAGAACCAATACTATAAAACTCCTAGAAGGAAACAAAGGGGGAAAACATTGTGACATTGGATTTGGAAATGATTTATTGAGTATTATACCAAAAGTACAAGCAATAAAATAAAAAATAGAAAATTGAACTTCTTCAATGACAATACATTTTGTACATTAAAGAACACTGTCAACACAGTAAAAAGGCAACTCACAGAATGTGAAAAATATTCGCAAATCACATGTCTGAGGTGATATTAATATCCAGGACATATAGAAAACTCCTAAAACTCAGTAACAAAACAAAAGACCCTATTAAAAAAACCAGCAAATGACTTAAATAGACATTTTGCCAAGATGATATACAAATGACCAATAAATACACAAAAGATGCTCAACATCACTAATCATTGGGAAAACACAAATCAAAACTATAATAAGATACTGCCTCACTTTCATTAGGATGGCTACAATCAAACAAACAGAAAGTAAACATTGGCAATGATGTAGAGAAAATGAAATTCTTGTGCACTGCTAGTGGGAATGTGAAATGGTGCAGCTGGTATGAGAAAAACTACGGCACTTTTCTTAAAACTTATGCTAAGAATTTACATATGATCCAGCAATTACACTTCTGGACATATACTCAGGTGAACTGAAAGCAGAGATATGAATAGATAATTGCACACTCATGTTCATGGCAAAATTGTTTACAATGGCCAAAAAATGGAAGCTACCCAAGTGCCCATTGACAGACGAAGGGATAAAATATACATACAATGGAATATTATTCAGCCTTGAAAATAAATCCTGATATAATATACAGTATAGATAAACCTTGAGGATATTATGTTGAGTAAAATAAGCCACTCACAAAAAGAAAAATACGGTATAATTTCACTATGTGGTACCTAGAGTAGTCAAATTTATAGAGAAAGAAAGTGAAATAATGGTCATCAGTGGTTGTGGAAAGAGTAGAGTGGGAAGTTGTTTAAAGGATATAGAGTTTTAGTTTGGGATGATGAAACACTTCCGGAGATGGATAGTGATGACAATTACACAACGATGTGAATTTACCTTAATGCCAGTGAATTGTATACTTAAAGTGGTTAAATCGATAAATTATATGTTGTGTATATTCCACCACCTTAAAAGTTATTTGTTTAAAAATGTTTCAAAAACAATAAATGCTTGTTAAAAGTTTCAAACAATACAGAGGTGCATAAAATCAAAAGAGACAGCCTCACTCTCCACTCTCACTCCGCCAAGGATTCTGTATCTTTGAAAGAAGATTTAAACTTATTTTATGGTATTAGCCCAAATTTCATAAGTAAAGAACACAGGCGATGTGTAGGAAGTGCTAGTAAAAATTAACAAAAATACAGGACTTACAAAGAGGAAGATAAAAGTGTCCATTGCAAAAGAGCAGCCAGTTATACAGGGATCAGAAGTGTTTATCCAAATATAGGACTCACAAAGCTCGAGTTCTTTCTAGATGGTTAAATAATAACTGCAGCACAGATGGGCCTTCTTGGCTCTTCACACATGTAAAATATGATGTGTGTTTGTAAGATCATTCCCTATGGCACAGAGAAGCATTTCTCTATTTTATATAGAATTTATTTTTACACTCAATAGCTCCTTAATCTTAAAATTTTAACCTCAGAAATATATATATTCTATGAAAATGTTTAGTTGAATAAGTTTTCCTCTGAGGTGTGTTTAATCACTTTTATTATTTACCTACCAGGTTGATTAAAACAATGGGTTCAAAAGCCAATGTGCTCTTATTACTTAAAAGTCTCACGCTAGAATCAGCCAGATTTTATTATTATTCAGAGAAAGTAGTTTCTTCATCTGGAATCGTTTTTTTTTTTTTTTTTTTTTGTTTGTTTATGTTTTTGTTTTTTTTCAGTTTTTAAATTTTTACCCCTTTCTATGATCCTATTTTGGAATCCCCCCACCCTGTTCTCTTTCATTCTAAATCACCCAGCCTAACTGAGGCAGACCAGCTTTTCTCTGGAGACTCTTTCTCATCTACATACATATTCTTACACACATACATATGCTTACAGTACTTGGGTCTAGGGCCATGTAAATGTCTATTTTCTTGTACCTTTGTTTTTCGCTTAGAGATTTCACCTGGGTAAACCTTGTTGCTTCTATAGACTGTCCACATATACATAAAGACATTATTTCAACACTAGATACATAGTAGGTGTTAAACAAGAGTATACCGATAGCATATGGTATAATTAGGCACTCTTTAATAATATGATAACCACCACCATCATATACGCCTATTATAATCAAAAACTTATTCCACATATTTTGTTCAAATCTTTCTCTTTGCATATATTCAGTAGACTTGGTGCAGGCTAGGTGCAGGTCTGCACCACCTGCATGTAATAACTCAATCACTGTGACATGGGTTTTGTGAAAGAGAAAAGATTTATTTGCAAGGGCACCAATATAGAAGGGAGGAGAATAGGTGAGGCTTGTAGAATTTATGGATTAGGGAAGTGGGGTGGTCTAAGGCATAGGGAACAGTAATTGGTGGTGGGGAAACATCAAGTAACAGGTTCATTTTATGCAAGCACAGCTGGAGTTCATGGCGTCTCATAGGACGTATGTATAGAAAATGGAAGCATTAGCATGATCTGAGGGTGAAGTTTTTGGCCCTCCCACATAAAAATGCCACCTGTCAGGCATTTGTGCAGGTCAGCTGAAGGGTCAGTGGTCTCCACCCATTTGAATTGGACAGGAACTGGCCCAAGTTCCTGAAAAACACCTGAAGCAACCCTTATCATAGTGACCTATGAATGTTGTCTATAAAGTAGCCAGTGAAGATTAAGTTTCAAGGTTCGGCAGCACAACCTTCAGCTACTGCCGTCTTCAACTTCTTGCAAGAAAACAGAACAAAACAAAACGAGAGGCAAGTAACCAAAAGCCAGCAGGTCAGGCACACCTGGTTGAATTAACCTCTCGGTTTAGCCTCATAGATATGATCTCTCAATTTTCCTAAACTCTACTCCTTAAAATGTACACACCAGACTGATTTTCTAGCCTTCTAATTGGTTTGACATTGTAAATTCATGCAAAAATTCTATTCCCCAGTATGTATGTTTTCAGACAATGTAAAACATTATCATTCCCATTTTACATATTTAGAAGTTTAGAGAAAAATATCCTATTATACTACATTTAAATTTATTAAAATAATTTGCATTATTTAGAATGTTCTTTTTTCTCAGCTCTGATTTTAGAATCTGGGGTTACATATGCAAGTTTGTTATGAAGGTACATTGCATGATGCTGAGATATGAGGTGTAATTGAAACCATGACCCAGGTAGCCAGCATAGTGCCTAATAGGTTTCTTCAGTCCTTGCCCTACTCTTTCTGTCCCTCCTCTAATAATCCCCAGAATCTATCGTTTCCATCTTTATGTCCATGTATACTCAATGGTTAGTTCTCACTTAAGAGTGACGACATGTAGCATTTGTTTTTCTGATTCTGTATTAGTTTGTTTAGGATAATGACCTCCAGCTGCATCCGTGTTGCTACAAAGGACACAATTTTGTTCTTTTTTAATGACTGCATATTACTCCATAATGTATATGAACCATAGTTTCTTCATTTAATCCATCAATGTTAGGCACCTGGGTTGACTCCATAGTTTTGCTATTGTGAGTAGTGCTGCAATGAACGTGTGGTTACATATGTCTTTTTGGTAGAACCATGTATTTTCCTTTGGGTATATACCCAGTAATGGGGTTGCTGGGTTGAATAGGAGTTGAACTCTTCGTTTTCTGAGAAATCTTTAAACTGCTGTCCACAGTGGCTGGACTAATTTACATTCCCGCTGACAGTGTATCAGTGCCCCGTTTTTCCTGCAGCCATGCCAACATCTGTAATTTTTTTACTTTTTAATAAAAGCCATTCTGAATGTTGTGAAATAGTATCTCATTGTGGTTTTGAATTGCATTTCTCTGGTTACTGACGATGAGCATTTCTTTTTTTTGAGATGGAGTCTCGCTCTGTTGCCAGGCTGGAGTGCAGTGGTGCGATCTTGGCTCACTGCAACCTCCACCTCCTGGGTTCAAGCAATTCTCCTGCCTAAGCCTCCCAAGTAGCTGGGACTACAGGCGCTCACCACCATGTCCAGCTAATTTTTATATTTTTAATAGAGTCAGGGTTTCACCATGTTAGCCAGGGTGGTCTTGAACTCCTGCCCTCAGGTGATCCACTCTAGACCTCGTGATCCACCTGCCTCAGCCTCCCAAAGTGCTGGGATTATAGGCATGAGCCATTGCACCTTGCTGAGCTTTTGTTTTATGTGTTGGCTGCTTGTATGTCTTCTTTGGAGAAGTGTCTGTTCATGTCCGTTGCCTACTTTTTAATGAAGTTAATTGTTTTTCACTTGTTGAATCGTTTAAGTTCCTTATAGATTCTGGATATTAGACCTTTGTTGGATGCATAATTTGTAAATATTTTCTCCCATCTTTAGGTTGTCTGTTTACTCTGTTGATAGTTTCTTTTGCTGTGCATAAGCTTTTCAATTTCATTAGGTCCCACTTATCAATTTCTATGTTTGTTGCAATTGCTTTTGAGGACTTAGCCATATATTATTTTGTCAAGGCCAATACTGAGAAGGGTATTTCCAGGTTTTCTTCTAGGGTTTTCATAGTTTTAGATCTCACATTAGAGTCTGTAATCTACCTTGAGTTAATTTTTGTGTATGGTGATAGTTGGGGGTCCAGTTTCATTCTTCTGTATATGTTTAGACAATTATTCCAGCCTCATTTTTTGAGTAGGGTGTGTTTTCCCTATTGCTTATTTTTGCTGAAGATCAGGTGATTGTGGGCACATGACTTTACTTCTGATTTCTCTATGTTGTTCCTCTGGTCTACGTGTTTGTTTTTATACCAATATCATGGTGTTCTGGCTACCGTAGCTTTGTAGCATATTTGATGTTGGGCAATGTAATGCCTGTGGCTTTGTCCTTTTTTCTTAAGATTACTTTGACTATTAGGGCTCTATTTTGGTTCTTCGTGAACTTTAGAATAGTGTTTTCTAATTCTGTGAAACATGTCACAAAAATAGTTTTGTCACATTGGTAGTTTGATTGGAATAGTCTTAAGTCTGTAAACTGATTTGGGCAGTATGGTCATATTAACAATATCGATTCCTCCAATCCATCAGCATGGGGTATTTTTCCATTTATTTGTTTCATCTATGATTTCTTTCAGTACTCTTGCTTTTTTTTTTTTTTTTTTTTTTGAGACAGAATCTCACTCTGTCACCCAGGCTGAAGTGCAGTGGTGCAATTTTGGCTCACTGCAACCTCCACTTCCTGGGTTCAAGCGCTTCTTGTGCCTCAACCTCCTGAGTAGCTGGGATTACAGACGTGCACCAGCACGCTTGGCTAGTTTTTGTATTTTTAGTAGAGATGGGGTTTCACCATGTTTGCCGGGCTGGTCTTGAACCCCTGATCTCAGGTGATCCACCCACCACCTCGGCATCCCAAAGTTCTGGGATTACAGATGTGAGCCCCTGCACTTCGCCATTTTGTGGACCTCTTTGTAGAAGTCTTTTACCTCCTTGGTTAGATGTATCCCTAGTTATTTCATTCTTTTTGTGGCTGTTACAAATGGAATTATGCTCTTGATTTGGCTGTCAGCTAGAATGTTATTTGGTGTATAAAAAAATGGTTTTGTATCCTGAAATTTAACTGAAGTCATTCATCAGTTCTAGGAGTCTTTTGGTGGAGTCTTCAGGGCTTTCTAGGTGTAGAATCATATTGTACACACAGAGAGATATTCTGACTTTCTTTTATCCTGTTTAGATGCCTTTCATCTCTTTCCTTTGTCTAATTGCTCTGGCTAGGACGTCCTGTACTATGTTGAATAGGAGTAGTGGGAGAGGGCATCCTTTGCCTGTTCCACTTCTCAAGAGGAATGGTTCCAGGTATTACCCATTTAGTAAAATATTGGCTGTGGGTTTGCGATAGATGGCTCTTATTATTTTGAGGCATGTTCATTGGATGCCTAGTTTGTTGAGGGTTTTTGTCATGAAGGGATGTTGGATTTTACTGAATGCTTCTTCTGTGTCTATTGAGATGATCATATGGCTTTTGTTTTTAATTCTCTTTATGTGGTGAATCACATTTATTAATTTGTGTATGTCAAATTAACCTTGCACTCCAGGAATCAAGCCTACTTGGTAGTGATGAATTAACTTTTTGATGTGCCAGTGAATACAGTTTGGTAGTATTTTGTTGAGGATTTTTTCTTGGTATGTTCATCAGGGATATTGGCCTGAAATTTTCTTTTCCATTATGTCTCTGCCAGACTTGGTACGATGATGACGCTGGTTTTTAAAATGAATTAGGGAGAAGTCCCTCCTCCTCAACTTTTTGAAATAGTTTCAGTAGAATTGGTACCAATTCTTCTTTGTATACCTGGTGGAATTCAGCTGTGAATCTATCTGGGTCAGGTAATTTTTTTTGGTTGGTAGGTACGTTTTTGTTGTTATTGTTGTTTTGTTACTGATTCAACTTCTGAACTCATTATTGTTCTGCTTAAGTTTTCACTTTCTTGTTGGACTGGCCAATATTTTGGCTTCGGGAGTTAATTTTTGCTACACAAAGAAAGTGTTATTTTACAGTTTTCCTATATATTTGACGTGATGAATCACATAATAAATAATATTTAAAACTATGATAACTTGCTTTGATTCAGTGCATAATCCCACTCTGAATGACAGGCCATTACTAACACTTGCCTACAGCTGTAGGTGAGGCCATTATGAAAATACATCTGCATATGAGATAAACACTAATCTTTACCTATGCCTGTAAATAAGCCACTAATAACTCTTGGCTTTACCTGGCACCTGTGAAGTTGTGTGACAGAGGCTAATGTTTATCTCCCCCAGTAGTTCTCTAAGTGGGGTTCCCTTAGCAGCAGCAGCAACAGCTGCAGCATTACCTGGTGTGTTGGGAGAAAGGTGGATTCTCAGGTCCCACCTCAGACCCCCTGAAGCAGAAACTCTGGAGGCTGGGCTCAAGAATCTGTGTTTAAATCAGTGCTCCTCATTACTTGGATTCATTATATAATGCCCAAAGCATTGGTCTACTCACAAGCCAAGCTCCCTTTTTCCCTCCTAACCTAATCCCTACTTTTTCAGCAGCAACATGTTCAGGCTCTTCATCCAGCCACTGTGGGCTAGTTGTGATTGATTTAAGCCAGTCTTGTGAGTTGATATTTATCTATTTATTTTTGTCAGTGATTGGTCTAGGGGAGGGCACATTGACTTATTCTGGGCAGCACATTGTAAGAAGAAGAGAACTATTCTCTTGTGGGAAAGATTCTGCTCCCTGGTAAAAGAGAAAGCCAGCCATGTGAAGACGAAGCTATTTTACCACCAACACATCACCTACCCCTTGCTTTCTAAGTGAATAAGGTTGTGTGATGTCTGCAGTGTCAGTTGCCAAATTACAACTAAAAGGAAAAGGCTAAGAGAAATGCAGGAACACCAATTCAATGGCTTAATACTGTAGAGCTTTTGAGCATACCTGAAAACCACCTGTCTCAGAGTTTGTGTTCAATAAGTTATATTATCCTTATGGTTTAAGCCATGGCTAGTCAGGTGTTTTGTAGTTGCAGTCAACACCCCTTAACTGATACAAATGATGAAAGCCGATCTTTCAGCAGACATACCAACTATGGCGGTTTATAAAGGGATTTCCAGCTCTACCTAGCTTTAGATATCCTGTTGCTCATAAATAATTATGAGGAAAGCACATTCAGATGGGGAGATTAATTTTAACAACAAATCTCCACCTTTTTAAATTGTGCTTTAAATTCAGTGAATTATGGGACCTGTGGCAGAGCAGAAAGACAGATTTGGGATGGCGTTGGAAGAATGGAGGAGAGAAGGCCCATTTGGTGAGTGGATATAATGCATGACTCTCCTCTGGGGTGGGAAACATGGCAGAAGCCCAGGGAGCAAGACTACAAGTCAACTGAGATGAGGTTGGGCAAGGAATTGGTAGGTGTTCTGAGGAATTTGAGTCTTAAGTGCAGTGGGTCATAATCACATGTTTTTAAGCGGGGGAGTAACGTGTTATGGGCAAAGAGAAAAAAAAAGATTGATTCTGTCTTGAGAGATTGGAACAGACAAATTTTCTTGTTTTACTTTATACTAATTTGTATAATCACTAATTTGTATTTGATCTGATAAGGAAACACTTTTGGCAATCCTTAACACTATCCACATGTTCAGTTATTTGCTAGAAGGACTCATGGGACTCGGCATAGGGCCATACTCATAGCTAAGATTTATCACAACACAGCAAGCATCCTCAGCTAGGTAAATAAAGGAAAAATACAGGAGGGAGTGTGAATAAACACACATCCACCTCCTACACTCCTCCTGTGATCTGTGATCTGTGGTGAGTGGCCACACCAATCACATTCTCCCTCTAGCAGCAACAGTGTGTGATGCTTCTGCCCATGTGAGACCGGTCACATAGGCTTTCTCTGCTTAGACACCACTAAAATCCCATACTTCTAGCAGTTGTTCACCATAAATCACGTTGTATTTACAAACTCGGTAGGTACCTGACCTTATCAATTAGAGTAAGTTTTAGAAGCCAAGCCAAGAGTCAGCCAAGAGCCAACCTTGCCAGCAGAACCTTCAAAAGATTAGTAGCCTCAGGCCTGCAATGTTAACTGTTTTCTGAATGGAGGATAACTATGGAAACAATAAAATATGCTAGAGTTATTCTTATGCATTACATTAGCTGATCAAAAATACGTTGTTTGTTTCATAATGATTTCAGGTTGAATTAATTAACTGAATTATGACTTTTATGGTAAATAAGAAAGAAAATTGACAAGCTTTAATATCTCCCCCAGGTACTAGAAGAGCACAAAAAGTGAGAAGAATATGTTTAACTTTAGTTAATGATACTCACCTTGCTATTTTTAAAACATTATTTTAGCTGGCATCAGTGTAAAGAGGTAATGGTACGGGCATTTGGGCAGAAGATTGTATTTAAGAAAAGGCTGATGTGCCAGGCCTTGTGGCTCATGCCTGTAATTCCAGCAACTTGAGAGACTGAGGCAGGAGAACACTTGAGCCCAGGAGTTTGAGGCAAGCCTGGCCAACATAGCAAGACCTTGTCTCTACGAAAAAATCAAAAATAAAAATAAACCAGGCATGATGGTGTGCTCCTGTAGCCAATTGGAAGACTGGGGAAGGGAGGATCACTTGTGCCCAGGAGTTTGGGACTGCAGTGAGATGTGATTGCACCCCTAAACTCCAGCCTTGGTGACAGAGTATGACCTCATCTCAAAAAGAAAAGACTGATGAAAAATGAAGGGTTAACATGAAAGGTATATGTAACCACATTCCAGAACTTGAGGGAAAGTGTTAGAGAAGAATGGAGTTGGTAAATGGATAGAAGTCAATAACATATGTACATTTAAATTGAGTTTTTTTTTTTTTAAGCAAAGCTGGTTGCATTGATACCATAAAGCAGTGGAGTAAGGACTCCTTGTTTCTAAGCTGGAAAAGGGACTACTGTCTCCTCTTCTTTGTGTTTGTTAGGACTGCTTGCAGAAATAATAGAAATATATAATAAGCAGATAATAGGTTTTGATAGAAGGTTGCAAAATTAAATTAGTGTAATCCACTTTTCCAGACATCTTATATCTTCTTATAACTTCTAACCAAGACCCAGAATTCTTGGATCACAAATGCATTTTTAAAAAACTGTTTTTCTCTTTATTTTAGTGCAAGGAAAAACTATTATTTCCAGCTATCAAGTGTGAGAATTTTGGCATATATTATAAACTATTACTACCAGGTTGAGTTTGAAATTGAGTAGTATAATAGTATGGCCTAAATTCAAAACATTTCTTAATGCATTTTTATATGCTGAAGCTTAGAAAGAATCCAAATGAGATTTCAGTTCCTCTATTAAAACATTCAGCCTGAGTTCTAATGGTGATGCTGGAATACACAGCACAAGGTAAGGAGACCACACCATTATCCACTCGGGAGGCTATCAATAGGCAAAACTTTGGTGTCATTTCACATTTATCTGCAGCATATTCCACATACTTACAGGGAGAAAAAAAACTCATTATCTCAGTTTACCTTTTGCAATCTAGTTAAGAACATAGGTTTTGATAAAGGTAAAGATTAAGGCCACAGAATGGCTCCACTGCCATCTTTTTGCAAGATGCTATACACAGGTAGGAGAAGGCAGCTAAGAGTGACAGAGTGCATACAATGACCAGTCAGTATGGTTGCTGTTTTTATCTCTTTGAGTTCTCACTGTGATGCTAGGAAGTAATATGTGACCATATTTTACTTACATAGAAAAATTAGAACTACAATGGTGGAAGTGAAAAGCCCAACTTCATGAGATTTTAAGTGGAAGAGCTGAAGCCAAGTTGCAACCTATCTTGATCCATAGTTTAAGCTTTTGTTCACTATCTTGGCTGAGTATAGAGACATGAGGCTTATATGAGTGAAAGAGAATTTTTATTCAATAGAACGAGAATACGAAGATTAAAAATACTCTTCGCAATTCTAGAAGAAAACAGATATATTTAATCTTAGTCTTAGAAAATGTGTCATGTTGAAAATATTGTGCTATCTTTCCTGTCACTGTCACATTTTTCTCCTTTTACAACACCATTATCCACTTGATATTTATCCACGAGGCAATCAGTAGTCTAGCCCTGCTTTACCGTCATTTCACACTTACCTGTAGCACAGTCAAGAACATTGTGGAGAGAAAGAATCTCATTTTCATTTTACTCCATTCAAAACTAAATTCTGAACTATGGATTTCTCTCTCTACTGTCATGTTTTATTTTCAATTAAATTAGTTTTCTTGCTATTGAAAATACTAAGGTTTCTTTGGCATTAAAATGCTCTTAATAACTGTGGCTGTCAGCAGAATGAAGTGGGAATGAGGATCTGAGGAACTGAACCCAACTACCTAGGACTTCAGTCCTTTTGCATGTCTAATCATCACCTGCATGCTAGTTAAGAATGAAATATGCAGCCAGGTACGGTGGCTCACACCTGTAATCCCAGCATTGGGAGACTGAGGCAGGCGGATCACCTGAGGTGGGGAGTTCAAGACCAGCCTGACCAACATGGAGAAGCCCCATCTCTACTAAAAATACAAACTTAGCTGAGTGTGGTGGTGTGGGCCTATAATCCCAGCTACCCGGGAGGCTAAGGCAAGAGAATCGCTTGAACCTGGGAGGCGGAAGTTGCAGTGAGCAGAGATCGCGCCATTGCACTCCAGCCTCACTAACAGGAGTGAAACTACATCTCAAAAAAAAAAAAAAAAAAAAAAGAAAAAGAAATATGCAGTAAGCTTGAGACTCGTGGTAGATCTAGAAATCTGCATTTTTGGTTAGCATTTACCAAGTCTGATGCAAACGATTAGACCATACTTTGAAAAATATTCCCTTAGAGCAAGGGACTGTTAAAAGATAAAGGGTTTTTAACAGAGAAGCTGAGAATGCTATTGCATCGTGGATGTTTGAAGAGGGCTAAAGCTTTGGGAAGAGATTAGGGGATCACATGGATGTCCTGATATGCACAGACAGTTCTACAAGGATGAACATTTACTTAACTTTTCGAGTTGCAGTTCTCCTGTCTGAGAAAGAGGCCTTCAAATATGGGACAAGAGGAGCCATTAAATGAAGGTGATGATTCAGGGGCTTTTGGACATCTTTAAGAAAGGGAGCAGAGCTGTTGATAACTGAAGTGAAGACATTTATTAGGCAGATCTAGTGTACAGACCAGTGAAATGCACAGTGGGAGAATATAGGGTCTGTTCAGTGGCTTAAGTAATAAGTAGTCTCTTTATGCTACATAATTCCATAGAAAGGTAACCTAATTTCTATCCTCAAGTGGATAAATGGTAGCGAGCTTGGATAATGATCTTGAAAAAATATATACAATTTTTCACTTACTATTTATTTTAGAGGTATTCAAAATTAAATTGTGTGCTCATGTTTTCAGTTAACAATATAATAATAAGTGAGACTTATTAGCAATAATTACTTTTAAAAATATATTTTTATATTTTATTTTTAAAAATATTTTTAAGTAGGGACATGGATGCAGCTGGAAACCATCATTCTTAGCAAACTATCACAAGAAGAGAAAACCAAACACCGCATGTTCTCACTCATAGGTGGGAACTGAACAATGAGATCACTTGGACTCGGGAAGGGGAACATCACACACCGGGGCCTATCATGGGGAGGGGGGATGGGGGAGGGATTGCACTGGGGAATTATACATGATATAAATGATGAATTGATGGGTGCTGACGAGTTGATGGGTGCAGCACACCAACATGGCACAAGTATACATATGTAACAAACCTGCACGTTATGCACATGCACCCTAGAACTTAAAGTATAATAAAAAATAATAATAATAATAATTTTTAATGGAAATTAAGACATCTTCTGGTGAAGGAGAAATAAAAGAATTGGTCACCAGCAGAGCTATGACTAAGAAATGGCTAGGCTGTTCATGGTGGCTCATGCCTGTAATCCCAGCACTTGGGAAGGCCGAGGCAGGTGGGTCACTTGAGGTCAGGAGTTTGAGACCAGCCTGGCCAACAAGGTGAAACCCGTCTCTACTAATAATGCAAAATTTAGTTGGGTGTGGTGATGCATGCCTGTAAGCCCATCTACTTAGGGGTCTGAGGCATGAGAATCACTTGAACCCAGGAGGTAGAGGTTTCAAGGAGCCGAGATCATGCCACTACACTACAGCCTGGGTGACACAGTGAGACTCAGTCTCAGAAAAATATAAAAAATAAAAAGAAAGCTAAATAATGTTATCTAAACAAACAAACAAAACCCAAAAAACTATAAAAGAAGAAACCTTGGAACATCAGAAAAAAGAAAAGAACATGGTATGCAAATATATAAGTAAATAAAACAGGCTTTTGTCTTCCTCTTGCATTTTCTGAACTATGTTTAATGGTTGAATCAAAAAATTGTAACACTGGTATGGTTCTAAACATATACAAAAGAAGTATTTGATGTCATTGCATTGTGAGAGGGAGAGGATAAAGCAATGTAAAAGGAGGTAAAGTTTCTATACTTCATTCAAACAGGTAAAATGACGGCATTAGTAGACTATGATAAGTTATGTATGTGAACCCAAAATATCTGAGACAGATCTCAGTCAATTTAGAAAGTTTACTTTGCCACTGTAAGGATGTGTCCATGACACAGCCTCAGGAGGTCCCGATGGCACGTGCCCAAGGTGGTAGGAGTATAGCTTGCTTTTATACACTTTAGCAAAACATAATACATTAATCAATATGTGTAAAATTTACACTGGTTTGATCTGGAAGGGTGAGACAACCCGAAGTGAAGGGCTTCCATGTCATAGGCAGATTTGAACATTTTCTGATTGGCAATTGGTTGAAAGAGTTATTATCTGTAGAAAGGAATGTCTGGGTTGTGAAGATCTAGGTTTTATCATGCAAATGAAGCTCCTAATTAGGAGGCTTTAGAGAGAATAGACTGTAAATGTTTCTTATCATACTTAAGGTCTGCGGAGGTATAATGAGGCACGTCCAACCAGCCCCCACATCCCGTCATGGTCTGAACCGGTCTTTTGAGTTAAATTTTAGGGTGCCCTGGATGAGGAGGGAGTTAATTCAAATGGTTTTGGGGGGCTTTTGAATTTTATTTTATACATATATATGTGTACGTGTATATACACATATATATGTATAAAATATATATATATATAAAATGTAAAACCTACAGTAACCACTGAAAAAGCTGTACAGAGAGATATACTCAAAAACACTTTAAATAAATCAAAATGAATTCTAAAAAAAAGTTTAAATAACCATAAGAAAGCAGAAAAAAATGAGTAGGGAAATGAAAGCAGAGAAAATAATGTAAAAATTTTATAAGAAGACTTATCTTCTAGCATATGAATAATTACATTATATACAAATGGTCTAAACAGACTGTGTTAGGCAGAATAATGCCCCCCACCCAGCTTTAAGATGTTCATGTCTCAAATCCTGAAAATGAAACATTTTAGGTTATAAGACAAAGGAGACTTAAGATTGCAAGTGGTAGCACAGTTGTTAATCAGGTGACTTTAAAATAGAAACATTGGGAGGGAGAGTCAAGATGGACAACTGGATGCAGCCAGGAAGAGCTCCTCCCACTGAGAGAGACAGGACCATCAAGTAGACCAGCACACAAAGTGGGAGATCCGAATAGGTCTTCAGAAAGAAAACATTGAGAGTGGGCAGAAGAAGGAAGTAGACCCTGGGCTGAAATAGGAGGAAGCTGGGAATCCAGCATAAGGTTGCCAAGCGCCAGAACTCATTTTTGACCCTGAATGGCTCCTAGGGAAGGGGCGAATGAAATAGGTGTGGGACTGCCCACACCTCTGGACCTCTGGGATCCTAGATTCAGGAGACCACATGACCCCCATGGACGTGTGAGCTGGCATGATGAACTGCCCAGAAAGTTGGCAGATACAGAATTCTAGCCTGCATGGAGACCAGAGGGTCAGGCATGGAAATGGCTGCAGTGAAACATGGCACATGGGTGCCCATCCCCCAAGGCTCACCATACTCCTCTAGGCAGCCGTAGCCAGTTTGGCTGCTGGACCTGGACAGAGCAGGGAAGAAGCAAGACCTAGTGGTGTGCTGTCATCAAGAGACCCATCTCACATGTAATGACACCATAGGCTTAAAGTAAAGGGATGGAGTAAGATCTATCAAGCAAACAGAAAACAAAGTGCAGAGATTGCTCTTCTTATTTCAGATTAAACAGACTTTAAAACAACAATATTCAAAAAGGACAAAGAAGGGCATTATGTAATGATAAAGGGTGCAATTCAACAAGAAGACATAACTATCCTAAATATATATACACCTAACACTGGAGTACCCAGATTCATAAAATGAGTTTTGCAGAGACCAATGAAGGGACTTAGATAATCACACAATAATAGTGGGAGATTATTGAGCTCACCATTGTCATTGAGCTCCCACCTCAAGATCCCAGAGAAAGAAGAACAAAATGAACCCAAAGCAAATGGGTCAAGAGTATTTAAAGACCTTTATCAAGACTGGAAAAAAAAATGAAAGAGAAAACACAAATTACAAGTATTGGGAAGAAAACAGGGATATAACCACAGACCCTTTTAATGTAGACATTAACATGACAATAAGAAAATGCAACCAACTGTATACATGTAAACTTGACAATTTGGTTGAAATGAATAATTTCTCAAAATTACAAACTACTACAACTTACCTAATATGAAATACATTTGAAAATTTCTATAAATATTAAGAAAATTGAATAATACGAAGTAAACTTCTGAAAAAGAAACTTTAAAACCTAAATGGTTTCATTGGAGAATTCTATCAAAAATTTAAAAGAATTAACACAAGTTCTATATAATTTATTTCCAGAAATAGAAGAGAAATGAACATTTCCTAATTATTTTTGTGAAGCCAGTATTATCCTGATAAAAACAAATATAATGAAAATTACAATTACAAACTAATAAACCTCATAAAGAAACAATGGAAAATTCCTCATCAAAATATATTCAAATAGAATGGATAATATAAAAAAAGAATTAAACATCATGATCAATTGGGGATTATTATACTGATACAGATCTGGCTTAATTTTTGAAAATTAATCTATATAATTCACTGGATTAACAGTCAACTAAAGACAAATCACATAATCATATATATCAATACAGAAAAAAATATTTCACAACACTTAAAACACATTCATGATAAAGACTTTCAGAAAAATAGGGATACAGAGTAACTTATTTAACTCCTAAAGAGCATCTACAGATAATCTACAGCTAACATGGTATTTAAAGTTGAAAAATAGAATACTCTCTAACATTGGAAATAAAGTTACAATGTCTCTTCTTTTCATCCTTACTCAACGTAGTACTGGAAATTCTAGCCAGTGCAACAAAGGAAGAAAAGGCAGAACTAGGGGCAGGGGAGGAAAATATACATATGAGAAAGGAAGAAATAAAACTGTTTTGATTTCAAGATGACATAGTTTTCTATGTAGAAAATTCCACACATCTTCAAAAAACCTCCTAGAATCATTAAGTTCGACAAACCCACAAGCTATGAAGCTAACTTACAAAAATAAACTGTATTTCTTTTATACGCTAGCAATGAACAATTGGATAGTGAAATTAAAAATATCATTAACAATTACTCAAAAAATGAAATAGGTATAAATCTATCAAAATATGCACAGGATCTACATCTTGAAAATTATAAATTATGATGAAAGAAATTAAAGAACTAGACAAATTAAAACACATACCATGTTTGTGGATCAGAAGACTCAAAGATATCAATTATCTCCAAATTAATATGCATAATTTATGCAGTTACTACAAAATTTAAAAATGTTGACAAGGTTGTGAAGAAACTCCTCATCACTGATGAGAATGTAAAAATGGTACTGCCCCTCTAGAAAGCAGTTTGGCAGTTTTTAACAAGACTAAACATGCATCTACCATGTAACCCATCAATTGTACCCCTGGCCATTTATCCCAGAGAAATAAAAACTCATGTTCACACAAAATCCTTATAAGAATGTTTGTAGCAGTTTTATCAACAGTAACTAAAAAGTGAAAACAACCCATATATTCCTCAATGGGTGACTGACTAAGCAAACTGTTTAAATTCATACTGTGAAATATGGAATCTCTCTGTATTATTTCTTACAATTGTACAAGAATCTACAATTATCTCAAAGTAAGTATTCTTACAATTTTTTATAGGTCTCTATCATTCTTTTATTTTCTTTAACATAGGGAATCTAATTATAACTTGTAATGTCCTTTCCTATTTATTCTTTCATTTTTTTATTTTTTATTCTTTTTGATTGATTTTTCTCTGCATTATAGATCACTTACTTTTTACGTATCTATTTTTTAAATTGAATTGTAGACATGGTGAACTTTACCATTTTGTGTGCTGGATATTTTTGTACTCTTATAAATATTTTTTGGCTGTGTTCTGGGATACATTTAAGTTACATGTAAGTAACTTAACTTTTGACATTTGCTTTATAGTTTTGTCAGATAGAATTAGAGCCACCTTTCTTCTAGTGCTAATTTTGCCCTTATCCTTAGGCAATACTCTTCTGAATCCTCTACTGCTAGTGTCAAGAATTGTGTTGTTATTTTACCTTGGCTGATGGTGACACCAACTATTCTGGCCTGTTGTGATCTCTGACTATTGTTCTCGCAAACCTTTTTTGACTGTTAGTTCCCCCGACCTCAGTCCAGCCTTAGGAAGTTTTGCTCACAGGCACACACTTAGCAGTACTCAGCTGAAGATTAAAGAGCATAATATGCCCTGGCCAATATCTTAGATGATCCTTGTGGCAAGGGCTGTCAGTCCAGATGTCTCCAGTTCCCTGACAGATTTGAGAGCCGCTACCATTAGCAAGCACCACACAGGGGTCTGGAATTCCATAAGGGGGCATGTTTGGAAAGGCCCATGTGTTATTCTTTACATTATAATCAAGGTGGTTATTTAGAGCATGCCATTCCCTTGGAGACTTCCAACCAATGGGAGAGGCTAGATTTTGAAAGTCCCCTACTAGGGCTTCTGATTCTTGTAGACTACCCTTGTTGCATTCTCCTCCCCAAATCTTTGAACTTTCAGCAGTTACAAGCGTGATGTTACAATACTTGAGATCTCCCAAGTGTGGTCCTTCCCTGTTACTTCTAAAGCAGAGGGAGGCATTTGCTATTACTCGGTCCACTTTTCCCAGCCTAGGGGTGTGAAGTTTATCTTCGGGGATAGTGTTCTTTGGTACTGGGGGTGGAATTTTCTCCTGAGAGGAGTTAGTCACTCAGTTGAAAGTGCTCCCATACCATGTCCCATTTAGGCCTGATATGTCTTTAAGGGTTAAAGGTAAAGCCAACAAAAGGAACCCTAAGATGGTGAGTTCTGGGTCATTGTCAGGTTCCTCAGTGCCGTTGAACCGAGAGAACCAGTTAGGACAGACCCAACAATTCCAACAATTAGTTTTGTTGTTGAAACGGGCCATGGCAGATATTGTAGGAGCTAAGAGGTGTGATGTATTACTAAGTCCAATAAAAAATCCTAACAGACTTAGTGATAGTAAAACAGTCATGTTTACTTCCAGTTAATAACCATTACTCCTGCTGTAAGGATAGTAATTAAGCAAAATTCTACAGTAATTAATATTTGGCTTAAAAGGAGAGGTAGAAATGACATCAAGTATTTCGTGAGGTAGAGGCGAGGCTGAGTAAGATGAGTAGTTCTTACTCCGTTACTTCTCTTTTGTGATTTTTCAGCTTAAGGTCTATTTCTTTGCATTGATATTCAGGTCGTTCCTCTGGGCTGTCAGGGGTTGCTCCCTCAGCTTTCCCGGCTTTGACTGAGTGTGAGCCCAAAAGTTGATTCCTGTAACTTTTATTGCCGAGGGAGTTGAAAGAAGAAGAGTGTAAGGCCCTTCCCAGCCTGAGCTTAGGGAGGGAGAGCCTTCACCAGTATCAAATCTCCTGGGTTAAATAGAGGCGGTCCAATTTCCTGGGATTGGGCCCTTGCTAATTGTGCTAATTCCTGAGGGAAGTGAGCCATAGAAGTTGCATGCTTGACTAGCTCAGAGGTTTCTTGATCTAATGGAAAATCATTGGTAAGGAAAGATCATCCATACTGCATCTCAAAAGGGCTAAAACCTGGTTTTGAAGGGGATATTTCTTATTCCTCGCAAGGCGATAGGAAGACGACTGACCCAAGGAGGGTGAGTTTCTTGGGATAATTTTCTGAGGTGTCTCTTGATGATATTATTAGTTTTCTCTACCTTTCCTGAGGATTGGGGTCTCCAAGCACAGTGGAGATGGTATTCTATGCCTAGTGCTTTTGAGACCCCCTTGTGTGACAGCTGTCTTAAATGAGTGTCCATCATCACTTTGAAGATACCCAGGTAGACCAAAGAGGGGAGTTATTTCATTCACTAACACTTTTATTTATTTATTTATTTTATTTATTTATTTACCTCAGAGGCTTTTTCTGTATGGCATAGGAATGCCTCTTCCCAGTTAGTGAAGGTGTCTACCCATACCATCAGGTATTGAATACCCTTTGCCTTTGACATGTGGGTGAAGTCTGTTTGCCAGTCGTCCCCTGGATAACCTCCTATTCTTTGGTTTTGAGGAGGAAGGAGTCTCCTGTTTAGGGGACTATTTTTAAGACAGACTTCACAAGCATTAACAGTTTGCATAATTGCTTTTAGTAAGTTCTCTCCTGAAAACAATCTCTGGGTACATTGATACGTTTTAATGTTTCTTAAGTGAAAAGCTTGGTGAAGGACTTTAAGGGCTTTCCATTGGCTAGAGACTGGCAAGTGGAGCTTGCCATCTTCTGACTGGAGCCATCCCGAGGGTTGAAATGTATACCCTTGAGAAGTGGACCATTCTACTTCCTTAGAGGAATACTGAGGTTTAATTTCTCTTATGGAGCCTTCCCAGACTAGAGGGGTTTTAAGCGTGTTGATGTCTTGAGGCTTTCTTCCCACTGACTGAGCTGCCTGATCAGCTAATCTATTTCCTTCGGCTACCTCATCTGTTCCCTTTTGATGTCCCCTACAATGCATTATTGTCATTTCTCGTGGAAGGAAAACTGAGGATAGTAACTTATTAATTTCCTGGTGATATTTTATGGGAGAACCATTGGTGGTGAGAAAATGCCTTTCCTTCCAAATGGCCTCATGAGCATGGAGAACTAGGAAAGCATACTTGGAGTTAGTGTAAATATTAGCTACTTTTCCTTTGCTTAATTCAATTGCTCTTGTAAGAGATATTAGCTCAGCTAACTAAGCGCTTATGCCTAGAGAAGAGGCACACTTTCAATGATGTCATTTAGAGTGACTATTGTGTATCCTGCCTCATGGATCCCTTGTTCTACAAAAGAGCTCCTATCTGTGAAGAGGGTCCAGTCTGGATATTCTAGGGAGTTTCCTTGAAATCCTCCCTAGCTGCATAGATCTGTACTATGACTTGTTCACAGTTATGCTCAGGTTCCCCAGTTTCCTCAGGGAGGAAGGTGGCTGCATTTAGGGTAGAACAAGTCTTTAATTGGATGTGAGAACCATTTAACAGTAGGGCCTGATATTTAAGGAGTTGGCTGTTAGCCAGAGGCTTCCTCTAGAGTACAGTAGTCCTATCACATTATGTGAGGTGTAAACAGTTAAATCATTCCTCAGGGTTAATTTGGAGGCCTTAGGGACCAGCAGAGCCACCAAGGCAATGGCTCAGAGGTATGCTGGCCACCCTCTAGCCACTGAATCAAGTTCCTTACTTAGGTAACCCACTGGCTGTTGAGCTGGTCCTCAGGCCTGTATTACAACTCTGAAGGCCATTCCCTTCCTGTCTGATACATAAAGATTGAAGACCTTCCCTACAGGAAGGCTGAGAGCTGGCATCTTGAGCAAGGCTTGCTTTAGCTGGTCAAAGGCCTTTTGAGCTTCAGGTTCCCAGATTAAAAGATGAGCTTTAGCTCCCTGAGTTTCTTTTATGAGGTTATATAATGGATGAATGGATGAGCTATTTCACTATACCAAGGTATCCATAGCCTACAGAATCCTGTAATACCCCAAATCCTCTTAGTTGCTTGGATGTTTTGGGGAGGAGGAAAGAGGAGATAGGCTTAATCCTCTATTCCCCCCAATGCTCTGGCCCCCTCAGACAGCACAAAGCTTAGGTACTTTACGGATGTTTGGCAGAGCTGAGCCTTTGGTTTTGAAACCTTATATCCTCTGCTAGCTAAGAAGTTAAGAATAGGTTGGTGCCTTCCTGAGATGCTTCCTCAGTTGGGGCACAGAGCAGAATATCATCCACATACTGCAAGACCCTAATCTGAGGATGAGAGAACTCAGAGAGGTCTTGTGACAGTGCCTGTCCAAACAGATGAGGACTATCTCAAAATCCCCAAGGCAACACAATCCATATTAAATGGGTGGTCTGGCCAGAGGGATCTTCAAAGGCAAACAGGTATTGAGAGTCAGGATGTAATGGTATGCAGAAAAAGGCATCCTTTAAATCTAGGGCTGTAAGCCATTTAATTCCCTCAGGTATTTAACAGGGTATAAGGATTCCGTACCACTGGATGGATTGGAACTATAGCCTCATTAATGAGGCAGAGGTCCTGAACTAGTCTCCATTACCCATTGGGTTTTTGCACTTCTAATATTAGGGTGTTGCAGGGGCTATTACAAGGTTTGAGGGGGCCTTGCATCTTTAGGTTATCAATAATGGTTGCTAGCCCTTTCTTAGCTTCTGACCTTAGGGGACATAGTTCTGGTTAGGAAAAGAAGTGAGATCCTTAAGATAGATTTGGACTGGCCTAGCAGTTACAGCTTGACCTATTCTTCCTTGAATTACCCACACTTCTGGATTAATGCTATCTTCCATCAGGGGGAGACAAAATGTCTGTCCTGGGGCTATAACGATGCTGGCCCCTATGTGAGTTAGAATATCTCTATCTAATAAAGGGGTGGGACTTTCAGGCATGATGAGAAAGGCATGTGTAAATAGTACGTTCTCCTACCTGCAGTTAAGGGGTTGAGAAAAATATTGAGTTAGAGTTTTTCCTGAGACACCCCTTTATGCTCATGCTATAGGAAGAGGGGAGCCCTGGATTAGAGAGGGAGAGAGAGATACTCACCCCAGTATCCAGAAGGAGATCTACTTTTCTTTCTTAAATTTCCAGAATTGCCCAGGGCTCCCATGCTGTAATGGCAGTCTGAGTCGCTGGAGCCGGGGGTTTGAGCCCCAGGACCATCTGTGAGACTAATTCTAAACCCAGTGACCTCCACTCTGGGGGCAGGTCTGTGTCCAGTGGTCTCCACAACAGGCTGGATAAGGTCAAGGTGGCTTTGTCTTGCTTTCTGGGCATTTCTTCTTAAAATGCCCTGACTGACCACATTGGAAACAGCTAGTGGATGCACCGCGGGGATTCTGGACTTTACAAGCTTGTAAAACTGCTACCAGACCCTCTGTTTTTTACTTGTACTTCCTCTCCTCTTCTCGGGCCTCCTCTCAATCCCTATTGTAAAAGACTGAAGTGCCCTACTCTCAGGAGGTTTTCTAGGGCGCTATCCAGTCCTATTGCTGGCTTCTGTAGCTTTCTTCCAATATCGGGAGCTGCCTGTGTAATAACCTTGTCCTTCAGGATGAGTTGCCCCTTGACTGAATCGGGGGATAGAGAGAGGTGCTTTATTAGTGCCCCTCTTAACCTTTCCATAAAAGCTGTGGGATTCTCGTCTGGTCTTTGGTCTATCATGGACAGTTTAGAGTAATTGAGAGATTTAGCCCTGGTCTTCTGTAGGCCTTCTAATATACCCCTTAATAGTGCTTTCTGTTCCAATCATCTCATGAGTTATTGGGATCCCAATTAGGGTTATCTCCTGGAACTGCTTCCCTTCCTTATGGGAATGAAGTTTCCATCTCTTCCTCATCTATTTTTAGTTACCTAATTTTTCAACCCAGTGTCCAGTTCTACTTTCCATGAGATGACCCTTAGTCAAACTTTTAAATAAGGTTTTTATATCAACAGAAACACAACTAAGTGATGCACATATAATTGGGAAGTTTTTGACTGGTACTTCTAAAAATCAGGCAAATTTCTTGCTTCTTCTTTTGAGTACGGCATGGGGAGTCTTCATTTTTGTAAGTGCTGTATAAGACACTTGCATTTATTCCTCAAAAGCTTAGATAAAAGAGTAAATAGAATGCACAAAACTTTTCAATAAACAATTTACTTGGAACACCTTTATATAGTTAAAGGGCTGACACATTCATTTCTACTTTTTAAGAGGTTATTCTGCAGTAAACAGAAATCATTACAAACCCAAATTCTCTTACTGTTCCATAGAAAACTTATATGGTTGGTGTGTAAGAGGCAAATCAAGAGATTTAGTTGTTCCATCATATATTCTTTCAATGAGTCATTCATAGTCAGCCCTTGCTGTGAAGAATTGGGGGCTTCCTGGTAAAGCCTAAATTGTTTTCTAAAAAAATTAATATATTCTTTATTTATTATCAAACCCAGTATCAAGGAAAATTCAGATTTTTATCCTTAAAGTAAGACCCATTCATTGTCTGAAATGCTCTGAACCTTTATTCAATGTTCATAGATAAATACCAGCAAGGGCTTTTTCACCATTTACAAATAACAGTTTCACCAAAGGGTGAGGACATTATGGCAATTTTATTTTTATTATCTTACCTAAGGGAGGAAATTGTGCACCGAAGTTGAAATTTAAGTGGGACTTTCTTTTCCTTTGGAAATTTAGAGAAATAAATTATCTCAAATCTCATTCTCTGTATGTTTGTGTGTGTATATAATATAGGCACAGAATATATATATTTTGTAATTTACAGATTATATATCTATATATGATGTATATAGATATGCAAGGCTATATGTATGTGCATATATGAGTATATATGCAAGGCTATAGAATAATTTTTGTTAGTACTAACGTTAAACTATCATGTCAAATAGGACACCATGATTTTGATTTAACTTAATTACCAATATTCTAAATTATCAGTCCTATCTCCTCTTCTGTGAAGAAAAACGATGACCCATCCTTTGCATGTGCAGATACTTGCAGAAAGAGACAGAGAGAGAGAAAGAGAGGAACATGGGGGGGGAGAGAGAGAGCGAGAGAGAGAGAGAGAGAGAGAGAGAAAGGAGAGAAACAAGCAAGCAGAATGTATACCAAACTTGTAAAAGTGGTGGCACCGGAGAAAGAATGGGAATGGAGAGAAATGCTTATATTTTACTATGTACGTGTCTATTGTTGGAATCACTTACAAAAGCACACACTAGGTGTAATTAGTAAGTAAATGTGGTGACTACGAAGTGCTCTGAAGGAAAAGTACAGCTTTCTATGAGGGCATGCTTAGTCAGGTGAAACAGATATGTCTTCTTTGAGGAAGAACTGGAACAGTGGTATGGTCCATAGACCAGCAGCATCAACATCATCTGGACACACTTTTAGAAATGCAAAGTTTTATGCACCACCCAGGACCCACTGAATTAGAAACTCTGAATGAGTATGCCAGACATCTGTGTTTGAATAAGCCTGAAAGTGATTCCAATGCCTGCTTAAGTTGGAGAAGATAAAGCTGAGAAAAACTATGGTGAGTATTTTCCAGGTGAGCACATGAGAATCTCCTGGGATACCTCTCAGCACTAGTCTCACATCCTCACAAGCTCTGTACACCTCCTGATATCAGCCAGTTCCACATTTTTCTATGCATTTCTCCAAATCCTTTCACCTACCCTCTGAAACTCAATCATTCTTTACCTAAACTCTCTCTATATCTTCATTTTTTTCACGAACTATTCTTTTTTTCTCTCCAGCAGAAACTTATTCTTTAAGACCTTACTTCCCCTAAATTCCTCTCAAGTGGAAGCTGTTCTTTCTCCCTTACTGTGTCAGTAGCTCTTGATATGGGATTAGTGTCCTTCTTTCTTCTCATTGATACTTCCCAACAGTTTTTCCCTTCTTCCCCACTAACAAACTTCAGCTTCACCGAAGCTCATCTCAACAGATTCCTTTCCCCTCCAATGACCCTTTCTACACAATCAACAGTCCTCCAGGTACTTCAGTCTCATTCTTTGAAGATTTTAGCACATGGCTCCCTCCATTTCCAACACTATTCCAGTCATAATTCTTGGTGATTTCTTTATTCATTTTCAGGAGCAAATTATAATACTATTCCAATATTCCATAATTTGGCTCTTATTTCTTTGACTTCCTATCTTGATCTGACTTTTCACCCTGATTTAGCCACTCATTCTTGTTAGCATATCTGAGATATTGTCATTCCTACAATACACCGTGTAATTTCAATTCTAGGCCCATTGTTCTCTAAACATGGCCTCCTAAATTTCCAAGGTCTTGAAGTACATCCACTCCAGAAATTCCTCAATAACACTGATTCCTCTAATCTGTTGACTCTACTACCTTTCCCCTCTCCATCATGACTCTTATTTTCTCTTTGTCCAAATTAGAATCCATGCTCCACCATCACTATTATTCCCAAGTATAGACTGTTTTCTCCTTTGTTTATCTCTATTTTCATCACACTTATCAGAAAAACTCAGTCCTTGTTAAATATAATTTCTCCATACTTGGAACCAACCATGTGTGACTGAAGAAAAACACATAGCTATTCTAACTGTTGCTCTTTAAATTCATGAACACAGTGTTCAAATGGACACCACTGCTTCCAGGTGATTTTACAACTTTCCCTAGTTAACCTACTCTCCCATTCTTTCAAGACAGTTACCTCACAATTCCTCTTGCCTTCAATGGCTAACATCAACTTTCTCCAAGTTCCTCATTCTCAGCTAAAAACACTGTATCTCGTTTCACTGAGAAAGGAGGTGATCAGAGGAGAAATTCCATATGTTCTTATCACCATATTTGCAAACATAACATGCATATACCACATATTCTGCTTTTCTGCTGTTAGAAAGGATGACAATTTCAGGCTTCTATTTATGGTCAATTCTTCCATTCATGTCCTGGATCTCATCCCCTCTGGTCAGCAAATGAGGCCCCGTCCTGCAATCACTCATGTATTCTTCTAGTCCTTCAAATGTTGTCTCTCTATTTGATCATTTGGGTCAGCGTATATGCCATAGTCTCTTTCATCCTAAACAAAACAAATCAGAATAAACATCTCTACAACTCCTGTTCCTTTTCCCTTTACATCATGGGGGAAAATGCCTTGAATGGGTTATCTATACTCATGGTCTCTATTTTCCCTGGGCAGAACCCCAAAAGGTATTTAATTAATCATCTTTTTTTTTTTTTTTTTTTTCCCAAATGCAAAATGTTTTAACTGCACTTATTCATGAATACTGTATCTTTATACTTCATCGTCCCCATTATCATAGTACTCCTAGTGCCATGTGATGATGGAGGGACTATGGGCATTTTCAGGATCTGGCTATGGGGAATTGAGTTTGGGATATATTTATTTTGATTTGGTGGGTTACTTAATTTTGTTGTTTGTAGTCATTTCCGTATGTATAGATTTGGAAGCTCTTCAGGTGTAGGAATGTCCTCCAGGAATACTAGGACTATCCATTGTGCCAAGTATAGCATTGTCTCACAGAGATGAAGAACCAAATGTTGTACTGTGATATGGGTGTGTTACACCACTTCATTTATGGAAAGTGTGTGGGCTTTGAGAAGAAACAAGGTTTGGGCTGGGCGCGGTGGCTCACGCCTGTAATCCCAGCACTTTGGGACACCGAGGCGGGTGAATCACCTGAGGTCAGGAGTTCAAGACCAGTCTGACCAACATGGTGACACCCCGTCTCTACTAAAAATACAAAACTTAGTCGGGCGTGATGGTGAGCACCTGTAATCCCAGCTACTCAGGAGGCTGAAGCAGGAGAATCACTTGAACCCAGGGGACGGAGGCTGCAGTGAGTCAAAATCGCGCTATTGCACTCCAGCCTGGGTGACAGAGCGAGATTCCATCTCAAAAAAAAAAAAAAAAAGGAAAGAAGTAACAAGGTTTGAAACACATGGAGCTAGAAAATAGTTTATAGAACATTTTTCCAAATTTTAGAGTTCATGAATAAAGAAAATTGGTAGAGATTTTTTAGCATTCAGATTTGGCAGTAATTCTCAAAATTTACATGGCATTACCAATAAGAAGTTGTGAGGCTTAAAAAACTTTTTAAAATTATCAAACCATGCCAGAAGAAAGATTGAATTGTTTTACTATTTGTTTTTGTACAAACGATTTTACAAAATTGTTTTCTTGTGAGGAGTTGATCAAAAAATATGGAGTCAAAAGTAAATGGGGAATAAATTGTTATGGAGCAGGTCCAGCCAGTTAGCCAGTTAACTGATAAAAATTATATTATTTTTACAATTTTTTTGATGTTTTTAATACACATCAGCTTTTAAAAATATGCAATTTTGTTGTGTTTTTTTCATTCTTAACAACAATTCATGTTCTAACCAAATTTTGCCTTTATAATTTTTTATTCTTTTTATAAAGAGGGCCTCCAAAAGTGTATAAGATTTAAGCCCCACAAAACTGGATGTGCTCCTGGATATGGACCACTGATTATTTGATTGTATTGTTTACTGTCATTTTTCTTTATTATCTTTAGAGGAACGAAGTCTCATTCTTTGGTTAAAAATAATTGGTGAGGACAGTCTTTAGTTCTTTTAATTCCTCTATCTATCTATCTATCTCTCTCTCTCTCTCTCTCTCTCTCTCTCTCTGTCTCTCTCTCTCTCTGTATATATATATGTACACACATATGTGTATGTATGTGTGTAGATACATATATAATATATACCTACATGCATATGTGTTGTGATATCTCTATATAACCATGTATGTATATATATTTATATAGACTTCTCTGAATCACGCAGTATCTGCAAGAAGTGACATCATTGTTCCTCAGTAGGTGAAAAAAAGGATGTCAGGTAGTTTATTATGTGTTGCAAACATCTCTGTTTCTGTGGAATACAGTATACACTGACATTTAATATTTAAAATTTTGAAGTTTTAATATTTTAATGTTTTGCAATTTTGGTAAATCGGATTACATAAAATAATTATGCATTATTTTATTATTAGAAATACATTCTTTGGAAAAATAATTTGTTCCTGGGATAGTATGCATCATGCAAGAGAAAAATGTAATAAACTTCATTAATAATGTAATGAAAAGAAAGCTATATTAACAAAATGAGCCATAAAATTACGATGCAGTTTGATAAGGGTCAATTTCTGTAACTGGGATCGAAGGATGCAGGGCGTGCTGTCTGACCATGTGCTCTCCTGTTTAGTTATGGGCATGTACTGATCAGCTTCCATCCTCACACTAACTGCACTCCTCTCAAGTGTTGTCTCTGATTCACAGATCCAGACTCTATGGAACACTATACGGAGATGAACTGTGGGGCCCGATGGGAAGTAGTGCTGTTGATCTATGAGCAATATCCTCCCTGGCCAGGTGGGGCCAAGCATCAGTTCACATCCTCTGTTGTTAGCCTACAGGTGTAACCATCCTCAAGTTGGCCACCTCTGGATCATGTCTCAGTCACAGGAAGGGGTTCTCGGTCCTTAAGAGTTACAAGTGCTTTGGACACTGTTCAATTTCTCACATCTAACACAGTACCTGCACTGAAGATGTGATTAAAAAATAACCGTCATTTAATGGATCCTCTTTAATTGTGCTTTGTTTTTTCCATAGCACTTACATTCTTGCATAGTATATTTATCTACTTTACATGTTTATTTTCTGTATCCTTATACTAGCACAAATATTTCACAAAAGCAGAAATTTCTCCCTTTTTTGCATTCTTCACTGATATAATCTCAGTCCTCAATAAAGTGCTTAACTCATAGTAAACACCTAATAAACATTTGTCAAATTAATTAACCAATATAATTGTTTTTATTTCACTATCTTACATATTTATTTTTATCCAGGAAGTCAAACTGTAAGAGGAAGGAAAGAAGTTTCCATCAACCATTATAAAACAAAATCGACGTCAGTTATTCCTTACCTTTCTTCAGCACAGCTGCACCCAACTCTTGTTTTTTTTAGATGGAGTCTCACTCTGTCGCCTGGACTGGAGTGCAGTGGTGTGATTTCAGCTCACTGCAACCTCTGCCTCCTAGGTTCAAGTGATTCTCCTGCCTCAGCCTCCCAAGTAGCTGGGAGTGCATGTGCCCACCACTATGCCCAGCTAATTTTTTGTATCTTTAGTGGAGATAGGGTTTCACCACATTGGCCAGGCTGGTCTTGAACTCCTGACGTCGTGATTCACCCACCTTGGCCTCCCAAAGTGCTTGGATTACAGGTGCGAGCCACTGCGCCTGGCCTAGCTGCACCCAACTCTTAAACAGTTATCTCCATTCCTCTTTTTACTTTCCTCAATAGTAGCTTTGTAAAGTTTTCAAGTTCCTCCATAATGAAACAGCCATGTCTTGAGTGATGTTCTGCAAAATTTTTCTTGTAGGGAAATTGTTTCACATTTACACTAAGTGAGAAACTCAACGCCAGAAGTACCATAATTGATTGTGTCATCCATCTTCTTGATCTCATACTCCTTTTTTTTTTTTTTTTAATGTTTTTGTTTAATTTAAGGAGAAACAATCCAGACAGAGAAATTCTAGGCTGTTTGCCTGCTCATTTTAGATGTCAAGTAGAGTATCCTGATGGGCAGGCTAGGAATGAGGCATCTTGGATATAAATGGCCCGAGGAAGCTATAGAGAAGGAAAACTTTAGAAAAGTAAAATCCCTTTCTAGGCATATTCATTGCCTAAGAAGTGAGTAGATATCTGTAAAGTGAATCTTAGAGCATAGAAGTAAGTATGTCTCTAACATTTTAATATCTCCAGGAAAGCTGATCTTACCACCTTACACAGTAAACCTCCCCAAGTACCTAATACGCGCAAATTAATTCATTGAAGATTTAGTTTGACAACTTAGAAGTAAACTGAGGCAGGGCATGGTGGCTCATACCTGTAATCCCAGCACTTTGGGAGGCTGAGGAGGGATGATCACCTGAGGTCAGGGGTTCAAGACCAGCCTGGCCAACGTAGTGAAACCCCGTCTCTACTAAAAATACAAAAATTAGCTTGGCGTGGTGCAGATGCCTGTAATCCCAGCTACTTGGGAGGCTGAAGCAGGAGAATCACATGCACCCGGGAGGTGTAGGCTGCAGGGAGCTGTGATCGCACATTGCATGACATCCTGGGTGACAAGAGTGAAAGGCTGCCTAAAAAAAAAAAAAAAAAAAAGTTACCTGAATTACACAATGTTGAAATTCTTAAGACTTGAGCATTTGGCCTTTGCACTTTGGAGGCACTGAGAATCAGAGATGGCTTTGCGGGGTTTCATTTTTATGGATTTTTATACCAATATGAGCATCACTACCAATAAGGTAGCATATGCCACTGGTTAGGTGACAGAGTAGAAAGGGTTTCATTTAGCAATTGCTGTCATCAGTGTTGCATCCGTAGCCCAACTCCCCCTCCCTGTCAGTGCCAATGCTACCCCTGTCCCTGCAGCCAGTAGAGGGAGATTTTTAATGCGGAGCACCTCTTACTTTGGTGGGAGCTGTTCTGGCTCTTTGCCCATAATCCAAGTATATGCCACCTATGCTAACCTCCAGGGAAGACCTTCTTACAATTAACCAAGGGTGTATTTTTTCCCTCCTCTCCTCTTCCTAACTTGTGATTAAGGCACTCAAGTTTGAAGTTTTTACTATGCATTTGAGGTATTGCAAAATTTGTCCAGCGGTTCACTGCATCAAAATTATCTGGGGTCCTTGGGAACAGAGATCGCCAGGCACGGCTATAGATCTATTTGGGGCCGGATCTCTGGGAATGGGGCAGGGAAGAAGAATTTCTTTTTTACGACCTTCCAGATATTCGATATATTTTCATCGGCACCAAAACCATAAGCTATCACTGGGGAAAAAAGAATTTGACTTAAGGAGAAGCGATGGGCTTCAGATGCTCTGTTTCTTTCTGTTTCTGTTTGTTTGTTTTCATTCAGACAAATATGAAAAGCTGTGCTGCGATCTCTGATACTTGCATCATTTCACTTTTAGTACAAAGAAGTAGTTTCCTCTGTAAGTCTGTTTACAATGATGGGCTGTCCAGTAGTTTCTATAGAAATCTTCAGTTTAAAAAAATCCCTTTAAGGTAGGGCGCAGTGGCGCATGCCTGTGATTCCAGAACTTTGAGAGGCCAAGGTGGGCGCATCACCTGAGATCAGGAGTTCGGGACTACCCTGACCGACATGATGAAACCCTGTCTCTGCTAAAAATAGAAAAAATCAGCTGGGCGTGGTGGCAGGCATCCGTAATCCCAGCAACTCAGGAGGCTGAGGCAGGATAATCGCTTGACCTGGGAGGCAGACGTTGCAGTGAGCGGAGATCGCGGCACTGCACTCCAGCCTGGGCGACAGAGCGAGATTTTGTCTCAGAAAAACAAGAAAAAAATCACTTTAAAATTGTCATGTTTTTTCTTTTTGTTTCTTAAGAACCCTTTGAGCTATCAAGATATTTGTGAAGATGTAAATTCAGTAGCTTATATTTGCCTTTTTCTTTTCATGTGTTCATGCTGAAAAATAAATCTCAGTATTTTTACTTATGAATAATTCATACACAGTGACAAAAATGCAAAACCAAAAAGGTGTTTTAATATTTCCAGAAGAAATAACCTCATAAGCTCCTGATTTGCAAGCCCTAATATCAATCTTAAAATTTCTACAATGTCTGGATATTTATAGCTTTAACCACAATGGAAAGGATTATCTATTTATGTAATAAATCTTTCAAATTCAGAATAAAATGTGATCCATGTTTTTCAATTATATTTGGCTGTTGAGTTCAATTTTGACTAGAAAAAGAGGGGTTGTTGCAGTTAGTAACTACCACCTGCTTTTGACATACGAATTAACCCGTTTATGCCTAGTGTTCCCTTATTGGAACACTAAGCTTGTGGGAATTATTTATATCCTGCTGCTCAAGACCTTCCAAGGTCTGACTGCAAAAATTCAAAAAATTGCAACCTCCAGCATAAATGGGTTAATGGTGTTGAAATCAAAGATAGCTGCCTTTATTTCTTTTCAGTTAATCCACTTTTTCCTGACTGTTTTAGGCCTCAGTTCAGCACAGAATATGTCTATTGAGAAATAAATATTAATTGTGCTAGGTCTGAGAGAAATTGTGAAGCAGGCAAAATTTAGCTCTGGTGTTGTCAGCAGCTGTTTTTAAATTGCTTTCTCTCCCATCTGGGAAGCCCTTACCTTCATGCCAGGCTTCAGGCACTAGATACTTTCTTTACTGCCTTAATGATCTTTCATATAAAGGGGCCCAGTGAGAGAGAGAGAAGGAGGAAGGGGTAGAAAATGGGGAGACAGGGAGACATGGACCTGGTATCATTCTTTTGTCTCTTTAATGAAATTTCATTCAACATGTTTTGACTTTCTTTTTCTCCAAGGATTGCTTTTATTGTACTTATGTTGAATGATGAAAAAAAAAAAAAAAAACAAAACAGAAGAAAAAAGACTTAGTAGACATGCAACTCAGCACAAAGATAGGGCAGGAGTAAGATTTTGGTTGGGAGGGACTTTTCCTGTAGTTATCTTTTGACGATTTCTACCTGCATTTGTATCTCTGGTATATTAACTGTCCAAATTTATAATTAAAAGAATATACCATAACTGTCCAGGTAGACTGGACATGGACTTAGAGGTTGTCTATTTTATTTTATTTATGTATTTTGAGATGTAGTTTCACTCTTATTATCCAGGCTAGAATGCAATGGAGTGATCTTGGCTCACTGCAACCTCCCCCTCCTGGGTTCAAGCGATTCTCCTGCCTCAGCCTCCCAAGTAGCTGGGACTATAGGCATGTGCCACCATGCCAGGCTAATTTTTGTATTTTTAGTAGAGACGGGGTTTCACCATGTTGTCCAGGCTGGTCTCGAACTCCTGACCTCAGGTGATCTGGCCACCTCGGCCTCCCAAAGTGCAGGAATTACAGGTGTGAGCCACGGCGCCAGGACTGAGATTGTCTACAAAAATGATGGAAATGGCAGTGAGTCTTTCAATTATCTTCCATCTGATTTCAGAAGCCAGCGTTTATGAGGTGGTTGGATAGACATTCCCCACCACAATTCCATTAAAGAGTTTTAAAAGGCACACCCTAAAATGAAGATTTTGTGTCTCCTCCGGAAAAGCATTTATGTTCTGTATTAAAACGGGCTGATAGCCTAATGATTTTCTGAGCCTGATGTTTAAAGTGCAGTTTTCTCGCCTTTTCTCCTGGCAAAAGCAAGCGTGCTGACAGATCCTGTGGCTTGCAGGAGCACTGCTGGCTACTTGAATATGCAGTTGTCAGGAAGCTCAGCCGCCCTCTTCTATTGGCAAGCCTGTACCTTAATCATGCAGATTTAAATAAAGAGTAAGCAGAGAAAGCAGATAATTATCAAGACGGGTGGGCAGGGGCTTCTCCCTTTAGAAGTCACATCCATACAAATGCCCTGCACTCCTTGCCCAGGGCTCTCAGCCACAAATTCAGAAGAACTGGACACAAGTTTTCTTTATTTTTTTTAACTCCAGTATTATAATTGGCTACATCATTATTCTATAACCAGAAGCACTATATTCTCTTGGGCATTGTTAATCATTTTAAGTGTATTTCTTCCACACCATCAGGGAGATATGGTCAATTTCACAATAGGTATGTTTAACGCTGCATAAATCAGATGTTAGGTGAATATTATTAAGAAACACTTTTTTTGAGGTGCAGTTTCACTCTTGTTGCCCAGGCTGGAGTGCAATGGTGTGATCTTGGCTCACTGCAACTTCTGCCTCCCAGGTTCAAGCGACTCTCCTGCCTCAGCCTCCTGAGTAGCTGGGATTACAGGAACCTGTCACTACACCCGGCTAATTTTTTGTATTTTTAGTAGAGATGGGGTTTTGCCATGTTACCTAGGCTGGCCTTGAACTCCTGACCTCAGGTGATCCGCCTGCATCGACCTCCCAAAGTGCTGGGATTACAGGTGTGAGCCACTGCGCCCAGCCCTAGGTGAATATAATTTTTAATTCATCATCTTCTATATTCCCATTTCTAGCCTTATGGATTTATGTAACAGCTCAAAGACAAAGCACCCACTTAACATCAGCAATAGATAAGGATATTGAGGAAATTCATCATGTAGAGTTCTAATCAGTTTTCTTACAAACCAAGGTAATTACTAAGATGATTATAATCACTGACTATAGGTCAATTTTGAATAAAATATTTCTTTGATTTGAAGCATAGTAATTTTCAACAGTATATAAACTGGAAGGTATGAGTTTTTATTAAATAAAATTTTGATTAAAATATAGTAGTTCACTACTGGGTAGTTTTGAAACATATCACTTCTGTGATGTTTTCTCATCGACAAAACAAGATTAGGATAGGTAATCTCTACTTCCAATTGAATGCTCTTATTACATTCATGATTACAAACCAGGATCTGTGAATGTTTTTTCAACAAATACCAGCCATATTTGTGCCTTGCTTTTACAGAATCAAGTGGAATATTGACAAGCAATATGTAACCTTGACAATCATTCTGTGAAGTAGGTATTTTATCCCCATATTGTCAAAGAAGAAACTGAAAGACTCTCCCCAAATTCCAGTTTGTGATTGGTTTAAAAGGGGCTTTTAAACCTGGTGTGTGTGGGGGTGTGTGTGTGTGTGTGTGTGTGTGTGTGTGTGTGTATTGAACTTTGAGACCACTTGCCTGTATGTGTGTTTTTATTGAGTTTTTATTATGGGATAATAATGTCTTGGGCTGTGTGACAGACATGAAGAAATAAAATACACGACTCTATTCTCAGAAAATTAGTATCCTGGTGAAAGAGACAAGGCATGAAGAATGTTAAATAACACTGAAAGTTGAAAATACCAGCGGTTTCAAAAGACTGTATGAGGACAAATGTCAAAGGAATGGGAGAGACACTCAATGTCATGGGGTACTGTGAGTGGAAGGAAAAAACAGAGTGTTGCAGGGACTGAGAAAAAATAAGAGGAAAAAAAAAGACTGGGTACAGGGTTCTAGGCTTCTCAAAGAGGAACAAAGAGGGGGTGAGTTTCTCACCAGCGGGGACTACATCTTTGTTTTTCTTTAGTATTTTTCCAATCTGGAGGTGTGATTTTGGGCTAAAGAAAGCTTGCTTGTTGACCATATTATTTCTTTTAAAGCAGAGAGTATATCTTTGTTTCAAGACTTAGAGGAAGATACCAATACAGATTTCAAATATAAGGGGTGATGGAGGCACTCGTTCCGAACTGCAGCGCGTGAGGACGATGGTGTCAGCTCTGTATGGAAGCGAGGGTCTGGGAATGAGGGGCCAGGCGGTAAGTTCTTCCGTATCACACAGCCTTCCTTTTAAACTACATGTTTGGTGACTCCTCCCCTGCTCTCCTGAAGTAAACTTAATAGAAAGTCCACTTCTTTCTATGTTTATATGATCTTGTATCTAAGTCAGGTGTATAGCCACACATACTTCAGAAGGTTAACATTCATTTGAAAGCCTCTTTATTATTAAAATTAAAATATTTCACTGTATCCCATTGAATCAATTGAATTTCATATTTCTAAATAAGCATGAATATGGATCAGAGGAATTCAGTATCCATTCCTATTAGAAATTTCTAGGTGGTATAAAAAGAATAGGAAGAACATTGTATGTAAGACACCAATGGCTGGTTACTGCAGTTGGCTAGAAACTAGTCACTGCTAGCCAAGGATGAGCTAATCCCTCAGTGGCCCTTAGTTATGATCCGTTCCAATACCTCAAGTATCTTCCCCGAGAAGCCCCAGATAGCCTCTTGACAAAGGCATATTGTCGTTCTTAAAGGAAATCAAGTGACAAACTGTAGCTGGTTCAGTAAAATGCAAGTCAAATGTGAAGAAAGAAGATCCCTGTACATGAGGTATGACAGTCAGAACTGCTTCCTGCCTGGCGGGAAGGAGAAACTTCCCATGGCACAACTGATTGTTGAAATACTTCCCCAATAGGTAACGTTGTTACCCATTTTTATGAATTATTTTGCCAACTCTTTACTACAATTAAGAAAATTGAAGCTGAACATTTTATGTTCAGGATCAGGTGAATGGCAGGTTTGACACGATGTTAAAGTGTATCAGAATTTTACATTAATGAAAACACTTGGGAAGAAAAAGGAGAAGCAAACCAACAGAACTGAATAAATACTCCTGAAATGTTTATGAATATATGAAAATTTTATATATAACAACTTTGGCATTTTAAATAGTTGGTAAAAACATGGATTTAATCAATTAATTATATTGATATAATTGGCTAGCTATTTAAAAGAAAATAAAAATTCTCACTGCATTTGACTCATTTGAAGAAATTTCATGTGGATCAAAATTCAAACACAAAAAAATATCCAATATGCACTGGAAGAAATCAGAAGAAATGTTTTTGTTAAAATATTTACCTGAATTAAACCCAACACGTATTATAAGTAAATCAAATCTTTTTAAGAAATATTTTCTTAAATACAAAATACACTAGAAGAAAAGATGAGAAAATGTGTTTTCAAATTTTGGGTTGATTACGTCACTAAAATGACAAGTCACACACAAACATGTTTATAAGCTTGAATCTTGAAAAATAAAACATTCTAAATGTTCAAGATAAGTATTTAAAAGGTAAAACAACAAATTATAAATGTACAAAATAATCGCAACACATATGAAAAACAAAGGCCAAAGTTTATAATATAAAAAGGTTCTGACAGGTAACTTTTTTTAAGTACAATAAAGTCTTTACAGATGTTATGTTTCAGGAAATTAGTATCCTACTCAGCATTGGTTTTACTCTATTTATAGTCACAATGAATTAAAACAAGTCTTAGAAAAATAGTCATGAGAAAAATAAAATGAGGCTCAGTTTAAATTCTCAAAGGAATATGGGATATTTAATCATCACTTAAATAATTTAGGTATACCCACTTTTTAATTTACTTATTTGTTGTCCTAGATGTTTTATTTCTTAGGTTGAATTATTGTATTTCAAAACAGAAGCTAATATTAAAACAGTATTACTACCAATTAAATTCTAAATGGACTAATGTTGCATAGGTAAGTTTATCAAAGCACTTTAACATATATGGACATTTTTCCATGTGTAAGAATCAAAAATGAATGTGAAAACGTATGTTGAAATGTAAAGCCAAATATTTGCAAGATGCTCAAATGTTATCAATCCGTTTATTTGTACATTCAATAAGTACTTATTATAGTCTTAGAATGTGCTGGGCATTATGCTACATGATAAATCTATGCAAAAATATGTTATCAGTGTACATAGGACTAGAAAATTGAGGGTTTCTGAGAGGGGATGGGATGCTAAAATACAACCGCTTCTTACTTGTGCTGAGCGGTGCCAGATATTGCCTCAGACCCAGGCAACAGCGGAGATTGGGACTGGGGATTGGGGAGTTGATGGCTTATAAAGAAGGCCAGGGGTGTAGACGGAAAGAAACCAGAGGAAGGCGGAGCAGGGTTTCTCGGAGAGAGAATTGCCCAGTGCTTATTGACTTGGTTATACCCCTGCCATTTTTAAACCAGATGGATGGATTACAAGATCACTGAATTTTCTAATTAGGCAGGCTCTTAATCTTATTACCCCTCATTCTGCACAACTCAAAGAGTTTTATGTCTTTTTCCTACTCTCAGGGTCAGTATAAACTGCTCACCTGCCTGCAGACAGCATCTAGGAATTTCCTGCTTGCTGCAGACAATTTTTTTTAACCCCTATAACCAGAAAGATCGATTCATAGCCATAACTAAGATCCTCTAGGTTTTCTATTTCTTGGTTTGCTTGTTTGGGTGATTTCAAGGCATTTGGGCTCTATTGATTTAACACTCTTCAAAAAAACTAAGAAAGCAGAGAGAATGTGTGAAAGAAGACAAAGGAATTCTTGTGTGTCTTTCTTTTCACAGTTGTTATTTTGTCACAATAGGTAGTACAAATTTCTCAGCCATTCTGATCCCATCTCTGGTGTCTCAGTCTGGATGGTGATGGGTACCCAAACACCTGAATTGAATCACAGTACTCAGAAAGCAGGAGAACTTGGAAGAGACAAAGCAAGAAGGTGAAAGTGTTGGTTATCATATCACTCTTTGTTCTCCCTGATAAACCCAACACACTTTTTGTGAAGTCACCATGAATTTACTTTTATCAAGTTCCTGTCAATGTAGTGTTAACTGTTTGGGGACACAGTACTTACTATACAAATGTAAGTCCAAAGTTTTGAATGTTTCATGGATTTATTATTAATAGAATTAAGAATCATGAAAGCCTCAAATCAGGAAGATCATGACAGACAGAAGGCAGGACTAGATTGCAGTTCCCACTTGGATGGACAGAGCAGTGTGTGGAGTCTCGCATCATGAACTTCTGCTCCAGAACTACTGCAGGAATAAATCAGGAAAGCCAAGAGAAGCCACGGACCCTCTGAAGGAAGTGGATTGCTCTTGCAGGACCCAGGAGACACCCCAAATACTGTAAGCCCGAACCGTGGAAGTGGACAGGGGGATCATCCACCCCCAACCACACACCTTCACTGGGGAACCTGAAGGTCTACATCACAGGAGAAGATTATGACCTTACCTGGAACTGAGTCAGTTTAGACAGCTGAGGGAAATACAGGGGTAGAAGAAGCAGGGGGAAAAGTCCTGCGGGTTCTCTGGGTCTCCTAGGAAGCCATTTTTGCCTTGCCTCTCAAAGGTCCTTGCAGAGGGCTGCCAGAGGTACTGGGAAAAGGCCACAGGGTGAAGGAAACCTCCAGCTGAACTTTGTAACAATTCTAACTGAACAAGAAGTCTCTTGGCCAGAATTTAGGGGAGGGTGTGAATCCGCTGTTCAGACTCCACAGGTGGGGAAGCACAAAGCCCTACTTGTTTTCACAGCTGGGAGGCTGGTAGCCTGAGGCAAATTCTCAGCCCTGCTTGCCCACTGCCTGAAAGCAGACTCGGTGCTGTTGGTTGGGCGCACGGTGGGAGCAAAGCCTCTTTGTGACTTGCTTGTTGAGAAGTTTAATTTTATAAGTGAAAAGCAGAAAAACAATGGGTCCTCTGATCAAGGCCCGGCTTCCCATGCCACCTCCCTTATTGAACTCTATGTAAATGAATAACCCGTGTGGTAGAACCGTTCAAACACCAGGACATTTCCTTCATCATCTACTTATTAGGTTTCATGCTTCCCAGATGACAAACTCAAACCAACTGATTGCAATTATATTAAATTGTATTGAAACGATTTTTTCCTCCTAGATCTTCAAATATGAAAAGCCACAACTTTACATAGTTTTCAGATATAGAAGTACATACACACATACAAACAAAGAAATATACACACCACGTGACCAAAGACTGACCACTGTGTGGGAAAGTTTTATTCCCAAGCTTAGAACCAGACTCCAGGCTCTGGGGATGAAGCTCAGGACAGGAGAAATGAAATAGATCTTTTAAAGCCAAACTGTCACAAACTGCTCATATTAGGAAAACAAAGCCGCTTGATACCGATGATGAGTGGGCCATCTTTGGGCTTGCAGTCAGAAGGGCATTGGCTGGCAGTAGATGCTCTACTGTAGTTATGTGGAGCCCACCTGGGATCACGGTCATCCGAAGCCTCCACTGTATGTATCTGTGCCATGTCCAGTCAAGGTGGTGGGGCCAGGTCAGACTTGCATGGGTGTTAACAGGCTAGGTGTCCGGGTCAAGTTTATCAGAGCTGATCATGTGCCAGGCACTGCTCTAAGAGGTTTATATCTATATTTGTTGATTTAATATTGGAATAGATATGTTGATTCATCTTCATCTTATGGATGAGAAAACTGAGGCAAAAAAGGTCCAAATATTTGCCGAAGGTCCCAGTGTTGGTAAGCAGAGGGCCTGGATGTGAGCCCAGCTGGCCTGGCTGTAGACTCTAAGCTCATTATTTATGTGCTGCTTACAAATAGGAACAATGAATTCGATTTTTGATATTCATATGGCTTATTTATTTTTTACTGTATAAGGAGGAAGAAAATGAAAAATGAAAAGACTTCTTTTATTAAAGAAGGAAAGAAAGCAATATTTCTTGATGCTTGGCTGGGAGATTTTTCTCTCTTTTCCCCTGCCCCATTGCACTCCACTTATCCTCTTCTTTTTCTTTTTCTTTCTTTTTTCTTAATTATGTTATCTAGGGAAAATCATGAGAGGTGATATCTTTAATTGATAAAATTTCAGTGCCATACAGATAGACTCTCTGGTTATATTTTTAATTATTCTTACTGCAGAGATCCTTGTGAGCAGTTTAGTTCACTTCACAGTGAAATGAATGAAGAAAACCTGCACAATTGCCTGATAGTGGACAGAGTAGTTTTGAGTGTATAGACACAGCAGAGACCTGGTGACAGATGGAAGTGCTTCAGGCAGCAGTTGCGATGCGCATTCTTCTATCTGCACCTCCATCTGTCAGCACAAGTGTGTTACTATTTTGGGACTCAATTTATCCATTTGAAGAATAATTTTCAGGCTTGTTCTTAAGGTTAAAGTGAAATCTGTAACTCACTGAGACTTTTTCTTTCTAATCACTGTGATGCTTCTCCTTTTTATTAGAAATAAAATTATTGAGGGATAGTGAGATAATTATACATGGGAGATAGGATTGCTTGGATGGGATGATAAAATATTAAAATTGAACAATTATAAAAATACAAGTCATTATAAGGAAAACCAAGGATATCATGACTTCTGCAGGGAACACAACACTTAAAAAATATAGTCTGATAATAATCCATGGGGAGGAAAGTCCAGGTTGAAAACAAAGGTGTCCACATTCACCACATCAAAAAGTAACTGTGAAGCTAATTCTTGAATTTAGAAGAAACATGGAAGAATTGAATGCTTAGCCAAGTGAAATTTTCCCCCTCACGGTTAAAGAGTCTAGAGGTTATATCAGCCATGGCCATACTTTGTTAAGAAGGGATGAACAAAATAAGATTTTGGCAGCACTCTAGTAGTCTATAAGAATAAAGATTCACTTTTAGATTACATAGGAAAGGGAGCTCAAAGGACACTATATTACCTGCTCCACTCAAGGTAATAGCTAAGAAACGTTGCCTCATTTTTGCCTGAAGACAAACTCAGGTGTACTTCCTCTTTTGGATTATTAAAAAATAAGAAAGTTGTCATTATACAAAGAAAGTAAATCTTGTATAATTAGATGTTGGACTAAGCCGGTAATAATGCTCTTAGACCAAGATGGCTTGACATTGGCAGAATGTACATTGATGACTTTCAGCAATGGGCCTCTCCAAAAGAAAACATTTCTACTTCCCATCCTCCAAGAATGCCGTATGCTTTCCTCGTCCTTCCTTGTATTCCTCTCACCATAACTGCCCTATCTTCTCTCTGCTGCAGAACTGTGAGAAGTAAATTTCTGTTTATAAGCTACCAAGTTTGTGGTATTTTTTTATGGCAGCACGAATGATCTAAGACACAAACTAATTACTAAAGGCAATATTAATACTTTTAGGAGCTCTTGCCAGTGAGTTTCTAGCTTTCCCTTTTGCCATATGTACTAGATATGGGGTGCGCATATTGAAGTATTGTGGAAAAATTCCTCCCTAAACCAAAGGTTTGCTCACTGAAACACACATTTCAGTGTGTATGTGGACAGATTGTCTTTTTAAGATCATTTAATAATGTATCAAATTTTAGTTCTATAAAAAGTACTTCAAAAATATGTATTATGACCTACACCTCATGAATGGCATACAGTGGCTCAAGTTTTGAATATTTATTCGAATACAAAAAGGACAAAACAAATTTTGACTTAGACCTTTAGGACTGCAATTGACTTTAGAGAACATTTATTTCTATCACACATAATTTGAGAATTTTCTATGATCCTGGGCAGATGAATGGCTAACTGCTTTCTGGATACTTCTTATAACAGCATGCTGACTTCTCCACAAGGCAACCAGTTCCATTATTAGTTTACAGATATTTTACTTATATTTGCTGAAAGCTTCCTTCCACTGGTTTTATTTCTGTTCTTCCAAATTTCACAAAATAATATTAGTGTATGTTCCAGGATACTGACTATTGGTAATAGATATTATTCTAAATCCTCTCATCTTCAGCTGGGTCTTTCTAAACTGTAGCATGGTTTTTAGATGACTACACCATCTTGTTCATCTCTTTTGGTTGTTTTCTAATTTGTTAATATCCTTTCCATAGTATGGTGACTGAAACATGAAAAAATGTACCAAGCACTGGATCACTCCATTATTCATGTTCTTTTCCCGAAATTCACTACCATAAGTCTTTCCCCCTTTGTGGCTATTTTTAATATTTTCTATTTGTGTTAACTTTTAGCTATTAAACTATGAGATATTACTTTTTTGTTTGGAATTTGCTGAGCTTCTTGAATTTGTATGTTGTTCTTATCAGATTTTGGAAATTTTCAGACATTAGTTCTTCAAATGTTGCTTTTACTCATCTTTCCTTTTTTTGGGAGGCTCCAGTTACACACATGTTGGGACTTTTAATTGCTCTTATAATCGTATGTTGGCGTGTGATACCCTTTTCAGGAAAAGGCAGTCATTTTTGTGTCTGTAGGGAACGGTTGCTCATTGTTTGCAACTAAGTGTCTCCCTATGTTTTGCCTTCAGTTAAAGGCAACTGCCTGTTTGACATTTACGTTTTCTTTCCAGCAACAAGTGCATCTAATATCTGGTTAATGTTGGAAGACAAAAGCCTAGTCCCTGCCTCAAGTATGGGCATCCCTGAAGAGCCAACTCAGCTTCAGAGCACACTCTGGGACTGCCTGAAGCCTCTGTTGCTACCACATTACAGTTATTTATTCTTCTGTCTGATCTTATCTCTATTACCTTGCAGTTGTTTTTTAAAAGAGCAGTGTTCGATAGACCACTCACATGCAAAGGTTACATGTTTCTTATGATGGGTTCTCATATTTCTCTTATATTCTGTTCATTATTTTTATTATTATTATTCTCACTGTTATTTAGTTGGCTTACTTTCTATTCACCTGTCTCAAGTTCAAAAATTGATATTTTCTGCTGTTTGGTTTTCTATTATAAACATTCAAAAAGTTCTTAATTTCAGATATTGTATGTTCCAATTCCAAAATGTCCATTTAATTCTTTTTTACAAAATCTGGTTCTATTTGAAAAATTTAACCTCTTTTCTTTTTCTTCTTTTTGATTAGCATGTTGATTATAACTATTTTGAAGTTTTTGTTAATTCTGAATAATCTCTGAGTTTTAGTCTGTTGATTCTATCTCTTAATTATTGGTGCCATTTTATGCCTCTTTTGTGTCTAATTATTTTTATATAAAAATAATTTTTATTGTGAGTGATATGTTATAGAGCACCTAGATTGTATGAATCTATTCCAAAGGATTTAAAGTTTTGTTCTAAAAGAAAGTTAAATTACTAGCAATCCTGTTGGGGGCTTGGACTTAAGCTTGTTATGTCTAATTTAGCTTTGTCCTTAGCCTTAAACCATGATTCTTACTCCAGGGCATGGCCTACTCCATTAGAGTCTCAGTAGAAGCCCAAGATACTCACCAGGGTCTCTCCTTATAGCTATACCTGAATTCCAGTAAGTCTCCATCATGTGGAGATTTCGGAAATCTATGCTTACCTCTCGGGGCTCCTGGTAGCTCTTCCTTGCTCAGTCTTTCAAAGTCTTTCCCTGTGCCTGTGAGGTTGGGAGTCACCCAAGGAATTGAAGTAAATTTTTTTGCACACACTCAGGTCTTTTCTGTGGGTCCTTCCTTTCTAACAACCTGCCCCTCATTTCCAGCTGCCCTGGCAACCCAAACTTTAGTCTTTGTTTTCTCAACCCAGAGGGACTGGTGTTTTCTTCCTTGCATCATAGTTCTGAAAAATGTCCTGAATGAGAAAGCAAGAATGAATGTAGCCTAACCTGATGTACATCACTTCTCTTGAGGATCTTAGTGTTGATTGCTGATCAATGACTTCAGTCATACACACACACACACACACACACACAAACATATAGTTACTTGCGACTGGATGGCAGGTCAGATATCAGCTAATCTATATGGTTAGAAAAAAAATACCTGTTATTACTGCTTTGTTTTATCATTCCATTTAAATTTTCATTTGCGTAAGTTTGTGTATCTGTGTTCATGATATTGCTATAACGTTTTGTGCTAGATGTCTTAACTTTTTAAAAACCATGCAAACAAGGTACAGTGGCTTGTACCACAATAAATAAAGATACTATGCTTTTTTATGCAGCCTAAGATTTCAGTTTTTAATGTATCTATGATATGGTTTGACTCTGTGTCCCCGTTCAAATCTCAGGTTGAATTGTAATCCCCAGTGTTGGAGGTTAGACCTGGTGGGAGGTGATGGGATCATGGGAGCAGATACCTCATGAGTGATTTAGCACCATCCTCTTGGTGCTGTCCTCATGATAGTGAGTCAGTTCTCGTGAGATCTGGTCATTTAAAAGTGGGTATCACCTCCCTGCACCTTGCTCCTATTCTAGCCATGTGATGTCTGTGTTTTCTCTTTGCCTTCTGCTATGATTGTAAGTTTCTTGAGGTCTCCCTAGAAGCTGAGCAGATGCCAGCATTATGCTTCCTGTACAGCCTTTGGAACTGTGAGCCAATTAAACTTCTTTTCTTTATAAATTATCCAGTGTCAGGTATTTGTTTATAGCAATGAGAGAATAGACTAATACATTCTACATCATGGTTTTTTTTTCTTGGCTTTTAATGAGTTTTTAAGCAGCTTTTTCATATGAGGCGAACTTAACCAGGATCTCTCTTATCCAGTTCTTTATGATTCAATTTGAATCTGAATGTAGGCCTCTCTATAATACTACTGTTGAATTTCATCTCATTAATTTTGTATAAAGTTTTCCTAGGATATTACTTTCTCAATTTTATTAAAAAATTATTTTACATACAGGGGTACATGTGCAGGTTTGTTACATAAGTATATTGCACCCAGGTAGTGAGCATAGTATCCAATAGATACTTTTTCAACCCATAACCCTTTTTCCTTCCCCTTTTAATAGTCTATAGTGTCTTAAATCTTAATTTGCAATGTGCTAAAAGAGAAGTTACTAATAGTTAAATAAATACAGCCCTTAGTTTATATTCCAACCCCAAATATAGTTTGTCAGACCAATAAGTGGTAAGTTTAATCAGTAACAAGAACTGAAATTTAGCTACCCTCCAAAAGCCATAAAATCATCATTAGCACTAAGATATGCCATTCACAATTTTAGCAAGTGCTATTTCTCGTCTGAGTGTAAGGTCAAATACCTGACTGACGTACTGAGGACTGACAGCAGAACAGGAATGACATGATTAGTAACTGCAGACCATTAAAGTAATCTGATGACACAGATGAAATTAATGCTGATAATTATTAGAGATATTAGAATGATTTGTGTTTATTGCCTCTTGCAGCAACATAATTCTGCTCCCTTAATAGAAGCATGTAAATGGTAACTTAAAAAATACAATTTAATGATGAATATTATTAGTATTAAAAAGTTATTAAATTTATAAATATTTATTTAATGTTTTATTTCTACAAAGCTCTTGGGAGTAATTCTATAAAAAGTATTATGATATTGGAAAGTAAAAGGATAAAAGTCAATACAAAATAAGACTTGTTTTCTTATACGTATATTAGTTCAAATTGGAGAAATACATTGATGTTACTCTCCAGCCTTATGTTTTTTGGAAATATGTCTATTCTATATTAAATCACAAAAACGCTGCTAATATGGAAATAGCCTTAAAAATGTACTGTGAATAGACAAAATGGTGCATTTTGTATGTGATTATTTTCTACTAAAGATGATAGAAAACATAATTTTTAAAATGTTATAATGAAAGTGGTAACCAAGAAAAATGCTTTCACTTATTGCTTGCCAGAATGCATTAAGGTAGGTATTACCTCAATTTTTCAAAAAGGGGACTGTGTCTTGGGGCACACACAGCCAGAATTCAATCCAATTTGAAATGACTGCAAAACCTTAATTTATACCCATAAAGTTCTACTTTTTTAGTGATTTATCTGCCTTCTCTAAGAAGGCAAGTCTGTTCCATTCTCTGTTCATACAGGAATTTGCTCAATCCATGTAACAAATAATCAACCCATGCAACAAACCCTCAATGCCTCTTATAGTCATTTCAGCCATTAGCTTCTTTCAGAGAACATTGCACAAGATCTAAACAAGGAGTTCTTACTGAAATAGCAATCAATAAACTGGTTTTAAAGAAAATGATAGTTTATTGACTTCTATAGTTTATTGTCACATTGTCAAAGTTCATACTAGAAAAGTCTTTCTCCTCACAAACGGGTTAAAAATGTCATAAATCTTGCTTCCTGCATGAAATAAGCTCATTTTATAGTAAGTACTATAAAATGTACTATAAAAGTATGTACTATAAGTACTATAAAAGTACTAAAAGTATGTACTATAAGTACTATAAAAGTACATGTCACAGAATTTACTGAATTAAATCGTTGCAGCTGATTTTATTCCAAAGGTGACTCCACAATATCTACTCTTCACATGTGCTTCAAGGATGTGACCTTCACATTCCCTATCAAAGGTGAAGTTTACTTCTCCATCCCCCTGGGCAGGCCCTATAATTCCTTTGACCAATAGAATTTGCTAAAATGACACTCTGAAGTTCTATATAGCCCTTAAAAAGACTGGCAGCATCAGCTTCCTGATACTTGAAACCCTTGCTTTCAGTACATCTCCCTCGGAACACAGCAGCCGTGCTGTTGGAAACTCAGCTCACATAAAGAGACTGTAGACTGTGTCTACAGTAGACTGTGTCTAAGGACTTCAGTCAACAGCTCCAGCTAAGCTCCCAAGAGACATCTAGCGGAAGGTGAGAGCCATATGAGTGAGCCTTTCTGGACATCCAGCCTAGTCTAGCTTTCAGGGAACTGCAGTCCCAGATATCTGTATCTGTAATGAATAATTACTGCGTTAAAGAAAGACCCAAATGAGAACTGCCCTACTGATTCCAGTCAGCCTATGGGAGAACATGACCAATAATAATAAATGGTCATTTTAATGCACTAAGTTTTAAGATGGTTTATTATGTAATGATGAATAACCAGAATAGTCATAAAAACACTTTAGTTGTTTTCTATGTTTTTATTTTCCCTTAAGCACCAAGAAGTATTTGAATAAACCCAAGTGCTTTGCCCAAGGGTACCCATACAAGAATCCTGATTTTCAAAGCAGCAGCATGAAATAGGTTAATAATCTCATCTTTACTTACTACATGTGGACAATAGATACAGAGAAACAGTATCACTTGACAAAAGTCTCAGTACTAATTATACGCTAAACTTACACAAAGATTTATGTGACCTTTATATTCCTTCGGCTTTGTGACCTCAAGATAGATCCAAGATTTTCAGATACCCAGAATCTGAGAAAGGACATTGTAAAGTTGATCTAGTCTCAATTACACTCTTGACTTAAGCCAGTTTTCATGTACCACCCGAGTTTTTATCTGAATCATAGATATCAGTTATAATATTCCTTGCTTACTCATTTGTGACTTTTCTGGAAGCATTGGGGTATCATGTGAACATCATGTTTTCTTCCCAATACTGTTGATACTTTTAGATATGTTTTAATTATTCCTTCTTTTGATCTTTTCTGCTACTGCTTTAGTTCCAGCCCTTTTATTGCTCATCTGATTTTATAGAATTTGGCTATTCCTGTGCATGTTGCCATATGGCTATCTAAGCCTTTCTAGAAATAGTGATTTTTACTTCTGACATTGCCTGAAATTTTTTTTGTGCAATTATATTTAAAATGTACAGTAATTTCACAGAATAATAATATTTGACATCAAGTGACCATGTGTCCAGACATACCCATCATAATATGGATCCTGTAAAATCCACCAGATCATAAGGCTATGAAGACCCACAGCAGTCTATCATAAGTCTAAAGTGGTACCATCAGGATCAGGCACGAGCAGGCCAGAGGGTACAAATAAGCAGCATGAGCAATGCACTCCCATGACCTTTGCTACTATTGTACAATTTCTACTCTATCAGCTCAGAAATATAACTGTAACTGAGGATCCATTGTGACATCTTGCTATTAAAGAAAAAAGGCCAAGCTTGATTAATGAATGGATATCCTTAAGTCTTGAGGTACAGCCTTAATTCAGAGTGTCCCTAAAAGCTAACAGTGTGGGGAAACCCTCCCAATAGTCAGAATTTTAGATAATGCCCCTGGTCATACACATTGTGTGGAAATATAAGCTACCCAGGGTAAGAATACATATGCTCTCACAGGAAGTGGCAAAAATGAGAGATTAGGAATAAATTAATTTGGGGAAAATAAATTAGAACAGACTGAGGCACAAAGTTGAAGATCTTTGTATTGCATATTTTCACACACCAAATAATATCACCTGTGAAAGATGAGCAAAATGACCAAGCAGACGGGATCAACTGGTCACTTGATACAGTCCAGTTTCTTTTTTTTGACAGTCTTGCTTGGTGGTCCAGGCTGGAGTGCAGTGGCCTGATCTCGGCTCACTACAACCTCTGTCTCCTGGGTTCAAGCAATCCTCCTGTCTCAGCCTCCCGAGTAGCTGGGACTACAGGCGCACACCAAGACACCTGGCTAATTTTTTTGTATTTTTAATAGAGACAGTGTTTCACCACATTGGTCAGGCTGGTCTTGAAATCCTGACCTCAGGTGATCCACCTGCCTTGGCCTCCCAAAGTGCTGGGATTATTGGTTATTTTAATGCTGGCACAGTGGGTGCATAAACAGAGCAGCCAGGGTGTCAAGGATAGAGGTGACCATGAGTCTGATGGTTTGGGTTCCCACTCACCAAGGCTGACATAGCTACTTCTACTGTGGAGTGTTCAACATTCTCCAACAAAGACTACTCTGGGATTCCATCTCTCAAGGAGACAAACAAGTCATCTAGTGGCAACTTCCATCCTGGAAGGAGCACTTACTAATCTTGATTAGAAACAACACATCTTCTGTCAATAATTATGGGTTTGCTGTTTATATACTCAAAACCTAAACCACTACCACTATCGGAGGACTCACTGTGTAACTTAGCAAGGATTGCATTTTATAGCAAAGGAGACATGACTGGGAACATGATGATGGGGTTCACTAATTACATCACAATCTGCAGTCACCAGAACCTGCCATCCTGATAGATCGATGGCATGGCCTTTTTAAGGCATAGCTGATGTTCCACATAGAGATTATTCTCTGTGAATATGGGGAACCTCATTCCAGGATACACTGTAAACACACCCTAAATTAACAATTATTTTATGGTGGTATGTCTCCAGTACACAGATTATATAATCCGAGAATCAGGAGGTAGAAATAGGAGTGAGCGCAGGTACCACTTACCACTTTATTTCCTCTCACCTCTCAATATACCCTTTATTATCCTGTCTTGTGACACTGGAGTTGGACCTTGCAACTATTTCTCCCTTGTCAGCCGGCAATGATGCTGAGCTTTGTCAGTAAAAGGCACTGGAGAGACACTGCGGGAGGAAGGGGCTTTTCTTCCTGGTTCTACTGTGCTTTTTGCTTTTCTTGCTCCATGATGCTCAGCTAGCATGTGGGACACCAAGTGGTGCCCATTCCAAGAGTTTCAGTAATACCCACACAGGTGGCTGCCAAGTGAATTCTCCTGTCTTCCAGTGAATTTAGCAGAATCAGTTCCCTAGAGGCAGTTTCCAGAAATCCCACCAGTGTCCAAGTACTCCAGAGCACATGAGCTAATTGACAGATGGAAGTCTTACTGAAAACTTAGTTACGGGGATATTAAGGGGTTCTGCCTCAAAGGATGCAGTGTATGTTCTGAATTAGAGACCATTATATGATGCTCTTTCTCACATAGTCAGAATTTACGAGTCCCAAAATTACCAAGGAATTGAAGTAAAAATGGCCACTCTTACTATCACACTTGAAACCTTAACTGGTGAAATTTTTGCTTCCTATGCCAGGTATATTTTGAGTTCTACTAATTGAAGTCTTAATCTGTAAGGAAAACTGCTATAAAGTAACAAAGTAAGGATTTCATTGAATCATTTCATATTTGTTTCACCTGTACTTGGTTCCCTTTCACATTCTTTCTGTGTCTTCTTTTGAATTAATTGAATGGTATTTATCATCCAATTTTATCCTCTCATTGGCTTACTAAATATATCTTACAGTTAAGTTCCTTTAGTGCTTTCTTTGGGTTTATAATATACATCTCTAACTTACCACACACAATCTACCTTCAAGCTATGTGATACCACTTTACATATAATACAAAAACTTTATAAGAATCTTCTTCTTCTTTTCTGGTATTTGGGCTCTTGTCATTATTATACATTTTAACTATAAGTATGTTATAAACTACAAACACATTTCATTTCCTTTCAAAATTCACTTATCTTTTAAAGATATTAGATAATACAGTTTCTAATATGCTTGCTTCCTTTATGTAGACCAGTATTTCTGTTTAGTAACATTTTTCTTATTGCTAAAGACTTCCTTTAACATTTCTTATACTGCAGGTATGCTAATAATGAATTCTTTTAGTTTTTTTTTTGTCTCCGTAAGTGTTTGCCTTGGTGTTTAAAAGATATTTTTGCATTTTAGGATGGCAGTTCTCTTTTTCAGTGCCTTCAAGATGATGCTCCACTGGCTTCTAGCCCTCACTATTCCAGTCAAGAAGTCTGTTGCTTTTTTTTTTTTTTTTTTTTTTTTTTTTTGCACAGTGTTTCTTTATTCCTCTAGTTGTTTGTAATATTATCTCTTTGTTGCTTGCCTTAAGTTCAATGGTATAGTTTTCTCCAGGTTTCTTTTGCTTCATTGAACTTCTTGAGCCTAAAGCTTTATCATTTCCATCAAATTTGAAAACTGTTCAACCATTTTTTAAAAATATTTTTTACCCCTCTCTTTCTTTGGAGATTAAAAATACAGTTTTAATAGACCACTTCATGTTGTCACACTACTCTCTATTCTATGCCATTTTTTGTTGGTCTTTTATCTCTCTCATTTCAAGTAGTTTCTCATACTGTTTTTTCAATTTCACTAATCTTTTCTTCTGCAATATCTTAGCTGCAGTTAATCCTATCCAGTGTATTTTTCATGCAAGATATTATGGTTTTTATCTCCAGTTGAGTGGGCTTTTAAAAAAATATTTTTCATGTCTTCTTTTAGCATGCTAAATTTCTTCTATATTTTGGAGCTTATGAAACATAATTATAATGCTTGTTTTATGCTTATCTGCAAATTATATCATATGTGTTATTCCTGAGTCAGGTTTTGCTGACTTATTTTTATTTACATTATGGCTCATATTTTTCTGCTTATTTTCCTGCTTGATCATTTTTTATTGGATACCAGACATGCAATGACCAAATTGGATACTGAATATTTTTATATACCTAACTGTACTTTTTAAGCTTAGCAGTGAGATGTAATTAAGTTACTTGAAAACAATTCAATCTTTTCTGGTCTTGCATTTAAATTCAGTAAGGCAGGACCAGAGCAGAATGTATTCTAGAGCTATTTCCCCCCCATTACTCAGGTAAAAACCTTCTTGTTATTCTACTTTATGCCCTTTGAATTATGAGGTTTTTCATTTTGCATTCTTTCATTTAGACGGTAGGAACACGATCTGTTTCTGGCCTTTGGTGCACCCTGAGTATTTATAATTCACTTGAATCCTTTTGTCTATTTTTGCCCTCAACATTGGTAGTTTTTTTTTTTTTTTTTTTTTTTTTCCTTTCTACATGCGCTAATCATTACTCAGCTGAAAACTCAAGAGGGGCTACTCCGCAAACCTCAAGAGCTATCTGCATAAGCTTCTTTGTTGTTCCTACTCTCTACCCTACAAACTCTAGCAATCTTGACCTTCTCAAATCATTTTTAAGGTTCCTCTTAACAGTGAGAGCAACAGTTCCTACCCAGATCTCCTCCCACTCCAGCATTCTATTATGCCATTATGCTCCAGGCAGTAGAGTCTGGGGTGATCATAGAGCTCATTTCATTTCATTTTTCATCTTTTGGGATCTCATTCAGTACTTGTATTTCATATCTTGAACATTTCACTTCATATATTTTGTTGTTTTGATCAGGTAGAAGAATAAATTTGGCCGCCACCATCTCATTTTGACAGAAAGAAGTCTCTAATCCCATTGAATTGAAGATGAGACTATTACCTGGTCAAATGGGCTTCTTAAGCCACTGAGTTGTGAGCAGACAATAAAAAGGGTTACTGTACTGGCTGAAGTGTTTGGTTCCAATAACCAGGAGGAAATTGGTTTGCTGCTGCACAGTGGTGGCAAGAAGAACTATGTATAAAACCCAGGGAATTATCTTGGACCCTTATTGACACGAGCTTAATGAAAAATTATGACAAATGGAAACAATCAAGATTACTGAAGACTTAGACCCTTCAAGAATGTAGTTTTAGACAACTCCAGCTAGTACGAACTCAAACCAGCTGAGTTTCTGACTGAAAAACTATAGTTGGACCCAAATTTCCACATATCTCTAACTTCTCAAAGTCCTCTGCAGCTTACAATCATTAGTAACATGTATTATATCTTTAAGCATTTCTTTGAACATTTCCTTCACCATATTCCTGTAATTAAAATGTGGCAATTCCTTAAGGACACTGTTTGGTGGACAGTTATTTTAACAAATGTTTGTTTTCTTTTCATGACACAATTTCCAGAGATTCTGGAGATGCTGTTTCTAATACCTTTTCTCATTCCTACATCAAAACAAATAAATAAATATATTAAAAATTTCAAAAGATAATTCTTTTGAAATAAATGGCATAATATGTGCTACTCTCACTTACAGTAGTTGTCTATCAATATCACAGTGTGTTCTTCTCATTCATTGAAGATTCAAGTACCTGGTCTCAGTGTTCTTTATACTACTATAATCTTGTACATTCATATAAATGAATTATCCAACACATAGCCTAGATCCACTTTCAATCATATTTTTATACAGTCATATTTGACCTTTTATTATCATTCTAAAACCTCTATTTTGAGTATCTTACTTTCTTTACCATATCCAATCTTTCACTCACCCCACAACTTCTATTTGAACCATTCTTTGACCCATTGAGCCTCCAATGCACTGACTCCTTAACTTCTCTAATTGGCCGTAACTCCCCACACATCCATGCTTCATTCATTAAAAAAAGAAAAAAATCTCAATTCCCTTGCCTTGCCACTCTCTACCTTCATATACACAAGTAGCAAAATCTTCACCCTGAATAAATTTGACTCTGACTATTTTGCTGGTGATACCCTCCAGCCTATAGAAGAAGAGGAGCCATTCACAGAAATGCAGAAGAAGCTTCAGGAAGATAGAAGAAAAACTTGGAGACTAGATTCCAAGAAAAGAACTTTCCATGATTTTGTGTCTCTAATTGAACCTTTCAGTAACACTACTTCTGGAAAGTTCCTCCTAAAGAAAATGCTGCAAGCAATAAATTGTACCTAATTCTGAAAATCCAAGAACAATAAATCATGAGAATTAACTATTTGGTTAGTTCTTCCTCTGTGGTCAAGTTCTTTATGTTGCAACAATTGTGAATTTTTGCCATGCCAACCTGAAGGATGGTTCTGCCCTAATGCCTTTCCTTTAATAATAGAGTCATCTTTGGAAAGTATAAGTTCAATCTTTGACAGAGTGAGGATAAGGGAGTCAAAGTGAGGTGGAAGGGATTCAGGTACTTGCAAGAGTGAGGTGCTAAAGAGGTCCTGGGGCCATGCATGGTGGCTCACGCCTGTAATCCTAGAACTTTGGAAGGCTGAGGCAGGTGGATCATCTGAGGTCAGGAGTTCACAACCAGCCTGGCCAAAATGGTGAAACCTCCTCTGTACTAAAAATACAAAAATTAGCCAGGCATGGTGGCAAGTGCCTGTAATACCACCTACTTGGGAGACTGAGGCAGGAGAATGAATTGCTTGAACCCGGGAGGCTGAGGTTGCAGTGAGCCGAGATTGTGCCATTGCACTTCAGCCTGGGCAACAAGAGCGAAACCCCATCTCAAAAAAAAAAAAAAAAAAAAGGTTCTGGGAGCTCTTTTAGGGGGATATCAGAAGTTAAAAGGGAGCAGATACAATAAATAGAGGGGTTGTAGTTAACACTAAGAAGGGTGAATGAGGTAATGATATGGGATTGAGAAAAACCTTAGAATCTGCCTGCTTTAAATTAGCAGCAGTGCCACCACACTGGAGAGTTACGTTGAACACTGAACTGTGGCTTAGGGATTTGGGATTAATTTTGACTTATTGTTTTATTTACAATTTGTGTTGAGAATATCTAAAATGAAATCCATGTTACTCTCCTAACACTTTATGCTCAGAAAGAACTTAAGAGTTTCACTTTCATTTCCTTCATGCGTTTCTCCCATCAGAGTTATATAATTTAACCAGATGAAGTGGCGCTCTGAGCATTGAAATCAGTTGGTTAACTTTATTCCCCCTACCATATTAATCAACTCTCATGTGCAGAGGTTCCCTGCAACCTCTGCCTCTAGGGCTCAGCAGATAAGAGCTAATGAATCCATGGCATAAGGTTTAATGTTGCTGGGGATCTGTAGTGAATACCAGATCTCTTCTTTAGGGATAATACACCCATTTCCTCCACTGCCAACCACTGTGAACATCAGTTGCTGATCCTCTCTCTGTCCGTCACTGGACACAGCCTCAGCCACAAGGTCTACTTGACCAGGGCTATACACTCTTTCAAGGGTGGCTTGCTGCTAATGACTGACTGGTGCAAGGATACAAAAGTCTAGCCATATTTTCTTAGTTTGAAACAACATGGAAAGGTTATCTCAGCTCTGGAGCTCTCTAGCCATAGAATTGGCTAAAGCTTTCATTGAAGCAACAGTGCAGGTGAGCTTCCCCTTTTGCCCAGTCCTGCCTTCCTCCTTCCTTAGACAGGTCATTTGAAATCAACTAAAAGTAATACATGGGCACACAGTTCTTGTCTGAGTCTGTTTCCAGGAAACCCAGTCAAAGGCAAGAGACAGGAACTGACAATTTTTGCTCTGTTCATGGTCAGAAACTGCACGTATAAACACTTGGCTATGTTGCATGAGAAAGCGGAGGAAGATGCAAATCAGTCTTCTCTCATGGATAGTTTCCTCCAAGGTCAGACAAGTCTTTCAGCATATTTCTCAGATGAGAAAAGAAATAACTTCTACTTACATCAATACCGAGGACATTAACAATCAGGAATATTTTATTACCACACTGCATTTGTTTTCCCGCAGAGAAGAGTGGAAAAGCCATCTTAAATTGTTGGTGCAGCAAATGCAAATGCAGATTCCAACACCTACTGAAACAGTCTAACATAGAAACAGCAGAAAATAAATGACTATTTTAGATTTCAATCCATATGTTGGGCAAACTAAGAAAAAAGTTGTGAAGTAGTAAATTTAATGTGTAGTAGAGATAAAAGACTGAGAAAGTGGAGAGGCTAAATTCAACAGTCCTTTGCTAGCTTTCCTAGGTCCTGTCTTTTACTGATATATTTGTTGTTTGGTTGTTCTTATTATTGCTCTCATGAAATTACTTTTATTTCCAAATTGTTACACAAAGGAATGTTCTTTTGGAGCAATGAAGGGCAGATTGTCTGGCATGAAGTCATTGCTTTGTGGTTTTGAGGGTCACTCAGATAAGGTAAGGGATGCTATAAGCATCGTTGTACTGAGGAATTCCACTTTATCCACAATCTTGTTGGTTTGTCTTCAGCAGATACGTACTCATGATTCAGACCTATATTCAGTTTAACTAGGAGATGAAAACATTCTCCTGAGCTGGGGGGCAAGATAAAAATTTCAGGTCTAGTTTCTTACTGGCAGTCCAATTCAAATTACCAGAGCCATGTTAGCTATTTCACAAAAGTTATCTCATGTTTTCTTACAATAACCTATTCTCAGATAAGTGCTAAGAGCCTGATTGCACAATTAATGAGTCTTGAGATTATGAAATGTAACTCAACAGAGGCATTCTAGTAAGTGTGGAACCAGAATTTGAACTCAGGTCCAGTGGACTCCAGAAGTAATTTTACGATCCATACTCACAAAATGTGAATTGATTTCCTCGATTTCCTCACCATTGAGTTTGTACTTCGTTGATGAGTAATGGAGAGGCCTTAAATTTTTGGAGTTGGACAGTAAAGCAATCACTGTGGTATTTAATGATGACTGTTATTCTCCAAATAGGTATTTGGCTGGGGGCTGGGAAAAGATTGTGAAATTTATTGTAGTTGTTCACCCGATAGGCTAAAAAGGCTCTGACTGCCATGGTACTGGCAATGGAGAAAACAGGATGGATGGGAAAGATATTTCAGAGTGACAATGGGACTCAACCGATTACATAGTAAGACAGAGAACAGGGAGTTATGTTGATGGCATTGAGTCAAACAGAAATGGTGAATACAATGATTTTTAAATCTATTGTTCTTACATTTCGATTTTGAGATGCTTTGTTGACTTCCAGGTGGAAATCATTACTAACCAGTTGGAAATTCAGGGTGGGAGCAATAAGTCAGTCTCTATAAACAATACTAAACTCTTATTATTTATTATTTATTTCTTTAGAGACAGGGTCTGGCTCTGTCACCCAGGCTGCAGTGCCATGGTGCGATCTTGGTTCCCTGCAACCTCTGCCTCTAGGGCTCAAGTGATCCTCGTACCTCAGCCTCCCAAGTACCTGGGACTACAGGTGCATGCCACCACACCCAGCTAATTTTTATATTTTTGTAGAGACAGGATTTTGCTATGCTGCCCAGCCTGTTCTTGAACTCCTGAGCTCAAGCATATCTGCCCACCTCAGGCTCCCAAAGTGTTGGGATTACAAGCGTTTGTCACTGCACTCGGTCGACTCTATTTATTTCTGTTAAAAGAATTAGCTTTAAAGTATAACAATTAATTGACACTTTGCTTGGTTAAATTTAATCACACAGGATATATAAAGTCTGTTCGTGATCTGGTAAACAATTGAACAATCATCTAGGCAATTGGATGGCATAGATTTGAATAATATAACAAGGTCACCAGAAGTCTCTGAAGTCTCATGCGGAAAACTGGACTTGAGACTATTAGAGACAAAATGGTCACATTTTTCTGACAAAGGAGAGAGGTCATAAATAAAATAAATATTTAAAAAATAAAAAATGTGATATTCATTGTTCTTAGCCTAGTTGTGAAAAGTTATATTTTATATATATATACATATAAAAAAAGTAGATTTCCCATATAGAACTTTACAATTCTGGATTTCCTTTCAAAGAATTGGAATATCTGGATATATTGGGCAAAATATTCTTTCAAAGAATTGGAATATCTGGATATATTGGAACCAAAACCTCAAGCTGTGCCTGAGGAAAGGAGTTCTGGTTAGAGGGGCATGAACTCTGCATTTTACTATAGTCTGTATCTCTTCCTATCATTAAACCTCTCTGCTTCAAATTTTTAAAAAATTTTTTTGACTTACTAGTTCTTGTTCCCTTTAGGTATTCACATTTAAGATTACAGACTTAGGATGGGGATAAAATGTTCTGGTTGATTAAATCTTATGAATCATGCTTACATGAAGATACATATGAATTATTAAAGATCTTGGCTAGTGGAAATACTTTATTATATGAATACATTGGAGTGAAAAAAGACATACATACATACATTTGACAACTTGATAAATCTAATTACTGTAACTTAGGCCATAAAAAAATCAAGACATATGTCTGTAATTGTAGTTAGTACATCACTAACACACAGGGAAAATGCAATTATTTTAACATGTACTGCCTAAATAATGAGAAGTAATAGTTTTGTCTGGGTTGACAACAGTATGCTTGAGTTTAATTACAGGTTGTCCTTCCCAAATATTTTAAAAACCACAGCAGTTTGGCTGGGTGCAGTGGCTCACTCCTGTAGTCCCAGCACTTTGGGAGGTGGAGGTGGGTGGGTCACTTGCACCCAGAAGTTCAAAACCATCCTGGAAAACATAGCAAAACCCAGTCTTTACCAAAAATCATAAAAAATACACAAATACAAAAATTACTGGGCACGGTGGTGCATGCCTGTAGTCCCAGCTACGCGGGAGGCTGAGGTGGGAGAACTGCTTGAACTCAGGAGGCCGAGACTGCAAGGAACTGAAATCATACCACTACACTCCAGCCTGGGTGACAGAGCCAGACTCTATCTCAAAAATACAAACAAACAAGAGAACCAAAAAACAAAACAAACAAAAGAAAACACACAGTAGTTTGCTCCTTGATGGCCAACCGTTAACTCCTAGTTATAGTTTGCCAAGCCTTGATTGCTTTGGGCCTAAATCTCCCTAGAAAGCCAGCTCCAGTCAGACGCTTACTGCCCTCCATTTCCATTATGCTGAAGCTTAATTACTTCCAGAGAACTGTCACCAAGTGTTTCCTTCTATTAATAGCTCTAATGTTGGATCACCTTAACCTCTTCAAGCAGTGTTAGTTCCTCTGACCCTTTTGTCTTTAAACTTCTCCACTCTGTGGGTTTCTTTCTTTCTTTTTTCTTATTGAGATAGAGTTCACATACCATAAAATTCACCCTTTTAAAGTGTCCAATTCAGTATTTTTTTGTATACTCACAAAGTTATGCAACAATTACAATTAGCTAATTCCAGAAGATTTTCATCATCCCCACAATAATCTCCATGTCCATTAATAATCACAGACCATTCCCTTCTCCCCCAGTCCCTGGAAACCACTAATCTACTTTCTGTCTCCATGAATTTCCCTGTTCTGGACATTTCATATAAATGTAATCATGCAATATATGATCTTTCATGTATGCTTCCTTTCACTGAGTATAAAGTTTCAAGGTGCATCCATGCAGTAACACGTATCTTCCCTTCCCCTTTTCCTTCTTTCCTCCCTTCCTCCCTTCTTTCTTTTTTCTGTCTTCCTTTCTTTTCTTTCTTTCTTTTACTTTCTTTCTTTCAGAAGGAGTTTTGCTCTTGTCACTCAGGCTAGAGTGCAATGATGATCTTGGCTAACTGGCTCACAGCAGCCTCCACCTCCTGGGTTGAAGTGATTCTCCTGCCTCAGCCTCCCAAGTAACTGGGATTACAGCGTGTACCACTACACCAAGCTAATTTTTGTATTTTTAGTAGTGATGGGATTTCACCATATTGGCCAGGCTGGTCTCAAACTCCTGACCTCAAGGAATCCACTCACCTGGCCCTCCCAGAGTGCTGGGATTATAGGCATGAGCCACTGCGCCCAGCCCATACTTCATTTCTTTTTTATTGCCAAGCAATATGATGTTGTATGAATATACCACATTTTGTTTATCTATTCATCTGTTGATAGATGGGTTGTTTCCATTTTTTTAGCTCGTGAGAGCAATGCTGTTATGAACATATGTGTACAAGTTTTAAATCTCTTGGGTCTATACATAGAAATGGAATTGCTGGATCATGTGGGAAGTCTATACTTAGCTTTCTGAGGACCTGTCAAACTCTTTTTCAAAGTGACTGCACAATTTTACACTCTTACCAGTAATGTATGAAGGTTTCAATGTCTCCACATCTTCACTAACACTTATTGCATGCCACTTTGATTAAAGCCAGTACTGTGGATATGAGGTGGCATCTCATTGCAGTTTGATTTACACCTCCCTCGTGACTAATGATGTTGAGCATCTTTTCATGCGCTCATAGGCCGTTTTGTATCTTCTTTCGAAAAATATGTGTAAGACTCCTTTGCCCACTTTTTAATTGGGTCATTTGTCTTTTTATTATTGAGTTGTAAGTATTGTTTATGTATTTTAGATTCACGTACTTTATGAAATATATTATTTACGAATGTTACCAATGTCATTCATTTTGTTGGTTTTATTTTCTTTATAGTAGCCTCTGAAGCATAAAACTTTTAATTTTGATGAAGTACATTTTATCTGTTTGTTTTTCCCTCAGTCGATTGTGTTTTTAGTGTCATTTTAAGAAATCATTTTCTAATCTAAGATCACAAAACTTATGCCTCTGTTTTGATTTCGGTTGTGGATCTATTTTGAATTATTTTTCTCATATGATGTGAGAGAATTTCAACCTTTTTTTTGCATATGAATATCTCGTTGTCTTTACACTGTTTGTTGAAAAGACTACTCTTTCTGTATTTGAAAGGCTTGGTATCCTTGTAAAAAATCACTCAATCATAGATGTATCAGTTTATTTCTCGACTATCCATTCTATTCTTTTATCTATATGTCCATCCTGTGTAGTACCACATTTTATCGTGTGTTCAGAGAATGTTAAAAAGTTTTCAACACTGCTAGTGAGATATTCTAGATTCTATTTACAAAAGTCAACTAAAATAATTAGATTATCATAAAAATTGAAAAAGAAGTTGCATTGCAGAACATACTTCCTCTGAAAGACCTACACCGAGTTTAATGTTTTTATAGCACTATTATAACAAAAATTGGTATGGCCATAACAATAGATGGAGAAATACTCTGTATTTAACCTCATGTCTTTGCTTAAAATATATAACCATTAAATACAATAAGCTAATTAAGATGATAACACCAAATTGTTAGGATGGTGACATCAGTTCATTTGAAATGATAATGCTTGCTCAATGAGAGAGAGAATATCAACCATCAGAAACAGTAGAAGTGCTGTAAATAAAATAAAATTGTCATAGAATTAATAATTCTGTACTAAGTCAGAAATAATTTGCATATATTTGGCATTTAAAATAGTTAAATAATGTGGCCTAATGTTTACAGATTAGTTTTATACTTCCAGTGTAAATACTGTGGCTGATCTTAAATTTGTGATATTTAGTTGAAAAGGGGGTAAGAATTGTACTAAATTTGTTATAGTGGAATGATAAGAAACTTTGAATTTTACAGATTTGTGAGATTTATTTTTTTTAATATTGGGAATTTTTGCTTACATAGTTGGGCTTGAGGAAATTTAATTAAGTTATAAATAAAACTGATTAATTATGGGAGTTTAGTTGGTTTAACTTGATAAATATTAAACAAGGAAGTTTCTTAAAGTAATTAGAAATTTACTAGATTTATAAGTAGAATACTATTTTTACAGTGTACTTTAAGCTCAAGGCAAATTAAGTTTTAGAACTTATAACATAAATAAATTGAATAGCATGTAAAATCTTAACAATCTAATATACTTCTCTGTGTACAATAAAATGTCACATCTGGTCATACAAAACTTACTCAAATTGAAGTAGTTTATAATGCAAAATTCTACACACATTGAGAAAAAAATAAGTTGTAAAATTCTGCTATCCAACAGCTTTTATCACCACCAAAGCAGACTTAGGATAAAGACTGAAAATATGTCCTTCAATTTTTATTATTAGCACAATAAATATACCGATTTCTATTATATATGAGATATTTTGAATGATCAGTATGTTTCTGCTGTTTTCAAATGTTTCAATTTCAATATTTTTTATTTCTAGAATAGAAATATTTCTATTTGGTATTTTAAAATTAATTCACTCAAAAGCATTTGTTAAATACTTGATGGATGTGTGGGTTTGAGACAAAAATAAAGCAGTCATCTTCAACGTGATATTGAGTTTGACACAGAAGTAACAGGAAATTCTCTGGGTGCTGTCATCTCTTTTCAGTAACCACCACAATCCAACTATTACAGAGGGGTTGGTGTTTTTTTTCAGGGGTAGAGCAGATTGTGACTTCAACCTGCTGCATCTATTAATACTATTCTGCACCATGCTCACCAGAGGAGAAGGATTGCTGAATACAGAAGGGCTTGCCATGCTTTGGGAAATTTAAGACACATTCAACTGAGCCTAAGCCAGAAATGATAATTTAAGTATTTGACAATTGGGCTGGCTTGTGTACTACTAAAGAATGGGAGCAGATCAAGCTTTGCTGCTAGAGCAGTCCTTGGGGGTTCCTCACTGAGCCAAATATTAACTCTTTGGTTGCTGGATTGTGGGGAGTTTCTGGAGATCTGGAGACACCGCTGGGGTAGCTAGCACTATCGTGCAGTGCTTGCAGGGTTAGGGGCAGATGTTGTTTGCCAGCAGTTACAAAAGTTTTAAAATATGTTGACAAGCTTGATATTATTGTATTCTGGCTGAATATTAGCTATAGATTAAGCTATGTACAACTGCTAGGTAGTTCTGCCTGTCTCCTACTTTTAACTATGAGCCACCGTCGTATTATAGCAAAGTGAAAAGGCATAAATCTTATTTAGGAAATAATACTTCTCATATTAATTAGCAAAGTGATGCCCTGACCTTAGAAATAACCATGCTGTGATGCTTAGGAGTCTGCGGTTTCATTCCTCCTTTGATCTTGGGCATGTGATCCTTCCAGGAGAACCTCACAAGCTTTGCTTTTAATGGCTCCACCCCCATATATTCAGATGGAGACGCAAGTGTACATTAAACTCCTTATAATTCAGCATCTCATACCCATTGGGGGTAGAGCTGCAGATGTATGTAATCAAGTGTAAGAAAGGTTGATAAAAGGTTAGTGGGTAAAATGGCTATCATCAATTACTATTGTTTCCTTTTGAATTTTTAAAATGTATACTGTAAAACACATTTTTGATGTAGAGTTTTAACAAAAGCATAGTCACGTTACCTCCATTATAATCAAAATACAGAATAGTTCTCTTCTGAGGGAGCTTTTTTTTTCTATTTTTTTTTTTTTTTTAATAAACAAAACTGCCCAGGTTTATTGGCCAACAGGCCTCCCTTCTTCTCCCTACCTGCTGCTGTGTGCCCTTCCACACTCAGGAGAGGACTTCTCTGGCCTCCTCAGCTGTAAGGGAGGAGGGGTTGGTGAAGAGAGCTGGCAGCCAGTAGTGGGTCTCCCCTGGGGCCTGTAAGTCCAGCCATGCCAGCCCTTCTCTCAGCAGGTGTTCTGGCCTTCGTCTCGCTGCTTGCTCCATCTCCCATTTAAGACTGGCTTTGATCTCTCCGACAGTCAATAGCCATTTTTCCCTGCCAGCTGCAGCCCCATGGTGTGATCCACATTGAATTCAGCTGGAACAGGCTGAATGCGGTAAGTGCCACTCACAGGGGTGATGCCGAAGCCAGTGCCAAGTGCCTTTAGTTTCTTGATGGCCCTGATCAGGTCCTCTTGACTGACTTCCTGGGCGAACTTGCCCCTTCTTTTTAACAACTGTTGATGTAGTTCCTCCAGAGTTATCAGACCTCCAATCCAATGCTCAGCACCAGGCACACTTTGATAATGTGAACACCTAGTTTATAATAAAAATCCCCCACAGCCGGCATCTCAGATCAAAATCCTTTTCCAGAGGCCAAAGGCTCCACCCCAAAGGTTGCACACATGTCCCGGAACTGCACATGGAACTCAGGATCTTTCCGTATCTCCTGCTTGTGCTTGCTGGCAAACTCCTCCAGGTTGGTCTTCAACATGCCCAACTGCTTTGACATCTGGGCTAGCTGGTCCTCAGCCAAGACCTTCCCTCGCTCCTTATACTTGGCCTGGAAAATTTCTTTTTTCTTTCTTTCTTTTTTTTTTTTTGAGATGGAGTCTTGTTTTGTTGCCCAAGCTGGAGTGCAGTGACACTATCTTGGCTCACTGCAACTTCTGCCTCCCAGGTTCAAGCAATTCTCCTGCCTCAGCCTCCCCAGTAGCTGGGACTACACGTGCGTGCCACCATGCCTAGCTATTTTTTTGTGTTTTTAATAGAGATGGGGTTTCACCATTTTGGACCATGCTGGTCTCGAACTCCTGACCTCAGGTGATCCACCCGCCTCAGCCTCCCAAAGTGCTGGGATTACAGGCATGAGCCATTGGGCCTGGCTGGCCTTGGCAAATTTCTTTGTGGCGATGGGGCCAGCTCCCACCCTGCAACTGTGCATCCCTGCCCTGGGCCTGTGTCCCAGGCTCCTCTGCTACCGGCTCCCCGGAATAGTTCTTTCAAACAAAAAAATTGCCTTGGGGTATTTCTTCTTTGTCAAATGTTATACGCACTTCTTGCCCTTGAAAACCATTGATCTGTTCTTTATCGTAAGAATTTTCACTTTTCCGGGATGTCGTATATATGGAATCACACAGTATGTAACCTTTTAAGTCTGTCTTCTTTCACATCTACGTTGTCATGTGTATCAGCGGCTTGTTTTTATCGACGAGCAAAGGTGCATTGTATAAATGTATCAAACTTTGTTTATCCATTTACTTCCTTAACTGATGAAAACATTTAGGTTGTTTCTAGTTTGTGGTGATTATAAATAATGCTGCTATAAACACTTGTGTTCAAGTTTTTGTATAAATATATTTTCATTTATTTAGTGTAAGTACCTAAGAATAAGATTACTGAAACATACATGTGTCCATTTATAATAAGTTTGTTAAAGTATTTTCCAGAGTACCATTTTGCATTCCTATTAAAAATGTATGAGATTTCCAGTTGCTCCAGATTCTTGTCTGCATTTGGTATTGGCATTTAAAAAAATGTTCACCTTCTATTGGGCATGTATTGGTATCCTTTTATACTTTTACTTTGTGTTTTTCTAAGGACTAATATCATCTAACATATTTTTATGTATTAGTTATCATCCATAGGTACTCTGTGATGAAGTGTCTGTTAAAATATTTTACAAACTTTTGAGTTTTTTCCCTTGTTGTTTTAAGAGTTCTTTCCATATTCTGGACTTATATCCTTATTCAATATGTAATTTGAAAATATTGTTCTTAGCTTGTTTTTTCATTCTCTTAACAATGACATTCACAGATCCAAAGTTTGTAAGTATGATAAAATCTAAAATCTTGATTCAGCTTTATACATTTATCAAAAATTAATTGACTATGTTTGTGTGGATGAATTATTGGACTTGCTATATGTTCCATTGATCAGTATGTCTATCCTTTTGTCACTCCCACACTTTCTTGATCATTATAACTTTACAGTGAGTCCTAAAATTAGGTAATGTGAGTAGAGCAAATTTGTTCTTTTTCAAAATTGTTTTGGCCATTCTAATTCCTTTGCCTGTGAATTTTAGAATCAACAGGTTAAAATCTTGATTATTTTTGTGTAATTTTTAGTGCTTTATCAGGGATTACAATGCACATGTCTAACTTTTCACAGTCTACTTAGAGATCATATTTTATCACCTCAAGTAAGATGTAGCTGTCTTACTTGACATAGTGTGATAGAAACAGCTATCACACTACAGGTCCCTTCGTTCCTTCCTTTATGTTATACGTGTCATATGTGTCATATCTGTGAACATTGAAAACCATATTAAACAGTGATATATGATGTACTTTTTCCATTCAATAGTCGTACACATTTTTAAAAATCTTGAAGAGAAAGCAGCCTATTACAATTATTTATATTTTTATCATTTTGGTAGTTCTTTCTTCATTCTGAAGTTCCAAGTTTCCTTATTTTGTCAATGGTTCTCTGGGTACAAACTTTTTTTTTTAGCACCAGGTGTACTGGTGACAAATTGTTTAAAATATTTTTATTTATAATTTTTTTTTTTTTTTTACCATTTTTGAATATCTTTATTTTGCTTTTATTCCTGAAGTATGTTTTCACTGGATATAGAATTCTGGAAGGACAGAGTTGTTGTTTTCCCCAGCACTTTCAAAATATTGATTCATTGTCCCTGGCATCCATGATTATTTGAGAGAGATGTGTAGTTGTTTGAATCTTCGTTGCTCTCTACATAATGCCATTTTTTTCTGTCTGCTTTTAAGATTTTTCTTAATATTTGATTTTCAATACTTCAATTATGATGTGCCTGGGTGTGGTTCTCTTTGAGTTTAATCTAGTTGAGGTTGACTGAGCTTCTCTTATCTATGGGATTATCTTTCATACAATTAGTGATGTTTTCAGCCATTATTAAATCAAACCTTTTTTTCCATACCAATCTCTATCTTTTCTTCTTCCAGAATTCTAATGACAACATGAATAACCTTTTGATAATGTCCTACAAGTCTCTGAGGCTGTGTTTATAATATTCTCAAGTTTTTTTTCAGAAGATATAATTCCTATTGATTTTTATCTTCAAGCCTGCCGACTCCTTCTTCTATTTCCATTTTGCATTTGGCTCTCTTTCAGTGAATGTTAAAATTCTCCATAATTCATTTCTTTGTTATCAAATTGCCATTTTCAGGAGAATCGCTTGAACCTGGGAGGCAGAGGTTGCAGTGAACCGAGATCGCGCCATTGCACCCCAGCCTGGGCGACAGAGCAAGACTCTGACTCAAAAAGAAAAAATGCCATTTTATTCTTTTCTATTTCTTCTGTTTCTCTCCTGAGAACTATCTATCTATTTGTTTCAAGAGTGTTCACTCTCAGTTCATGGGCCATAACTATAATTCTAATTTCCAAGTCTTTTTTGAATAAGTCCAACATCTTGGTCAGTTTGGGTTTAGCATCTGCCTATGGACTGTCATTTCCCTTAACAGTTAATCCCTTGATATATTTTTATGATTATTCATATATCATATATTTTTATTATATCCTGGACATTTTGAATATTATGTAATAAAATTCTGCTGCCTTTGTAATTTTCTGGAGAATGTTGTTTCTTTTAGCATGCAATCAATTTGGCTGCATTCGGACTATGAGTACGAATCCACGTCTGTAGACTATTGTTTGAATGCCATTTTTGTTTATAAAATCCTTTGCTGTGCTGTTTTGAACTGCTCTGTTGTGTGTGCCTTCGGGGTTTCTCTGTGATCTAGGCAGTGGTCTGTACTATAGGTCAGTTCTCAAAGCTTCACTATGTTGTGTTAGATCAGCTCCACGCATGTGCCTCTTGTGGTTGAGCTCAGGACTCCATTCAAAGTATGTTTTTTTCTAGGCATGGCAGCTAACACTCGTAATCTCAACTACTCAGGGGCATGAGGCAGGAGGATCATCTGAACCCAGCAGTTTAGGCTGCAGTGAGCTGTGATTGTGCCACTTCACTGCACCCTGAGCCACAGAGCAAAACCCCATTTCTTAATTTTTTTTAAAAGGGCAATTTTCTCCAGCTCCTCTTCTCTACGTGTTTCACTAATCTTTGGCTGCCAAGGGTCCCTTTCATCCACACACTTCCCAAAAAGCTGGAGTTTTAGCCTTTATGTATATACTTTCATGACTAGATCTTGAATGGGGCAAAGCGGTGAAAGCACAGTGTGAGAAAATATAATGGTGAATTTCTCCATGCTTTTCAGATTGCAAGAACATCTTTTCCCATTCTTTTGATCAGTGGGAACTTTTATCTCCTGCCATCTTTCATTTTTCCTAAGTTCTGAATTTCATTCCATATCTGAACCTTACCTGTCCATGAGTTTCATGCTACCCCTAAGCCTCATCCCCATTCTATTTTAGGACCTAGCTCTATTAATGATTCTCACTTCTGCCCTGAAAAGACATTTCTGAGTTTTACTCCATTGTAAGACTCATCTCACTTCCTGTCCATTTGATCCCTCATTTACCCTTGCCACAAGTACTCATTCTAGGAAGAAAATTTGTTCTGTACATTAAGTGGTTACTCAAACAAAGCAATGTTTCTACATTTTTATTCACACGACCAAAACCGAAAATTTTACTTTAAACTTCTATTAACTTAAGAATAAAGAGTTTGTTTACCTTTATTCATTAATTGGCTGTTTTTGACTGTTATCATTGCTGAATTTACAGCTGAAATGATCATCCTGAAAGCAGGAACGGAAGAATTTTGTGATTATCTTTTCTTTTTTTTTTTTTTTTTACTTTTTTTCGACATGTAAAAACAGGATACTAGAATTATATTTACTATAAAAATTTTCTTCAGTCTCTTTCCTTTCTTGCAGATAATGTGGCTCACTGAGTTTTTGCTCAAAATAAAATAGTTTCTTGGGCCTCTGTCAAGATGCTAAATTGGATTTTTCTTAACTGGTGTTTTATGAGATGTTAATTTTGCTCATTTCCAAAAAGAAGTGATTTTTCACAATCATTTATTCTTGGTCTCTAACTTCTTGGGACACAGACATAAGGATTAGGAAACGAGGTGAGAGGCGAGGTATAAATGTTCTCAACTGCATACTTTAGATAACATAATCTGTGACTTGAAATCCTTGCTTACTTATTTGAATTAGGTTAACTTCTCAGGATACTGAACAAACATCAAAAGAAAGTTTATTTCTGATAAGTTGTAACAATTTTTTTCCTCCTAGGAACAGTAAAGCAATATAGGTTAAGATGTTAATTAGAGGCCTGGTGGGGTGGCTCACACCTGTCATTCCAGCACTTTGGGAGGCTGAGGCGGTAGGATCATCTGAGGTCAGAAGTTCAAGAACAGCCTGGTTAATATGGTGAAACCCCATCTCTACTAAAAATACAAAAATTGGCCAGGCATGGTGGCAGGCGCCTGTAATCCCAGCTACTTGGGAGGCTGAGGCAGGAGAATCACTTGAACCTGAGAGGAGGTTGCAGTGAGCTGAGATTGCACCATTGCACTCCAGCCTGGGCGACAGAGCAAGACTCTGTCTCAAAAATAAAATAAAATATGCTAATTAGATTAATATAAATACTTGATTAGAGATATGACGTTTCAGAAACTGCTTTTTTATCTTTAGGCAAGGAGTCAAACTTTATAGAGAAAAACTTAGGAGGAACATTTCAATGTATATGAACGAACCTATCTTTAAATTTAGAAAAAAAAGCAGTAAGTTTATTGGTTTTAAAAATTTGTTTCTAGTAATACATAGTAATACATTGTATTTAGAAGGTAGGCTGTCATTTTATCAAATTAATCATGACAATATACAGAGCTGAAAACATGAGCAATTGATGTCTTGGAATATAATGGTTGAGAAAATACTTCTAAAAAACCATGGTAATTTTGTTCAGTAAATGTAGCAAATTCAACATTTTAATTAAATGTGACATTTGGTAAGCAAATAATGAGTGAAATACTGTATAGGGATAAATTAATTGTAAATTTTGTGTTTTAATTAATTAAATGTTAAATTTCTTTTGTTTTATTTTTCCTATTTTCTTCAAAACATTTTAAAATGTAAGAAATAATATATAAAACATTAAAATACATTTGAAGTCTCCTTTGTTTCTTTTTCAACATCCATTTCCTCCCCCTTTCACCAGATGCCACTACTTTGATTTGATATTAGTCATTCCAACACATTTAAGAAAAGCTATTACATAAAATACTGATTTCTTTTAAAACCTTTACAAATGGTGTTTGTGAAAACGTACCATAGTACATACAGCTTTTCTCACTCCATACTTTATTTTCCAGTGTCCATATCAGATGCATTTCCGTATATATCAAGTTTATTCATTTTTCTCTATGTAAGATCCCATTGTGTAAATATGTCATATTTCACATATTCATTGTCTCAAATATGTTTAGGTTATTTCCAATTTTTTAGTATTTCAACAATGAGATAGTGAATATACTTTGGCATACTTTATTCAAACTTTTTTTTTCTGTAAAAGTCCAGATAAGAAATATTTTCAGCTCTGTGAGGTAAGAGGACACCTATTCTACCTTTATAATGAGACAGCACTCACAGACGATACATGCCATTGTTGTGTTTGTAGTCAGTAGCCATGGGTTTATGTAATTCTTTACATTTATTTTGCAGGTTATCTTTCAACTTATTTTCAATTTTTACTCCAAAATCAATGAATTATCTTACATAACCAGCAAAAAAGGTATTAAATATTTGCCATTTAAATATCTGAGTTTAAAATCTAATTGTGAACACATTCCACAGGACACTGTATTAGGTGGTTACAGGCTTTATTCACAGACTATAATTCATGTGCCTTATATTATGCATAACTTAAAGGGTTTTCAAGGAGAAACTTAAAATAAATTAACTTTAATAAAAATTGAATTTGTTCTCAACTAGAAAGGAGACGGTTTCTAAATGAGCCAATAGTTTGGTTCATTTAGAAAACATTGTTCTGAAAATACAGGCATGGGCAATACTATTTCCTTTGTCAAGAGTGAGACAATTATACTAATGTTATTGCAAAGGAGTTCAGATTTTATGTATTTCTGTTAGCTGTCATGTTTCCATAGAAACAGTGACTGAGAAAATCAGTGTTAATTTCTGCTCCTTCACCTTGTCATTCTTCACACAACATACATCTCTATATATAAAATATGTGTTTATACACATACAGAAGAATATGTATGAAAATAACATTACTTTTTATTATTTTTAACAAACACACTGAAACTCAAATTCTTTACAGAGATGTGAGTTGGGAAAGCAGACTAAAATCCTCAGAGCAGACTAAGGTCATCTTTATTTAGGTTTAGGTCATCCATTCTCTTTTCATTAAATTAATAAAAATAGACATGTCCAGCATAAGATTCTAGATAATACTTTTGTATTGACTTGCATGTAAAAATCATATGAAGTTTTGCTTTATTTAATGAAAAGTCTATTTCATGCGTAAGCCAATATTAGATTGTTTAATAGTGATGATTTTATAATTTATTGCTGTTCAGTGTTATTACTTGAATAGACGGTACATAATTTAAAAATCTTTGCTATTAAAATATTTCTAGATCAAAATTTGGCATACTTAAAGACACTTGACATTTTAAACCTGGAGACTCCTAAGATAATATGATGAATATTATCAGTTCATGCCTAGAAACGTTTGTTTCTTCAATATGGCACTAATGCAAAAGCAGTATCATACTTCTCTAGATAGTTTTCAAATGCTGGATTGTGATGGGAAATTACTGTCTTACTATTTTCTACCAATTTTTTTAAATGTGTAATTTAATATAAGCAAGTCAACTTTCTCTGTGGAAAAATACATTTAACAACATTGTTGTGGAATATGAAAGAGTAGTAGCAATAATTTGTTTGAGCTTATGTAAAATGTTAAGCCGGAAGGCATCTTAGGGACTCTAAGTTCGTTTTCTTAAGTATTCAAGTTTAGGATAGGCGAGCAATGCAAATGAGAGTTCTTTCCAGTAGATGCAGGGTTTTGATAATATATTTTAAATCATTTAGAGGACTATTTACATTCTCATATCCCTAGAGTTGCTGGTTATTTTCAATTGAGTTAATTAATGGTAGTGATATTATTAACTGTTACTACTTGCAGGGCACTATGTGCCAGCACCATGCTTCACACTTCACATTTGTTACTTCATTAGAATTGTTAATTCTAGAAGACAAGCGCTGTTATTTCTCTGATTCCACAGATGCTCAAGAAATCCAACCCAGGCAGTCTCGGCCCAAAGCTTGTCTCTTAACCATTGTCGACACCACCTGTTGATACAAATTGCTTTGTCAATTCATCTTAATTTTCTTCATTTAGGCAAATTGATTATCTCTGGTTTAATCAATTCAGCCTGTAGAAAGAATCAGGTTCCTTAAACCAACTAGTTGAGCCCTTACCCATTATTACTTATTTTGTGAATATTATTCCACACCTATTTATTAAATTACTAACTTTAATTAATGCGAGAAAAATCAACATGAATATTTATTTTGTGGAGGGAAATACTCATTCAAACAAATTTTTAGTATTTTAAAATATTTTCTTTTTTGATTCTGCTTTATGTGTTGTCTACAAGTGAATGGCTTAAATTTGCAATGGAAAATAATATAGGTCATCTTAACATCTTTCAGTAAAATCTTAGTATTTTCCTCAAAGCCCCTTGTTATGTCTTTGGTTAGAATTTTTTTTTTTTTTTTTTTTCACCTAGGTGATTTTTTCAAAACTATTTACATTTCATGTTTAAAAATTACATTTTACTTTTGGGTATTGATGTTTAATACAGCATGTGTGCAAAGCTCCCTCTTGCTTTCTGTGTAGACTATATGACTGTATGGTTACAGAAATAAGAGCTCACACTAATACCTCCAGCTCCAACACAACTCCACTTTCACTCTTGTTGCTCAGGCTGGAGTGCAATGGCACGATCTCGGCTCACTGCAACCTCTGCCTCCTGAGTTCAGGTGATTCCCCTGCCTCAGCCTCCCAAGAAGCTGGGATTACAGGTGCCCACCACCACACCTGGCTAATTTTTGTATTTTTAGTAGAGACGAGGTTTCTCCATATTGATCAGGCTAGTCTGAAACTCCTGACCTCAGGTGATCCCCCTGCCACAGCCTCCCAAACTGCTGGGATTACAGGCATGAGCCGCCACGCTGGGCTGTGGTAGATTCTTACATTCCATTTTGACTTATTTCAATTTTTTTCAAACCAGCTTTTATTATCCATAGTACACTTATTCACGTTTTTCAGCCCTACTACAATGTAAAGAAGTTTCAGCATTGCTGACTCATATCTTTACTACAAATTTACTAACTAGAATACAGTGTGAACTTTTATTTTTATCTTTAACATTCCGATATGTAGTCAAACATTATTTTTCAGTTACTTAGGTCAGCTCCTTACTTCTCTACAAATATAATGTTGTCATATCACTTATTTTTAGTACAGTTAGATTCGTTTGTCACAGTCTATAATCCATCTTGGGTGCCCTTTGTATCTTGGTCAACTTTTAACAACTTGTATAGAAGACAATTTATTCTTTGTGGTGGACAGTTCTGCGTGTTGTGAAAACTCCTAGAGTTGTGAATCCACCAGCACAGTATCGTAAAGAATGGCTCTATTACCTCAAAGTTTTCTTAGTGCTGCCCCTTTGTAACACTCTTTCCTGCAACTCTAACCCTGAATACTACAGTCTGTTTTCCATCTCTGCAGCATTGTTGATTGAGAATGTCATAAAAATGGAAAATTACACCACGTGGCCTCTTGGCCTGACTTCTTTCACATAGCCAAATTAAAAGTTCATCCATGTTGCACAGGTGTATCAGTCCATTCTTACGGTGCTATGAAGAAATACCCGAGACTGGGTAACTTATAAAGAAGTTTAATTGACTTACAGTTCCGCATTGCTGGGAAGGCCTCAGGAAACTCACAATCATGACGGAAGGTGAAGGAGAAGCAGGCACCTTCACAGGGTGGCAGGACAGAGTGAGTGAAAGCAGGGAAAATGCCAGACGTTTATAAAACCATCAGATCTCGTGAGAACTCACTCACTATCATGAGAACCATATGGGGGAAACTGTCCCCATGATTAAATTACTTCCCATGGGTCTCTCCCACTACATGTGGGGACAATGAGGATTACGATTCAAGATGAGATTTAGATGGGGGACACAGCCAAACCATATCAACATGAATCAATAATTTGTTTCTCTTTTGCGTTGAGTAGTGTTCCATTGTATGGGTATGTGTGGTTTATTTATTCACCAGTGAAGAATATCTGGGTTGTTTCTAGTTTTTAGTGCTATAAATAAAGTTGCTAGAAACATTCACACATGTTTTTCTAGAAGCATACATTTTTATTTTCCTTGGGTAACAACAGGAATGGTACTGCTGGGTCATATAGGTAAGTATATATTTAAATTGAAAAGAAACTATGGCTGGGCGGGGTGGCTCACACTTGTAATCCCAGCACTTTGGGAGGCCAAAGCGGGTGGATCACAAGGTCAGAAGATCAAGACCATCCTGGCCAACATGGTGAAACCCCCTCTCTACTAAAAGTACGCCAGGCATGGCGGCATTGCCTGTAGTCCCAGCTACTCAGAGGCTGAGGCAGGAGAATAGCTTTAACCCGAGAGGCGGAGGTTGCAGTGAGCCGAGATTGTGCCACTGTACTCCAGTCTGGCGACAATGAGACTCCGTCTCAAAAAAAAAAAAAAAAGAAAAGAAACTATGAAAATATTTTCCAAAGTGGCAAAATCAATTTTGCGTTCCACTTGCTTCTTATCCTCCACAAAGTTTGGTATCAAAAATGTATTTTCCAAAGTCTTGTCAATATATAAGTGGGTTGTTTGTTTCCTTATTAGCAAGTTGTTAGAATGCTTTCTGTATTCTGGGTGCAAATTCCTTTCAGATATGGGATTAGTGAATATTTTATCTTAGTTGTGGCTTGCCTTTTCATTCTCTAAACAGTGACTATTGCACAGTATTATGAATTTTAATGAAGTCCAATTTATCAATTTTTTTAATGGATCATACTTTTGGTTTCAAATCTAAAAACCCTTTTCTAAATGTAAAGTCACAGAGATTTTCTGCTGTGTATTCTTCTGGAACTTTTATTGATTTACATTTTAGATTTAGGCCAAGAGCTATTTTTAGTTCATACTTCATACAAAAATTAACTTTAAGTGCATTGCAGTCTTAAAAGTCAAACATAAATCTGTGAAACTAAAAAAGAAAAAAACATAGGAAAAAGTGTTGAGTATATAGAGCTAGGCTTAGAGTTCTTAGAGTTAATACCAAAAGGCATGATCCATAAAATTAAAATTAATGAACTGGACTCCATCAAATTTAAAACCTTGCTCTGTGAAAGACTCTGTTAAGAGGATGAAAAGACAAGTTACAAACTTGAAGAAAATATTTGCAAATGACATCCAACAAAGGACTAGTGTATAGAATATATAAAATTCAATAGAAAAATGTCCAGTTAATAAATGGTCAAATGACATAAACAGACATTTCACTAAAGAAGAGAGACAGATGGCAAATAAGCCCATGAAAAGAAATTTTGGCATCATTAGCCATCAAGGAAATGTAAATTAATATCACAATAAGATATTACTACACCTCTGTCAGAATGTCTAAAGTAAAAAATAACAGATATACCAAATGTTGGCTGGAATTCAAAGAAACTGGATCATTCATTCATTGTGGTTGGGAATGTTAAGATGATATAGCCAGTCTGGAGAACAGTTTATCGGTTTTTAAAAAAACTAAACATGCAAATACCATATGATTCTATATTTGCACTTTTTAGTGACTGCTACTATTGGTCAAGTTTTTTTACAAGTATATTACATGGAGGTTTAGGAAGTTGGCATTTTTTTTCCAGGTGTGTAAAGCCCAAGCAAAACTATCATCTTTTCCGGGTTTTCAAATTCTGGTATTTAACTTATGAGATGATCAATAAAGCAAAATGACACCATGAAAATTAAGTCAGCATCAAAGTGGTGGCTGTGTTCTTGGAAAAAAAAAAAAATAACTGATGATTCATTTTAATTTTAAGTAACTCTGATATTTCTGAGTATGATTCAGAGAAAATAACGGACTTTGGTACATAATTGTTAAGTCAATGTGATGTATGCAGCGAAAGTGTATTTCACTGAGAAAATGATGGTTATATAAATAGGAATTTCCAAGAATGGAATTGTCCATGGTTATGATATTAAACATAACAGGTAATACGGTCACATAACTTATTTTGCGTTTTGCCACATTCCAGCCGGATTTTGTGCATTAAAATATAATTTCCTTTGCAACAAGGATGACTATGTAACAACCAAATGAAAATTTAGGCAGTTTAAGACACTGAAGTAAAGTTTCCTACCTAAGAGGATTGTATCTACTAAATTATGGATTCAATTTTCGACTTCAGTTTATAAAAAAATACTGAAAAGCAAAATATAAATACTAGCAGATTATGTAAATTAAGAAGGGCGTAGAAAAATACTGATCATGACAAATCCTTTAAAAAACAGTAACAAGTTTATATTTCTTCATTTTAATATTTTACATCTCTACATTTTTAGAAAAAGCTACCTTTAATACATATGCAGTTACAACTAAATTTTTAGATGTTATAACCTCAGAATTTTTACTGTTGAATAGTATTTGTACCATTCCAATAAAAAACCATGTATTTAAATGTACTGGATAGAATATATTACTTTAGATACAAATCATTTCGGGTTCAACTTGTGTAAAATCTGTCTTGAAGAGACATTTTCTCTCAGTCTGTATGTTAGAGTTCATATGCAATATCCTAATTTTCTACACACTTTATGATGTTAAAATGCCTTGATATACAAAGCTTTAGCTACCTTTCATTTACACAAAAATTAACACTATAAATTGTCTACATATTATAGGAGTTCTTAATGAAACAAGTCTACCTGTCTCTCCATTTCTGTCTCTATTTCTCTCTCATCTGTCCTCTCTCTCCTCCTCTTCTCTGTCTATCCTTTCATTAATAGCGAATGATTTCTATCCTATGTACCTTGATTGTGTGATTATAGATTATAGCTCTTATTATGGTGTATCTTTCCATAATTGAATACACTTTCCATGTATACTTTACACAACTTTTTGCTCAAAATTATGGTTTGAGAGTGCTGCATAGCAAAAGCACATTACCTCACATTATTACTTGCTTCATAGAAATGATTTCCTTAGAATTGTGTAATGTGTTATATAGCACATTGCTTGATGCTATACAATTAACTCTGTTGTCATTCAGTGAAAATTATTTGCTATCAGATTAAACAAGATAATTATTGAATTCTGTATAAATCTTTCCATTACTTAAAGGTTATGATTTATTTTATAACATAGTGGTAAGTGTAACAAAATATGCTCACAAATTCTCTGATTGAGGAATGCTGAATCATTATTATTCAAAATGAAGAATAATAATGAAATACAGATTCAATCTTTTCTGTGATACCTCCTATCTCAATATAGTTAAGTTTATGGAAAATATTATATTTGAACTGTGTGACAGCTTTCCTACCTAGCTAGTCAAGGTGTATGCCTGCTGCCTGAACCTTGAGGCTGAGCAATGAGCCAAGTCCATGGGGCTCAGTGGAGGAGCAGGTGTTTCTGAGAACCTAAACATCCCCCAAAGTGTCTGAAAACCTACCAAGAAAAATTGTCTCATTGCTTGAAAAAGCAGGGCAAAGAGCCAGAGAATTAGTCTAAAAGTAGATGGGAGACAAGGGGCAGGGCGGGTCTCTTAAGCTGTCCTGCTGCGGTCCAGGAGTGCCTTGTCTGTAAGTCCCAATAAACTCATCTCCTCACCAAGCTGGACTTGTCTGAGCCTTTTTTCAGTTTCTCAGCTCCCTCCCTGTTTGGGGGGCAGTTTTTCTATATGATTCTGAGTTTTTCTTGTTACAATTGATGTCACAAACAGAATCTGAGAAACCAAATGATGAGTCAGGAAGGAACATCTGTCGGGGCAATCCCTGGGTGGTCGGCAACTTGTATATGGAGTTGCCCAAGTGCTCAACATTTTTTTTTTTTTTTTTTTTTTTGAGACTGAGTCTCGCTCTGTCGCCCAGGCTGGAGTGTAGTGGCGCGATCTTGGCTTACCACAATCTCCGCCTCCCGGGTTCAAGCGATGTCCCTGCCTTAGCCTCCCAAGTAGCTGGGACTATAGGCACGTAATCACCACACCCAGCTAATTTTTTGTATTTTAGTAGAGACGGGGTTTCACCATGTTGTCCAGAATGGTCTCGATCTCCTGACCTCTGGTGATCCACCCGCCTCAGCCTCCCAAAGTGCTGGGATTACAGGCGTGAGCCACCGCGCCCAGCCCCAAGAACTCAACCTTTGTGGACCGCCACTTAAGTACAAGAATACTTGGACAAAGCTGGTAGAGACTGAGCCTCTAATGCAAGAAGCTAAGATATTAGAGTACATAAGAATAGCAACTGTGCCGTTGTTGCAATAGGGCTAGCTACTGAGCAATCGTTAGAGCAGGAATGGAAGGAAGGGTAGAAACTCCTGCAGAAGGCCAAAGGCATGGCATGTTTTCTAGGACTCCAGCTGGTTATGTATTACGCATTCTTATGCACATTTTAAAACTGACAAACAAATTCCCAGAAAAATTCAGAGCTCAAATGGTTAACCTGCAACTATATGGTTAAGTAGAGCCTTCTAAAGCTCTCTATTTCGCTTTTTCCTTTTCTGCCTGCTCTGAATCTACTATTGCTAAGTTACTGGTATTGAGATATTAGATATTACAAGATCCACTAATGCAAGGCCACTTGGAAATTTTGTTTTTCTTAAACAGTTCAGTAAGTTCCAGCTAAAATGTAAATAATAAATTCATTTGGAACTGAGGGGGAAAAAAGGGCTAAAGAGGTTTTATAAAATCAAACTACCATGGAAACTGCTTTGGGACAAATAAAGTTTAGCTACGGAAACAGCTCCCAATTTTGTCAAAAATAATTTGAATCCAGCTATCTTTTGTAAAATAATGAGTTTATGATACTGTCTCATGACTAGAGTTCTAAGGTAAAAGCTATTGGATCTTTCTCTGTGTATGATATGTATGTTTAAATTTTGTTGTTATTGTTGTTGATGTTGTTTTGAGAAGGAGTCTCACTCTGTCACCCAGGCTTGAGTACAGTGGCAAGATCTTGGCTCACTGCAACTTCCGCCTCCTGGGCTCAGATGATTCCCGTGCCTTAGCCTCCCGAGTAGCTAGGATTACAGGCATGTGCCCACCATGCCCAGCTAATTTTTGTATTTTTAGTAGAGACGCAGTTTCACCATGTTGGCCAGGCTGGTCTTGAACTCCTGACCTCAGGTGATCCACCTGCCTCAGCCTCCCAAAGTGCTGGGAAAACAGGCGTGAGCCACTGCCCCCAGCCTAAATATGTTTATGTATATGTACATGTTTATGTGTATGTACATGTTTACGTTTATGTACATGTTACCGAATTGGCATATAAATAAATGAGTAGTCATAAATAAGTCCAAATGCTTTTAAAGCTTGTGTGAATTCAATAATTGTTGGTAAATAAGCTGGCTTTAAAAGTATTTGTAGAATAAAAATGTCTTCAAAAGTGTCAGCATACATTCCTGTCTGAGTTTACTGATTAGATAAATTTTATATTTGCCTCTGCCAGATACTTCAAGGTGTCAGGATTTGACATGAAGGTTGTAAGGTTGTAAATCTTGTCAAAATGAGAAAGATCTTCGTCTATGTGATTTTTTGATAAGCAAGTTTAATTTGATATTGTTGGTTTAATGTAAACAGCTGAATTTTCTGAGTTATTGCCATAAAGTTCAAATTGGCCCACCCACAGCTCCTGTAACAGCCCTGTGTGGCCTGTGAAGCAACCAGATGGCACCTGGAGAATGATGATAGACTACCGTGAGCCAAAATATGCGGTGTGCTCTGCACATGCAGCTGTGCCCAATATTGTTCAACTCCCAGAGCAGGTAGTGCTTAGCCTGGGAAATGTCCATGCTGTGACTGACTTGTCTAATGCCTTTTCCAGTATCCCTTAGCAAAAGAGTCAAGGATCAGTTTGCCTTTGCTTAGGACAGCCAACAACAGACTTTCTGGGAGCCATCACAAGGGTAGCTTCCTTGGTTGCTTTCTAAAGAGGTAAAGGGTAATTTATAAGGAAAAAAAGAGCTGCACAGCTCTACCATCTGTCCTGATATAGTTGCCCAGGACCAGTCTAGACTCCCCTTGCCTGCCTCAGTCTACCTGTTTCACTACATTAATAACTTCTGAGTCTCTTATAGACCTGGAGACTGTTCTACAAATCATCTTGGACAGCCTGAAGGATGAAGAATGGAAAGTCAACCTCAAGAAGAAACAAGGGCCCAGCATAGAGATCAAATTCCTAAGAGTTTCCTGGTTGAGTAAGATGCAAAACCTACTTGGAGCTGTCATTGATAAGACAACATGGCAGCCCATTTCCCAGGCAGTCAAGCAACTTCAGGTTGTCCTAGGTTGCCTGGGCTACTGGAAGATATTCATTTCTCATTTGGCACAAACCCTCCACCCATTATAAACCCTAATAAAAAAAATCAAAAGTGGGTCTGAGCACATATAGAGCAAGAGGCATCTGATAAAACAAAAATAATGGTGAAATAAACCCAAGCATTGGGTGCCACCCTGCCACAGCAAGTTTTTGTATTAGAAGTCACTAGAGATGCCACAGGGATGAATTGAGATTTATGGCAAAAGCAGCCAAGAGAAATGGTACCTGTAGGGTTTTGGTCTTAATTATGGAAGGGAGCAGATTCATTCTATACAGTTCTAGAGCAAAAACTCTTGGCCATGTATAGGGATTGCAACAAGTGGAGGTCATCACCAGAAAACAGACCATCATAGTAAAAACTACCTATCCTATAAAAGGTTGGGTGGAAGGCCTTCTAGCCAAGCCCAGCTCTGGGGGTAGTACAGTCACATACCCTGCATAAGGGGCATGTCTAGCTACAATGGATAGTGTCTTGTTCATTAGTCCTTTATTTTTTTTATTTACTTATTTTTTTGAGATGGAGTCTCACTCTGTCACCCAGGCTGGAGTACAGTGATACCAGCTCCGCTCACTACAAACTCTGCCTTCCGGGTTCAAGCAATTCTCCTGCCTCAGCCTCCCGACTAGCTGGGATTACAGACATGCACCACCACACCAGGCTAATTTTTGCATTTTTAGTAGAGATGGGGTTTTGCCATGTTGGCCAGGCTGGTCTCAAACTCCTGACCTCAGGGTGATCCACCAGCCTCAATCTCCCAAAGTGCTGGGATTATAGGCATGAGTCACTGTGCCCGGCCCCCATTAGTCCGTTAAGTCAGGCACTACAGGAGGTGCTTGAATGCATCTGCTTTAAATAAGTGGAAAGGACCAGCGTGGCAGTGGAGATACCTACCAGGCAAACCACCGTATATGAGGAGCTCTCACTGATACCTACTAGGGCCTGGTACACTGATAGGTCTAGCACCTAACATCAATGGTCAGCAGTCGTGGTGCAAATAGATGCTGACACCATATATATAGAATGAGGATTAGGACAAAGCAGCCAATGGGCCGGACCATGGGCAATGTGAACATTCACCACTCATGAGCCCTGTCCACTTGTCATTTGCACAGAGAGTTGAGCTACATACAGAGGCCTCATCATATGGATCAATAAATGGGCTGCAGACAACTGGCAGGTTTCAGGCAGCCCTTCTGGGGACTGTCTATGCGGGAGGACATCTGGATCAGCTTATAAGAAAAGAATTCCTGTCGTACGGTGTACCACGTGAATGCAAACAGCCCCAACTCACCTCCCAGAAGCCAGGAGGCAGATGTCCTCATTCATGTGTGAGCAATTTGCCCGAGCCCATGGAAGGAGGCTGCCATATGGGTACGTTATAAGAGTGACCACTGGGATGTGGCCACAGGGTGGGCCATAGCAAAGGCAGTGGGCAACTTTATCCAACATTCAGCTACTTAGAACTGTGAGATCTATTGATAGCTGTGGCCTACAAAATCTCCCTCTGCACCAAGTCACATCCATTGAGCCATACAGTCTATGCAAGATTGGCAAGTCATTATATTGGCCCCTCATCCCTCAAACAGAGGAAAAAGTTATGCCTTAACTGGTGTGGATTCAACAACAGGGCTGCTACAGGCCTTCCTAGTAAATTGTGGTACTCAGCCGGAAACCATCAAGTGTCCCACTGCTCTTAGTCTCGTGCATGACATGCCAAAAAAGAAGGGATAGTGATCAAGGCCCCCATTTCATGGGCCATGATATCCGACACTGGGCATTGGAACAAAACATAGACTGGAGGTTCCACGTACCATATAAGCCAACAGGGATGGGCCTCATAAAAAATAAATGGCCTGTTAAAAACCCATTTACATATATTGTCTCAGGATGGTTCTTTAAGGTCTGGACCAAGACTCTCCTTGAAGCTGTGCAAATTTTAAATGAGTCACTCACTAACACACATGGTATCATTCCCTAGGAATGGTTGGCAAGGCCTGAAAAACAGGCCCCACCAATTCTCAGGGTTACAGCAGAGACTTCAAGCCCAGTTCCCAAAGCAGATGACCAGACTGTGCCCCTGGGAACACAAGTGGATCTGCCAAGTGGTGAAGGCCATGTGAACGTAAAGTTGATCTGGAAAGTATCCCCATACCGGAGGATGCCATGAAGACTGTTGGAGGGGAAATAGTCCCAGCTGTGCTCCTTGATGGAGGTAAAAGAGCTTTATGATATAAGCACACGGCAGCACCAATATCTGCTGGAACAGTCATAGTGCATATAGTGTGAGCAAGGCCAGAAACTTACCGATTGGCTATTATGCTTGCTCCTGGGGAGGGAAGCCATGTGTGTACTGTAAGACAGGCTTGAGACCTGGGGTGGCTTCCCTAATAGGGCCAATGGGAGGAAGTACAGCAGTAATTACGTTATGAGGAGTGGATACACCTATGAACATTCCTACTAAACATCTGTGTTTATGCCCACAGGCTATGGCTCCTGCTACCCATGGCAGCTGGTAATGTCTTCTTGGACTGGGCTATGACCATAGCTGCAGTCAGCAACCTGTTCAATTTTAAGGTGTATGAATATCTCCCCCATCAAGTGATAATGGTAGGCCTTGGGACAGTCTGTCTTTCTCCCTACAGAACTGGAATGCTTGGTTCAACAGCGCCAATAATGCAACCTGGGTTCACTGGGGATCGCCTCTACCTGGAAACCCAATCACCAATTCAACAGAGATCTAACAACTTGCGCCCCTATAGGCATCACCTGTTATGCCTACATCCCTGATTGTAGTATTCCTTTCTCGCATTGCTATAAAGAAATGCCTCAGACTGGGCAATTTATAAAGAAAAAAGATTTAATTGGTTCACGGTTCCATAGGATGTACAGGAAGCATGAATGCTGGCATCTGCTCAGCTTCTGGGGAGGCCTCAGTCATGGCAGAAGGTGAAAGGGGAAGCAGGCACATCGTACATATCCAGAGCAGCAGGAGGAGAGTGGGCGGAGGGTGCTACACACTTTTAAACAACCAGATCTCATGAGAACTCACTCACTATCAGGACAGCACCCAGGGGGATGGTGTTAAACCATGAGAAACTACCCCCATGATGCAATGACCTCTCACCAGGCCCCGCCTCCAACATCAGGAATTACAATTCAACATGAGATTAGGGTGTTGACACAAATCCAAACCATATCACTGATAAAGAAAATTATGTCACAGATGCTTTAAATTCTTTGTCATCTCAGATCCATGATATAGTCCAGTTAGGCTCTTTGACTCATTCTCAAATTGGTTACATACCTTACCTTCTCACTGGAATGGTATTTTGCCAATAGGCATTATATAATAATTGTTGCTAGCTTCTGCTTTTTATGCCATTGTGTACACTGCGGATATGGTCTGTATGCACAAGCCATGGCTATGCATTGTAAACCTGTATAATTCTCCCCCCTCACTCAGGGACTCTCATCAAGATTGGTAGAAAGAATGTAAGAGTTAGAAGGTGGAACGGATTTTAGTGTGATGGGTCCCCCACCTGCCTAGTCGAGGGCATATGCCTGCTGCCTGAACCTTACAGGCCTGAAAATGAGCCAAGGCCATGGGGCTCAGCGGACGAGCAGGTGTTCCTGAGTACCCAAACACCCCAGAAAGCATCTGAGAACCTACAAAGAAAACTAGTCTCATCACTTAAGCACAGTAGCAAAAAGCCAGAAAATTGGCTTAAAAGTGGTCTAGAGACAAGGGACGGGGCAGACCTCTAAAGTTGACCTGCTGTAGTCCAGGAGTGCCTCATACGTAAGTCCTAATAAACTCACCTACTCACTAGCCTAGAGACGTCTGAATCAGCTGTTGGTCTCTTGGCTCCCTCACAGTTTGGAGACTATTTTTAAAATATGATTCCAGGTTTTTCTCATCATAAGAAATAAATCATGATTTGGTCACATTTTATAGCCACAATTTCCTTTACATAATGCTGTCATCTTAAAATAGTGAACATTTACTCATTTCCTTTCTTTGCCTAAAATAGTATGTAGTTGTTGGTATTTTTAATCCTAAATTACATAAAATCACTGAAAAGGAAAAATATTAATACCTTAAATTCTCATTATTTTAGGAGCTAATGATTGTGCTACCCCTGAAAAAAGGCAAAAAATAAAATAACGGTAGCAAACATTATAGCCAATGAAGACTAACAAAGCATAACATCAAGGGCTTAATGCACAAATATTAAAACAGTGTTCCTTTTTCCCTTTGAAATCAGCTGCAAGCAGTCTTCATTTGAAGATTTTCAAGGTTAAGGACAGTCATTGCCATTTCTAACAGGTTGCTCAGATGTTGAGTAATTTCAGTTTTCTTTCTCACAGTCACTTTCAATTTTCTTACTAGCAGTAACAAATGGGTTCTTTGTAGTGAAGGAAAGCCAAGCCCAGGGCAATGGAACAGGAAGATCAAGTTTAAGGAGGCTGCCAGTGCCACTTGGCCATTTCCACCGTATGAACGCTCCAGCTGCACGGTGCTATTATTGGCCACATTTCCAAATTCTCTGCACACTCAACTTCTTCCTGGACCCTGCATGTTTCATCCAGCCAAATTCCCAAATTCTCGCTTCCCATTAAATTCCTCCTACAAAAACATTATTTTTGCCACTTCTTACAAGGCGTGTGGCTAAAAGACAGGCCTAGAACCAGGATGCCTGGATTTAGACCTTAGTTCAGCTACTTACCTGGAAAGGCTATCAACCCTCTACACCTCAGTTTTCTCATTCATCAGCTAATACTGGCAGCATCATCATAGGTCTTATAGAGGTTATTAATTGAGTAAATACACATGAAGTTCTTTGAGTGGTGCCTGGTGCATCATGAGCGCCACATCAGAATGTGTTTTTGGTAAATATTCTTACACGTTTTATACCCATATTTCACCCTCTTCTTTTATTAATTTTTTCTAGTACTCCTTGTAAAAATCTTCTATTTCTTCTACTTTCTGACAGAATGTGTTTCCATGGTTTTGCTGTAACTGAGAGCTCTCTTTTCTTAGCTAACACAACTTCCAACCCACATCCTAAATAGGCTTAGTGACATAAATTAATATTAGAGAAATCTAGGACCTACAGTAGTGTTATGAAAATTGGAGCAGAAACGCCTTAAGGCTGAGCATGGATTGTCTATTATGCCATTATCCCTACCATTGAATTCTGCCTAGTAGAACATCTCTGTAGAACTTCAGTTCACTTCCACCAGTCGGTTCTTCCAAATTCAGAGGCATTATTCAAGTGGTTTCCAGTGAGTTATAAGCAGCATTCCTTTAGAAAGACCTTTTCTCATTTGGGCTCTGTTCCTAACAAGGATCCTCAGGAATTAGGCTGGTGGGTCCTCTGTATATTTTATCAGTTCGCCTTTTCCTAATTCAGCACAAGGATATGGGAGAGAAGTAACAAAACAGCATATCTTTTTTTCTTACTTAAAAAGAGTTGAGGCATTTTGTTAGGCGTACTCAGTAGAACCAACTTGAAGGATATATTAATTCATACTTCTTTTACATTCAAATTAATGTCTCAAGCCACTCTTCTTCCAGGCTCACAGGCAATCCAGTATTTCTATTTTGGAGTCTCCAAGAATTAATCAAGAATTACGGATGCTTGCTAAGTGTTTATAGAGAACATTGCTTCTCTTGTGTTGGTGCAGACATTTTAAAACTCAGAGTTATTATTTCATTAGGGTTGGAAACTCCATAACTGCCTCTGAAACATCTACTTGAGAAGTGGTTGCTTTTTTTATAGCTATCATAAAGGAAGGCCTCAGGGATTCTCTGCTCATAGTGATATCAGTTTTGGAGATGGCAACTCTTGATAGAAATAGTTGTACAACTTATGTGCTGGGGATCAAGTCTACTGTTCCACAACCACCAGTGTTAGTGTAAATCTCAAGCTGACCTCACAATCTCATGTTCAGTTGACGTTACTCTATGCTTGACATCATAAATCTTCAGCCTTGGGTCACACTCATGCTCTTGTCATCGCAAAGCCCACTCTCAGCATTGTGTATCTGGGTATAAAAAGATGTTCTTCTTCAGTCTCACTGTGTGCCATGGTCAGCCCTCTACCAGCGTTGGTCCATTTCCCCTGTTCATATGGGGGAAACATATTTAGGTTGTTTCTTAAATTGTGCCAACCAGGTTACCACAGTCCCTTCACATGTGAGGATATATTTAGAGTCTTTCTTATCTTTTTATTAGAAATACTGCTGGTATGAACATCTTTTTGCATATATATTGCCTATTTGCCCAATTATTATGTTAGAATAAAATTTTAGAACCCTTATGATTGAAGTGAAGATTAAATATCTCTAAAGACTGTGGCACATATTTCCAAAGGACTTATAGATTTGTTATATATTTTGCTCTTTGCCAATGTGTTGGAAGAAACATAATTTATACCACCTCATTAATTGCACCTTAAAAGTATCTTGCAGTTTTCAAATAAAGCCTTTGCACATGCTTTAATTTTCACATCAATCTTGTGAAGCTATCAATATTATTTCTATCTTACCTACAATAAAAATGAAACAGGAGATTTAACTAACATGATTAAGATCAAACAGGTAATACTTGGCTGAGACGCTATTTGAATTTGAATAATATGGAATACATTTGTGTATTTATTCATTCTCTTTATCTGTATGCATTTGTTGAGCACCAATAATGTGTCAGGCACTGTGCAGGGAGCGGGGTATATGTCACTTAGATGGAAGATAAGCTCTCTGACACCATAGAACTTACATTTTAGGAGGAACGAAGACATTAACAATATTTGCATATTTATAAATAAGAAATATTGAGATTGTGATAAGTACATATTGGAGGTATTTGAGAAAATAAAATGGGGAGATTGTAACCTAGTGAGAGCAGTCAGCAAGGCACAAGAAACATGGCGTGTCAAACGGACTACAGAAAACCACTATAGCCAAAGGTAGAGAGTGAGAAGCTGCATGGCATGAGATGAAGCTGGAGAAGTAGAGACGAGACTGTGCAGAGCTCACTGGCCCCACGCTTCCCCAGTTTTCAGTGCTGGAGAATCAGTTTTGTTTGTTTCAATTTTCTTGGTACAATACTTACATAAAATAAGGTACACAATGCATTACTAAAAACCAAACAAATTTTGAAGTACATGAAATACAAGCTCTAAGCATATGTTTAGTTTATAGACATAAAACTACTCTGTGAAATCATCGTCAAAATGTCTAGAAGCTTGCTCTTGGTTTCTGTTCTGATCTCCCTGCAGAGCATCAACAGTCCGGGAAACCGGGCTGCAGAAGGCACATCAGGCAGCACAGCTCCAGGCCACAGCTACACCTAAGAGCAGTGAAAGGAAGCACCTGGTTAACATTATCAGGGGTGTGTTTTGAGATGATCACTCTGGCTGCTAGGGGAGGAAAGTGGATTTGGGTGGATGAATTAGGAAGTGAATTCATAGGACAGAGAGTGATGATGATAGTGTGGGCCAATGTTGTAGGTGAGATTTCAAAAACAGTCCCCTATGATATCCCACCCTAATCTCTAGAATCTATGAATATTAGATATTGTACACCACCGATTATGTTATATTATATGCACAGATGACCTTAAGGTAGGAAAATTATCTGGATGCGTCTGCTCTAATCACTTGAGTCCCAAAAAGAGCTTAGAGAGCTTTCTCTAGCTGGTTGTGGGAGGAGAAGTCAGAGAGATTGAGAGCAGAAGAAAAATTCACTGCACCATTGCTGACTTAAAGTTTGAGGGGACTATGTGTTGAAGAATGTGCACAGGTGGCCTCAAGAAGCAAGGAGCAGTCCTCCTCTGACAGCCAGCAAGGAAATGGGGACTTCGATGCTAAAATTGCAAGGAGCTAAATTCTAGCAATAACAGGAATGATCTTGTAAAGGGACTCCAAGCTCCAGATGACAACGCAGCTGGCTGACACTTTGATTTCAGCCTGAGCAGAGAACCTAGTCACACTCTGCTAAACTTCTAATCTTCAGCACTGTGACTTAATATTATGGGTGTTGTTTTAAGCTGCTGAGTTTGTGTTGATTTGTTATATAGCAATAGAAAACCAATACAATCAGAAAGGTGCCAATGGAGATTACAATGAAGAGGATAGATGGATTTTAGCAATAATTTAGTAAGTAAAATTGGTGGGAGATGGTGATTTGATATAAGAGATAAAGAAAAAGCATTGAGGATGACTCTTAAGTGTCTGGCTTATATGACTAGATGGATGATGGTTCCATTTACTGAGATGATAGAACATACCAGAAGAGGATCAAGTTAAAAGGGAAAAAGATTATGATTTAATTTTTTTGGCCTGATTTGTTTTGAAGTGACTGTGATCCATCTGAGAAGAGCTGTCAGCTGTCAGCCAAGCAGTTGTATTTATAGACCTGGAATTCAACAAGAGGTATGGGCTAGGAATGAAGATGTATGAGTTATCTATAAAGAAGTGATGATTAGAGCCCTGGGTGAGGTTAACACAGAGCAAGTAGAAAGTTCATTTAGGACAGAGCATGAGACTGTAAAGGCCTCAGAGAGGAGGAAAAGGCTGGAAAGATAGGGATCCCTGAGAAGTCGGAGCAAAGCCAGGGGAGTGCTAGATTAAGGAACTTGGATTAGTCCCTACAACTGCTGTAACAAATTACTACCATCTAGGTGCTTTAATAAAACATAAGTTTATTATCTCACAGTTCTGACAGTCAAAAATCTGGCATAGATCTCACCAAATAAAGTCACATTGGCAAGCTGCATTTCTTTCTGGAAGCTCTAGGTAGAATTGATTCCCTTGCTTTCTCCAGCTTCTACAGGCTACTGGCATTCCTTGGCTGAAGGCCCCTTCCTCCATCTTCAAAGCCAGCAGCATCAGGTCAAGTTCTTTTCATCCTTTCATCTCTCTGCTTCTCTCTCCTGCACCTCCTTTTTTCACTTTTGAAACCCTTTATCATTACATTGGGCCCTCCTGGATAATACAAGATTTTAAGGTCATCTGATTAGCAAACTTAATTTTATGTTATCTTAACTCCCCCTTTCCATATGACATAACATAGTCACAGGTCCTAGGGGCTAGGACATGGACATCTTTGATTGTCATTACTCTGCTTACTACAGAGGCTAAGGATGTATCTACACAATGTGTAACATAATAATCTTGAAGAAAGCTGGTTGCATGAATGGTAAAGGCAGAAGTAATAAACAGTTCAGCAGGTATACAGTGTAGTGGGAGTGAAGACAGAAAGGAGTGACTATGAAAAACCTTGAGAAGTTCAGCTATGAATGAGTAAAAGGAAGTAGAATAAAGAAAAGGGATAAAAGGAAGTAGCTATGGGTGGTTTAGGATCTGGGAAGAGTTATTTTATGGGAAGGGATTAACATGTTTAATAGCCAATGTGAAAGATTCAGTTGAGAGAAGATCTACACAACAGAGAGAATAGATACTCATTTGCTTAAACTTCCCAGTAAGACAGGTAGGGGCTAAACATAAGCCCGAGTCTCCCTCTGTTATAAATAGAAGATATGAAGACAGATAGGTATACAGGTAGATATATTTATATGCTTATTAGCGAAAATCTGAAAAGTTCACTTTTTTGTCTTCTTTTCCCACTCTAAATGCCTATCAGAAAAAGAAAATTGGGTTTACAAACTAGGATCACAATCAATAAAAATAAATATAGCATATGATATGGTTTGGCTCTGTGTCCCCACTCAAATCTCATCTTGAGTTGTAATCCCCATAATGCCCACGTTTCGATGGAAGAACCTGGTGGGAGGTAATTGGATCACGGGGACAGTTTCCCCCATGCTGCTCTGATGCTAGTGAGTGAGTTCTCACAAGATCTGATGGTTTTATAGGTGTTTGACAGTTCTTCCTTTACATACCCTTTCTCTCCTGCCACCTTGTGAAGAAGGTGCCTGCTACCTCTTCGTCTTCTACCATGATTGTAAGTTTCCTGAGGCCTCCCCAGCCATGTGGAACTGTGAGTCAATTAAACCTTTTTTCTTTATAAATTACCCAGTCTCGGGTATTTCTTCATAGCAGTGTGAAAATGGACTAATACAGCATATATTATAATAATCATGTTTCCCCAGTGGATGAAAATTCGGCCTGCTAAGTGAAAACATTGACCTCACCCTGCACATAGAGGAGATAGCTCCCTAGTGTGCCCACATTTTATGTCCCATCTAGGTTTATTGGATACTTTATACTATTTGGGAAACATAAACCATTTCCCACTAGTGCCATCACCTTCAAACACTTTGGAGTTTTGACTGAATAACTGACTAAACAGCAGTTTGTTAGATGAATGATGGAACCAAGCGATATTTAATGGCATCTCAGAAGATTTTGAGAAAAAGAAAATGTATTACCAATGGAAACAGACATGGACATGGAATGAAGAAATTTATATTTTCACATCTCTGGCTCAATCCATTAGGAAACTAAGGGTCAACGTCCCCATTAAGACTTAGAGTGCGAGGCAATCAGTGAATATTTTACATTTGGAAAGTCTGAAGCAGTAACAGATGCTAACCTTTTGTGCTTTCTAAATAGTACAGGTATTGTGACTGTACCGATTGGAGGAGACACCGGTTCAGTAGCAGGCTGTAGTCAGGGTTGCCAGATAAAATATAGGACTTCCAGTTAAATTGAAACTGCCATTAAAGAACAAATTTTTTTTAGCATAAGTATGTTGCAAATATTGCATAAAACATATGTATACTAAAACTGTGTTGTTTATCTGAAATTCAAATTCAAATTTAAGTGGGTTTCCTCTATTTGTACTTGCTAAATATCATCCATTTGGCTATGGCAAGAATATTTTGTACAAAGACAAATCTGGATTCATGGGCTGAAAAATAATATTTGAGCCACTTTCAGACATGACAAGTCTGATCATATTGTTTGAAATCCAAAATGCCAGTGTTTCTGGGATACTTCGCCAGGCCATGGGGATAATCAACACTATGTTTACAGTTTAAATAGGGTCCAAACAGTTATTCTAGGAAATGGCTTATGGTCACTACATGTATTTGGGCCATGGATTTCCTTGAGGTCTTTCCTGTAAAGATATTAGGACTAATTTTCAATGAGATTTTTGTTTTGGTATAATAAAATATTGCAGAAAGATAGGCTATATATTTAGTATGTTATTGACCCATCAATGAACAGCCCAAATAAAAGTGAACTTAACATAAACCAAATCTTTTTAGGACAGCCTCCTTTTCCAGTCATATTAAGAAGCCAGCAGAAAGTTAAAAGAGTTGACACCAAGCCCCGTGACCAGCTTGAATTTCAATTCCTTAAACTCAATTGGTACTTACCTATTCATTCATATCTTCAACAAATATTAATGAATGATTACAGTCAAACAAGCAGGGAAGATTTTGTATTGCAAAGGGCAGGAAGAAAGTGCTTAGATTAAAATGCAGAAAGGAGGTTAGTGTGGCTAGAGCAGAGTGGGGGTTGGGGAGCATGACAGAAGATGAAGGGAGAGAAGTCCTCTGGAAAAACCCACAGGGCTTTGTGTGTCAGGCTAAGGAGCTCAGTTTTATTCTTACCTTGCTGGGAAGCCTTTAGGTTGCCATAAACATCATATTGTACGCTATAAATATATAATCATTATTTGTCAATTAAAAAATAAAATTTAATTTTTTAAACATGACAGTACTGAACTGTAAGAAAACAAAATGAAAAAACTCATGACATTTGATGTGAATCATCATGACTTATTAAATACCCTCTGGGTCCAAATAAAATGGTTTTGATCTACCAATATGACAAAATGTAGAAAATACCAGAACAAAATTAATAGACATGGCTATAAATCAGGAAAGTGAAAAATATGCAAAAAGAGTTACAACATCACATCGGTTATCATAATAAATGTGAATAAAATGAATAAAATACATTTTCTTACTAAAAATAACAATGTTCTCATATTAGCCAATGACAAAGAAATCCAAGAAAAGGATTAGAGATTGTTTTACTCCTAAAGAGAGATGTTCATAGATGTTGCTAATTGAACAATTTTAAAACAAATTTTTCATTTCTAATTTGTTATTTAAACACAGCATTATATATTAAGCAGAACTTTTCAAACTTTAAGATAAAATACTGATTTCCAGAGATTCTGTAATAATTAGAATATGAATTCTTTCAATATAATTTTTTCACAGCCATCTTGGAAAATAAGTGAATGTCCAACTTTTGGACTGACCCCTAATAAGCAACTTTTATTCCTAAAGGAGAGTTTTTTTTAGGTCCGTAATGAGGAAGTAAAAAAATAGAAATTTGTATGAAAAAAATCTATATATAACCCATATGGTCATACATAATTGAAATTCTAAACTATACCTGGGTCTTCCAGGATACTGAAAGTTAATTATTAAGGTGAGAAGAACTGACTTAATAGTGAATAGAAGTGACTTCAACCTTCCTCCACCTGAAAGGTACAGCAGACACAGGGCAGTGTGTGTGTGTGTGTGTGTGTGTGGGTGTGTGTGGGTGCGCACATTTTGCATAATGGTGGTGAGAGCTGTGTTAAAACCACAATGTGATGAGTATTTTAAATCCTACGTTTTCTTGTAGTAGTAAGAGAATAGTCTTATAATTTCTTTCTGATTGCACTCTGTAAGCAATTTATAAATGAAAACAAGGGAAAAGGCATGCTATTTTAGTTAACTATGAACCGACGTGGCTAAGAGTAGTTTTTAAGACATTGCTTGAGATTTTGGACCGGGAGATTTCTGTGGGGACATAGCACACCTTATGCATTATGTCACAGGTATGAGATGTTCCCTAGAGAACTCCTAGGGAATACATTTGGAATTTTACTTTTATCATTAAGGGGGAGAAAGTCTTATATGTATTAGAAAGTTTATTATAACAGTCATCAAGCACTTAGAAATTTCTATCTACATTGTTTAAATTGAGGAGACAAGTTATTGGCTGTCATTACTGATATTCCAGTAAGAATGTTCCTAAACTGGAAAACTGATCAGCTGATTTCCACTTGTCATACCTTACCATTACTAATATTATAAATGTGTCCCTAACCTAGAATATATTCCATTTCAGAAAGAAAGTTTATTCTTCTCATACCATGTAAATGGTAGTTAACAGTCCTGAAAGCTTCTCAACTGGAACAATTTCCAAAATAACTTAAAAAAATTCACTCTTTCTCAATATTTTCTAAGTAACATAGAAACAATTAACTGCAAATTCTGTTGAGTTCTTGACCATCCGGGAAATCAAGATGAAGCACAAAGGATATGTTAGTTGCTGAACAAATGAGCCAATTTATCTCATGAACAAAAAGCAGATTGTTGTCAAAGGATGCATTTCTTTTTTTCTTTTTTCTTTTTTTTTTACTGTTGCAATTATGCCTAAAAGGACACCATAATTACAGTGCAATGTTCCTCAATCAGACCATATCCTTGCTTAGGAAAGCAGGAGGTTGCTTGTGAGACTGTAATGGTTTTCCTTCTTATCAACTGTGAATCATGCCTTTCATCCCTGTAATTAAGGCCTTTGATATGCCTAACAGTCAATAGAGTTGAGATAATAAAACAAATCACGCCAAATATCCTGTTGTTGAAGTTAGAACAGCTACAACAAATGTTGATCTCCTTTTCCCTCAATCTGTGCATATGAAAAAATGTTATTCTAGAAATACTCAGACTTAGATTTGAAAAAGTCAAGATATTGTCCATTTTTTAGAAATGTTATATATTATATTAACAGAGGGTAACAATCAATTCCTGTATTTGAAGATCTCTAATTACCTTACACACGAAAGTTACATGTTCAACAGGATACATTTCTACTATTTTAATAGTTAAATACATTCATATTTAGGAAGACTGCTATGTTTATTATTTTCCATTAAATGAAAGCTCATGCTCAGAAACTTTGCTATTTAGATATTTAGTTTATTTTATTCAACCACTCATTCTGTGTACCAGGTACTGTGATGAACTTTTGTATACGTGATTTCTCATCCTCAACATTACTCTGCAAGGTTAATTTTATTATTCTCATTCTACATATGGGGAAATTTAATCTGAGAAGTAAGTGGCTCCCCAAAGAGAAACAGCAAGAATATGGCAGAGTTGACCTTCAAATGAAGTACAGTGGGGAGGGTGGGATGAGGAGAGGGAAAGGGGATGTCTTGGGAGAATGTGTCTTAACATTAGTGTCGGCAAGGCAATAACTTCAAAACATCAGAGGAAACATAGCAATGAGGCAAGTGAAATACCAGTTATCAGACCACAAGGTCTCTAAATAATATAATCAACAAGCTTCACCTTTGTAGGGGGTAGTTTCCCCCACCAAACGAAGCCATACTCCTCAGTCCTTCCTGCCACAGAATCTGTGATGTGTCTATGTTAGTTAAAACATAGATTTATCTTACTATAAAAGTCATTCTTTTTTTCTCTTTAAATAGCACAATCTCAATGGGTCCAAAGAATGTCCCTTATCTTAATTGCATTTTTAGAGTCTAATTTTATGTATAGACTGTACCTACCTTCACTATTCTGTCTGAAAACATGCTAATCGATGACACTAAGGTGTGCTGAGAGGTTTGCAGCTGATAAAAATGAATACTTTCTGGTTTGAGGGTCTCAGGGTAAATATTATCAGTAAAATATATAAACTTCAGTGCATGCAAGTTGTGACAGCTATTTTGTTTGTTCGAAAGTTTAAAGAATTGCTTTTTAGTATTTCAACTGTGCTCTGAATAAATTAGGTTGCCAAAGAGCTCAGTTTCATGGATCTAGTTACCTGGAGCATAGTTCTGATAAAAACCAAGACCATAACTTCAGTTCTCACACATATGGGCTGGTTTCCACCAGGGCAAAAGCTTGGACCCATAGTCACGGGTGAACAACAGTGCTGGTTTATTGCATGCAAGTTTGTTATCTTTGTTTAGGGGTTTTTGTATAGTGGCTTATAATGCGGTTTTTATCACTTTGTTACTGGTCTATCTCTTTCAATTACATATAAATACATAACTGAGGCCAATGATGATGCCTCATTCATCTTTGAAACTAGCATGAGTCCTGACACCCAGGAGATGCCAAGTGAATGTTTGTTCAATTAAACCAGGAACCAGGTATCTATGTAAGGGACGACGTTGGCTATGAGAGCAGGAATGATAGAGTGTAAATTTTTGGCAAACTCACAATAATGTAGCTTTCTTTTTTTTTTTTTTTTTTTTTTTTGAGACGGAGTCTCGTTCTGCCGCCCGGGCTGGAGTGCAGTGGCCGGATCTCAGCTCACTGCAAGTTCTGCCTCCCGAGTTTACGCCATTCTCCTGCCTCAGCCTCCGGAGTAGCTGGGACTACAGGCGCCCGCCACGTCGCCCGGCTAGTTTTTTGTATTTTTTAGTAGAGAGGGGGTTTCACCGTGTTAGCCAGGATGGTCGCGATATCCTGACCTCGTGATCCACCCGCCTCGGCCTCCCAAAGTGCTGGGATTACAGGCTTGAGCCACCGCGCCCGGCCAATAACATAGCTTTCATATAAAACAGACCGCAAGCACATTTTATCATATAATTTAACTACGTAAGTTGTGGACTATTTTAACAGTCAGCCATGGTCGTATTAACACTGTAATAAACTGCCACAAATCCAGTCTCATACAACAATTTCTCACTCAGGGAACTGTATCATGGGATCTGGCTGATCTAGGTTGGACTCAGGTGGGCTTGCTTCTAAGTTGTGTGTTGGGCCATCAAGGACAGCTTCACATGGCTGTCATCTTTCCTAGACCTCGGTCTACGTGTGGAATGTTCTTGTAACAAGAGGTAGGAGTGCAAGACAGCAACTAACCACAAAAACTCATTTCAATCTTCTGCCATGTCATATTCATGAACAGCCCACAGCCAAAGGATTCCCAGTCACATGGCCAAACCAAAGTCAAAGAGTGAGTGAGGGCACTCCGTCCAAAATGAAGCTATTACATGATTATGGTCAATGATTCTATTATATAAGGAAGTCCATAACTGAAACCAATAATTCAACCCACTGCAGTCACCTTATTGATATGCAAACAAAGGGACACAATATGGTACACTTCCAGGAAACATCCTTTGTAGCATTATTCTAAGGATTGCCATTTGCCTTTGATTCTCTGTGGTGGCGTTCCCTGGAGTTGTGAACGTCATAGGTACAATTATTTATCAGATTTAGAATTGGGCTTGTGATTAATTTCATCTTAAATTACTGGAGAGGTATGCATGAAAAACAAAAACTATTCATAAAAACAATGTAATAATGCATTTAGAAGTAATATATTCTGACAAAATAAATCAGTGTAATTATTTTTAAAACAGAAGTTAAAATAGGACAACATTACAACTTTCTTTGTAATAGAGTTTTAGCTATAAGAAAAAATTACAATCTTTTTTTTCCTAAAGGCATTGTTTAGTAATGATATTAACAGGATGTATATTATATACATCATATATATGTATACATGTATACATGTATCAATATGATGTATACATGTTTCAATATGATGTATACATGTATACATCAGTATGATACATGTATACATCAGTATGAAATCATCAGTATGATGTATACATGTATACAATATACATTCTAATGTACACATGTATACATATATATGATATATACAATATACACCCTATCATATATGGCAAGGAGTGAAAACATGAAAATCTTTGATAACACTATTGCAATATTCCACATTAGAGTTGATTGAGAAATAGTTATGTGTGTATGTGTGTGTATGTGTGTCTGTGTGTCTGTGTCCTTGTAAGGGCGGAGGGTGAATAAAAAAGTCAGATTCTGGTTCTGTCTTGAAGTTGAGCTTATAGGATTTACAGATGGATTGCACATGGGGTGTGCGAAAAAGAAATTAATGAAGATGCTAAGATGTTCAGCTTCAGACATGGAAAAAATTGGGTTACTATAAGTGAGGTGGAGAAAGCTGCAGGTGGAATAAATTTAATGAGAAAGATGAGGGGTCGTTACAGACATGTTAAAATTAAGATGCTTTTTTGGCAATTTAGTTGATATGTTGAGCAGGCCATGGATATGTGAGTCTGAAGGTCAGATGTGAGGGGTTGGAGACATGAAAATAGAAGTACCATTATCTTATAAATACATTATAATTTCCCTTTTATAATGAATGCTTAACTTACTTAGACTTGTACATTTTTCTATAAAGAAAATTAACATTTTACAGTGATATCTAAGTTTATTGCATCGTGCAAAAAATATTTTTCCTGTGATTCTGATCCTTTGAGTTACAGTTCATGGTCATTGTGTCACTTTTTCATGCTTGTTTAAAAATAATTTGTTGATTTCAGGACATATACCACGTCTATTAGTTACAAATTCCAAATATGTATGGTTATTAGTTTGTGTCTTATCACAAATTAATCTGTTTTATCAGTTTTGAGAGGTACACCATATCTGTGTGGATAATTAAAGATTTTTAAAAATAATTTGTTCTTATTCTATTATTTACAATATTTTACTTAATGTATTTTAAGGCTTTGTTAATGAATCTGTGTCAATTCAGAACCATAAAATCTTTACAGTTCTTTTATGGCAACCTCTTCCTAATGTTTTTTGACATAGAGTCTTTTTTAAAGACACCTTTTTTAAAGCTAGTCTTCGTACATTATATATGCTATTTCCCATGCTTTTTCTTTGTTTTATTACAAAACTATATTTAATTTATCTGATATATTAGCCTGTTAACATGAGAGCTTAATTTATTAACATAATTTGTATTTAGATTTGTTTTTCAATTGTTTTTTATTATTAATAACTTTAATTGTTCTTTTTGTCTTTTCCTGCTTTCTACTAAGTTGATCAAATTTAATATATTCTATTTTTCCTTCTCAGATGCATTGGATGTTACACATTTATTCTCTATTATGTTAGTGGTTACAATTAAATCACATAATAGATAATAAAAAGTCTTCACCTTCGGAAAGAGTTTAAGAATATTAGAAGCTCTTACTTTGAATTTCTTCCAATATTTTCAAACTTTGAACATGCCTTTGTGCGTTCTCACTCTCCAAAGATACAGTGGTTAGTACACAGTTCTAGATTGACAATGATTCCTCTCAACATTTTGTTGCTATTAGTCCATTTTCTATGATTTCATTTATTTCATTTGAGAAATCTGCTGTTGATTCCATTCCTGGTCCTTTGTAGGTAATGTATTTTGGATCTAGTTGCTTTTGAAATTTTCTCTTATTTTTGTATTCTGCTGTTTCACTATTATGTGTCTAGGTGTGAATTTATTTTACTTATTGAGCTCAAGAATCATTTTTCACTTAGTAATTTGATGCCTGCTCAACTGAAATTCTCAGTTGTATGAAAGATCAAATAAGTCCAATGTTTCATCCATCCCTCTGGCTAACTGAGGCAATAGACAGCATCATGAGTTCAAATGAGTTTATATATATAAAATGCCAAGAATAGTGCTGGCACACAATAAGAACTATGTAAGTCTCTGATATAATATTAATAATAAAAAATATAATAATGATAAGAGGAACAGAAAACAGAAAGATCCTTGATATCTGAGGATCAGAACAGAACAACAAATATGTGTTGGCCAGGATAGAGTTAGTCAAGTTTGTAAGGTCAGACTAACCAGTAAGACCAGACAATCATTCGGTTCACATGGTAATAAGCACAAGAGAGAAAGCATATTTGATGATACCATTGATAATATAACTACATAGGGTGTCATAGAGAAATAACACCTGACCCCAGCCCTGCAAAGCAGGTACAAAGATAGTTTCAAAAGTGGAGAGCATAAGATAAGTAAAACGAAGTGAAGATACTAGGTATAGGTATATGAAATTGTCATTTTTGAGGTCAAAAGTAGTCAATATCGGCAATTTTATATAACTAAATCAATAAAGTTGATAAAATCGAGTTTGAGTTATTCCAAATAGATATAAATGCTTCCCATCCAACTGAATTTTAAAAGTATAGATGCGAAAATTATCAAGAGAGGATAGATGGAAAACAGTGATGACATTGGAGAAGGAAATTCAGGAATCAGAAGCAGACTTGATTAAATGCAGACATATCTGATTCACCCATTGGACATCTTCAGCACTTTGCAAGACAGCCAGCTCAACAAGGACGATCATGGGAGAAACAAAAATCTAAGACTAGATTGATGGTTTACCAACAACCACTGGTGTGTAAAATATGATAGCAATTACTTGTTGAAGAGGAATTGGTCACTTAAGGAGTTAAGATCCTTACTACTTATTGTAATATACTGCTGGTTATGCTGGTTATACTGTATTCAGTTTGCATGAAACATTGCTCTGGTTTACCTTCATTAACAGTGTCTTCCTCTTTAGAGGCTACAGTTTAAAAATTTGTTACAGGTATTGTTAAAGCAAAAACATCTGGTACAAGATGCACATAGTCAAGTATCTGAGTATATCAGTACATGTGTCAATATTGTCTTCACCCGGATCTGCTGGTTGCGGATACACTGGTTATGCAACTGATACCTATGCAGGGACTGACTTTGGTAAGCAAAGGCAGGTAAACCAGTTTTATAAAAAGAATAAATGTACTCTTAGTTATGATTGATAACTGTCACCTCTCTTCTCCTCCAAGGATTCTCTTACTTATCACCATTTAAACTTAAATCATCCCACTTAAAAACTGGACTTCAAATGGATCAGCAAATGCAGTGCAGTTTTGTGATAAATGCTAGATAGCATCTACTAAGACACATCAAACAGGTTCAGGTGTGTATTCCTACGTTATTAATGCACGATCAAATGAAAGCTAGGTGTGAGTGCATCTTCTTTATCTATTTGATTAAATGGTAATTGAAGAGCTGCAGTAGGTTTTCTTAAATGTATCAGTCCTAAAAGAAAAGGATCTCCCTGGAGGGAAGATTGAAGTGCAGCACAGAGAAGAAAATGTTCTGTGGGCCATATGCTCTGTGGGTGAGCCACTAGCAAACCACAGCATTGGAAAGAAACTGAACTTCAGTGTGACACACGTTTTGTGTTCCTTGTACCGGAGGGAAAGCAGTGAGTGAGTATGATTATTAGATTATATCATAGGACATGGAATATTTGTTACCAAAAGCAGGGTAGAATTTGAGGTTAATTTTTAAAAAATTTCTCTCCTGATGACCACTTTACACTAAATGATGTGTTGATGCATGCCGTCGGCTTGCCTTTTTCCTCCCCCTCCAACCGTGTATCTTAGGAAAGCAGAAGTATTAATCACTGACATTGAAAACACATTTGTTCCTGGAACCTTGCTTAGTTCCTTATGCACATTATATTATTTAAGCATAAGTACAGCCTTCTGAGTTCAGTACTGGTAATTTATTGATGGGAAAATGAAGGCTTAGAGACATTGTGGAACTTGTTAAGGTTTACATGACTAAGTGGCAGAGGTAGGATTTGAACCAAGGACTAAATACAGGCTATAATCATAAGTCACTAAACTCTCTCAAGTAAAAGCTCAAAAACTACACTCAACGATTTATAGGAACCTATGTTTACATACTAATGAGGCTGATACAAAGCTAGCAATGATACATTCCATCTGGGCAGGACGCATGGTGATTTGTTTTTTAGAGAATTAGGTGCTACTAGAAAATATGTGAGCTCTGGCGTCCTGTTCTTCATGGCAACTTGAGGGGAAATTGTCCATCTTGACATCTTTCTTTGTGTTTGTTTATATGTGTTTCTAGCTTCCCTGATAATGTGGCATATTATTTCATAACCACAGCAAGACTGATTTATAGGAAAATAAAATTACATACAAGTATTTCATGGTTTAGTAAACAACAATCTTCAAACTACTTAGTGATGTTATTATTATTGTCATTATGACTTTGACTGTGGTCATTCAATATACAAATAAACTTACTCATATCACAGTTGGGAATTTTTTATACAACTTCCTAATTTCAGGCAATGCTAGATTGTGGAAATCACAAGCTAGCTTGTGGATATAAGACAAGGACGAGGAATTCCTTCATCTTTTAATTAATGTTTAAAAAGTTGCTATTCTGTGTTAGAAATAACACACACTTTTGAACAGGGAGATACCTAAACTTAACCAATTCATAATGTCTTTTGTTTTTTTTTACTTTCACATTTGTCAAATGCCAATATAATAGTTTCAATTTATCCAGCTGTTGTGAGAATCAAATGAGATGATAGAGTTCACCTTATTAACAGAAATATTTTTAAATCTAAAAAAGTAATACTATTTGGTACTATTCTCATTGTACCAAATTAAAGCAATTTTCCTGTACATTTTTAAGGAATAAACATACAAAAATAAGCCAAAATACTGACATATATCCAAACAACAGTGAATCCAATTTCAGTGAATTATGAAAGGAAATCAAGGTATAAAAAACGTCAAGTGGGTTTCAATTTAAGAAAGGAAAAACTATTCAGGTTAGAAAAACAGCTTGGAAGGTTCATCATCAGAGGATCAGTGATAAAAGAAAACAGAAACTATCCTAGATATTCTAGGCAGAATGGCAGTTAATTATGGAATTAGATGATTTCAAACCCTTGGGACACTCTGGGGAGCGATACTTCTAGCTTCAGGAAACAGGATGTTTCAGGGATCGCAAGAAACTGCAGCGGATCCTCTCAGCTCCTACAGCAGTGAAACAGGTATTCTTAAGAGAATGCACAGAAGGCACAGCAAACCTCAGGACTTTCCAAGTCTACTGCTGCCTGTCAACATCTCAAGAGTGCAAAAGCTCGTTCTCCTCTCCCCATTCCCAATCCTCCACTAATACCCCTCCCAGCATAATCCAAACCACAAGACTGCTGGCATGGAAAGGTAGTTTCCCGGTTTCCAACTTCTGTAGAACAAGAGTCAACTTTGAAGGGCACAACAGTGCTGAGTGCCAGAGGATATTCTCAGGAAAATCAAGATAATAATAGAAATATTGGGACATTGAAGGAGGCTATTTGTAGGAAGAAATAAGAAAGGTAAGTCCATTTGAGATTGACGCTAGGAAGAGTTTCTTTTGAATATTAAACAATTTGTAAAATTGAATTCAGTGGGAAATGTATGCATTTCTCACCTTGAATTAGATATTAAATTGACATTCAAAATTAATATGAATGTCATTTATTTTATGTGCCATCTTAATAAATGTTTAATTATTTTAAAAGTGATTGCCAATAAACTACTGCTGTATCAGTGCTATGTCCAGGAGATTTAATTGTATTGTTCAGTTCTTTTCACTCTTTTTTCTCTAATCTTATCTTCTCACTTTATTTGATTAATTTGATCTTCAGTCTCTGATATCATTTCTTCCACTTGATTGAATTGGCTATTGAAGCTTGTGCATGCGTCATGAAGTTCTAGTGCTGTGGTTTTCAGCTCCATCAGGTCACTTAAAGTCTTCTCTACACTGTTTATTCTAGTTAGCCATTTGTCTAACCTTTTCTCAAGGTTTTTAGCTTCCTTGTGATGGGTTAGAACATGCTCCTTTAGCTTGGAGAAGTTTGTTATTATGGACCTTCTGAAGTCTACTTCTGTCAGCTCCTCAAACTCATTCTCTATCCAATTTTGTTCCCTTGCAGGCGAGGAGCTGTGATCCTTTGGAGGAGAAGAGTCTCTCTGTTTTTTGGAATTTTCAGCTTTTCTGCTCTGGTTTCTCCCCATCTTTGTGGTTTTATCTAACTTTGGTCTTTGATGTTGGTAACCTACAGATGAGGTTTTGGTGTGGATGTCCTTTTTGTTGATGTTGATGCTATTCCTTTCTGTTTGTTAGTTTTCCTTCTAACAGTCAGACCCCTCAGCTGCAGGTCTGTTGGAGTTTGCTGGAGGTCCACTCAAGACCCTGTTTGCCTGGGTATCACCAGCAGAGGCTGCAGAACAGCAAATATTGCTGCCTGATCCTTCCTCTGGAAGCTTCGTCGCAGAGGGGCACCCACCTGTTTGAGGTGTCTGTCGGCCCCTACTGGGAGGTGTTTCCCAGTCAGACTACACGGGAGTGAAGGACCACTTGAGGAGGCAGTCTGTCCATTGTTAGAGCTTGAATGCTGTGTTGAGAGAACCACTGCTCTCTTCAGAGCTGTCACACAGCTCTGAAGGCTGTCTGCAGCCTTTTTTTCTGCTATGCCCTGCCCCAAGAGGTGGAGCTGAGCTGTGGTGGGCTCTGCCCAGTTCATGCTTCCCTGCCACTTTGTTTACACTATGAGCTACTCAAGCCTCAGTAATGGCGGACACCCCTCCCCACTCCAAGCTCCCACATCCTAGGTCGATCTCAGACTGCTGCGCTAGCAGTGAGCAAGGCTCTGCAGATGTGGGACCCACCAAGCCAGACACAGGAGGGTATCTCCTGGTCTACCAGTTGCTAAGACCATGGGAAAAGTGCAGTATTTGGTCATGAGTGTACCATTTCTCCAACTACAGTCTGTCATGCCTTCCTTTGGCTAGGAAAGATAAATCCCCCCACCCCTTGCACTTCCCCAGTGAGGTGATGCCCCGCCCTGCTTCAGCTTGCCCTCCATGGGCTTCACCCAGTGTCCAACCAGTCCGAGTGAGATGAACCAGGTACCTCAGTTGGAAATGAAGAAATCACCCATCTTCTGTGTCAATCTTGCTGGGAGCTGCTGCAGACCAGAGCTGTTCCTATTCAGCCATCTTGGAAGTGACTTTCATCTGTCTTTTCTTTTCAGCAGTTTTACAATAATAGACTTGTGTGTGTGTGTATGTGTGTCTGTGCCAGTTGGAAAATATTTTCAGCCATTGCACTTCAAATATTGCTTCTTCCTTGTTCTCTCTTTCTAAGAATCTTATTACATGTGTATTACAACTTTTCACCTAGACTGCCTTGTTGTTTTCTGTCTTTTTTATTCTTTCTTGCTCTCTATCCGTTAGTATAGATATTTTCTATTAATCTTTTTTTTTTTTTTACTTCATTAATCTTGATTTCTGTTAAGCCCAATCTGTGTTGTCTACCTATTGGGTTCTCAATTTCAATTATTACATTTCTTTTATAGTTTTAGAATTTCTGATTATTTAAAAAATAAATTATAATTTTCTAATAAAAGTATTCACTTTTAATCTATATATCAGACTTATTAATTACCATTATTCTAAAGTCAATCTCCGATCATTTCAAATGAATCAACTGTGGGTATTTGTTTGTTTTATTTAAATTCTGGACATTTTAATAAAATTGAGAGACCCTGGATGATGTCTTTTTCATAAAATGTTTACCCTATCTCTAGGTAGGCAGCTTGAAAGCAAATAGATCACCTTAATGCAACCAAGAATGAAGCTGCCTTGAAACAGGGTTTCAGTTTTTTAAGGTTTAGCGTACATCAGTCTAATCTCATCTACTAGGAATGAAGCTTTCCATAGGACTTAGCTGAGACTTTCCGTAGGACTTAGGATGTTTACTAGAAACGCATTTTGGTGGGTTCTAACTTTAATTTTTTTGTCTTCTCAAAACAGAGCTCTGAAGCTCTGTTTCTGCCTACTCTAGGGGCAGATCCCCCTGCTAATTCAAATGTCTATTGGGATCCTGGGATATTTTGTAGCTAAGATCCCAGAGGCCCATGGCAAGAATGGACTGCCCCACCTGCACTTCACTCATGCTTCCCTAGGAATCGTCCTAAGGTGAGAGTTGGTCTCGGCTCTCGATTCCTGCTTCTACCGCCTTGGTGACTGCATTGCCTCTATTGACTCTCAGTCTACTTTTACATTTTATTTGTTGATCTCTTTTACTTGTTTATTAGTATTTTTTAAATTAACAGCTATTTAAAAGTAAAGATATTAATCTTCTGCTTATGTAAGTTCAAACTACTTTCCTAGTTTGTCACTCTAATTGTGGCATTTTTGAGTTATAACCATTTCAAAATGATGTGGTATCTATTTTTCTTCTATATAATTTTTCTGTCTATCATTCATAGAAAGGTTGTCTCTATAACCAAAGGTATGATGCTTACCTATATTTTATGAGTAATATTGTCTCTTATTTTGTATGCAAGTATTTGATACATATGAAATTATTTGTATGAATTCATACAGGAATGCAGAATTCATTTTTTCAATTTTTGTAGAAATGGCTAGTTATTACAGAACCACTTAATGAATGCTTTATTCTTTTATATTTATTTTAATATCAACATTGTCTTATATTCACATAGATTAAATATATGTTAAATGTCTACGTGACTTTAAAGTATAGTACATAGTATAGATTTATTCTAACTTACCTCTATAATCTTGTTTTATTTATCTTTGAAATATATTTTTAAATATAAAAGAGTGTATCTTCCTTCTTTATTCATTATTAAGAATATTTCTGGCTATACTTGCATGCTTATCCTTCCAAATTAATTTTGTTTACTTTTCATGTTTATAGGGATTATTTATTTATTTATTTTTGAGATGGAGTCTCACTCTTTTGCCCAGGTTGGAGTGCAGTGGTACAATCTTGGCTGACTGCAACCTCTGCCTCCCGGGTTCAAGCAGTTCTCCTGCCTCAGCCTCCCAAGTAGCTGGGATTACAGGCGCTCGACACCATGCCTGGCTAATTTTTTGTATTTTTAGTAGAGACAGGGTTTCACCATGCTGGCCAGGCTGGTCTCAAACTCCTGACCTCGTGATCTGCCCACCTCAGCCTCCCAAAGTGCTGTCATTACAGGTGTGAGCCACCGTGCCCAGTCAGAAAATTTTAGAGAAATGTTATGGGTATTGCATTGCATTTAAATATCTAGTCTTCCCATTTAATAGAAACTATTGCTTTGGGAAAAATACATTAATCAGTTAGTTTGTACATTATTTCATGATCTTGTTTGGTGTGAGCCAAATATGAATTATAACTCCAATTTCTGAAACCATGCTGAATTAATCAATTTTACAATCATAGTGAAAGCAGCCAATTAAATTCATTTATAGATTAAGAAACTCTAAATGCTATTATTACTAATAACAACAGTAATAACCACATAATAAGAATAACAATAATGCTATAGCATATAAAAAGCCATAATTACATGGTGTGTTAAAAACACAAGACTCTAGTGAGACTGCTTGAATTCAAGCTTTACCTTGCTTACTAACCCTGCTATTTTGCTAACAGTCTAGCATTGGGAAAATTACTTACTTCTCTGTGTTTCAGTTAACACAACTAATGAATGGGATTTGTGTTGGTACCTGTTAGTGCCATTTTTTAACTCTTCTTCTTGATATTACTGTTATTGTTAGTTATTGAGCATTTACCAGGCAGTTGATACTCAAGGTATCAAATAATTTATCTTTGATCTTCACAAATTCATGTTAAGAATCTTAGAAAACAAATTAGATACTTTACTTGCTCCTATGATGTTAAGATTTTTACCACTCACATAAAATCTTACATTTTCCCATGAAAATTCAAATAAAAGCATTTTGCTTTTAAATGAATTTACCTCAGGAATCTGGACATGTTCTCCAGCTCTAATAACCTAATTTGGTAAGACATTAGAAGTAGACATAACACAATGTCAGCATACATTAAATGAGCTTATAAAAAATACGTCTAAAAATGAAAGGAAAATTGATCAATATGCAGTGAAATTTTCTAGTTTGCTTTGTGGGGCCTGAAATGTTTGTGTTTTGTTTGCTGCTTTTTTTCTAATATCTGTCATGCATTTCCAGGCACGTAATGGATATTTATCAGATATGCATTAACTATTTGACTAATGATGAGAAAAATATATATTGCAGAAAGAGTAATACTCAACACCATTAAAATAATAGTGGGTCGAGAGATAGTTTTTAATGAGCAGCTATTTCTCAGGTAGAATTTGAGGGATGTCAAGTTTTTAGTTGATTGGTGAGAATCTGACAAAATAAGAAGAGTTCATATAACCTCATGGTATTAGTTTAAGATGACTTAATGCCTCCCCTTTATTTCACAATAGGGATAGAATTGTCTCTTGATAGATGGACATTTCCAACTTTTGCCTTTTGTGATTTTTTTTGATACTCTCTACTCCTTTTTCTAGTTGATACATTCTTTCTATAGATAGGTCAAATATTCATTCAGTCAACTATATCAACACTGGAACCATTTTGTCTCTTTAGTTTTACTTTTTGCAATGTGTTAGATATCTTCTATGTTAATCTTTTAGTTTATGTTTCAGAAAACATTCTTATTTCCTTCACATCCAGATCTTGCCAGCATCTTACACCAACTATCTGGTACTAACACGTGGTAACATTGCTAATTTACACCTCAGGAGACTCAGAGTTTAAGTAACCTTTAAGTAATCTGTCCAAAGTTACACAGCTAATAAGTATTGAAGATGAGAGCTGAATTCAAAGTCCATGCTGCTTTTGTTAGATTGTACTATTTATAGTTATAACTACCCTAGTTATGGCTCTTCAACATTAGAAATATGAAAGTCCTATTATTCCCTCTGCCTTTTATATGGGAGTTTCGTATTTCTGCATGCAGAAAATACAGGAATATTACCATGGAAAAGTTATCTCACTATTTATTGACCTGGAGGATTCCCAAGATAGCACCACCTTGTTGCCTTTTCCATGGCCTTAGGTTTTCTTCTCAGTGTAAGGCTCTAAGAAGTAAATTCTGTTAAAGCCTCAGAGTTTATTAGATACAGGTAAATTGATCAACATTAAACAATCCCACAGAAAACATAAATAACAGTAATTTGTGGCTGGGAGCAGTGGCTTATGCCTGTAACCCCAGCACTTTGGGAGGCCAAGGCGGATGGATCACCTGAGGTGAGAAATTCGAGAGGAGCCTGACCAACATGGTGAAACCCGGTCTCTCCTAAAATACAAAAATTAGCTGGGCATGGTGGCAGGTACCTGTAATCTCAGCTACTTGGGAGGCTGAGGCAGGAGAATCGCTTGATTGCAGTGAGCCGAGATTGCACCATTGCCCTCCAGCCTGGCAACAAGAGCAAAACTCCATCAAAAAGAAAAAAGAAAAGAAAAGAAAAGAAAAAACAAAAAACAAGAGGTACCTGGGTTGCCTGTAAGGCACATAGACATTCTCTTCATAAATAAAATCTAGATGGAGCCTTGCTTGATGAGTGTGAAATCCTGGCAAGGGGGTATAGCTGATTGATTCAAATCTGTTGATCTCTAGCATGTGCCTCCTAGACACAAGCTGATCTTTCCCCAAGAGTCCACATCCTTGGATAGTTTCCATTCTGTTCCGGTTGTCTCATTCTGTGATCTACTGATGACCGTTCCGTATCAGATCACCATATTACACACACACACACACACACACAAACACACATCATTGACTAGGACATGACCATGTAGTTACACTGTTTTCTCCTTCTATTAAGATTGAAGAATACCCTGATATTGCTCTCCCTAGCTCAAAGAAATGTTTTCTGCTTAAAGTGTGGCTTGTATTAATATGATGTCATTTATTTTGTATTGGTTTAATAGTTTTATTCTCTGAGTTTTTATACTGCTTTCTTTTTTCATCTGTAGGCATGCAATGTGTGAATCTGGCAATCGCTCATTCACGTATTTATTCAATGAACATTTTTGAACACCTTTCATGCACAAAGTCAAATGTAAATACTATACAATGTCTGTCGTTGAGGAGTTTAGTGGTGGAGAAAGGATATTCAAGCGAATAATTATGATTACATTGTAATGAAATGGCTCAATGTGCTATGGAAGACATAGCTTATATAACCTGGGGCTAGAATTAAGGATGCCAATTATTCTATACAACTTACATCTTTAAAGTGTAGTGATTTTAATTAAAAAGATTGAAGCCCAATGGGCAAATATACATGTTGAAATAAACATATAAAGCTCAAGAGTCCTCATTAACCTGAAAACAGTTTATAAAACAAGTAATATAATAGGCAAGGTAAGAAATCCCCTAGTTCCAAGAAGAAACACTCATTTTATATATAACTTGGACTTAAGAATAAAATAACATTGGAGGATGGGTTTGCAAAAATGGGGTTGATTTTGTTGTCCTCTTGCTATTGTTTGTTACTTGCTGGTAGGAAATATTTTGTTATTTCCAATGTGGGGCTGCACCAACCATAAACAAATACATTGAGAAAGAAGTCTAGCATTCAGTTCTTGGCCCACAGAAATGCTTTCTCTCCAAAGGTATCTTCAGTACAATTTGATCTCAGCCTTTTTGTGCTGATCATTGATATGGTTTGACTTTGTCCCCACCCAAATCTCATCTTGGATTATAGTTTCCGTATTCCCCATGTGTCATGGGAGGGACCCAGTGGGAGGTGATTGAATCATGGGGGAAGTTATCCTCATGCTGTTCTCATGACAGTGAGCGAGTTCTCATGAGATCTGATGGTTTTATAAGGGACTTTTCCTTCTCTGCTCAGCACTTCTCTCTTCTGCCGCCATTTGAAGAAGGATGTGCTTGCTGCCCCTTCTGCTGTGATTGAAAGTTTCCTGAGGCCTCCCCAGCCCTGCTGAACTGTGAGTCAATTAAACCTCTTTCCTTTATAAATTACCTAGTCTCAGGTATGTCTTTATTAGCAGTGTGAGAAAGGGCTAATACAATAATAAAATTTAACATGAAGAGTTTCAGTGTTGTGGGACTCTTTATAATGTTCTAGACTGATTCTGCTGTAGGTTATTTTTAATAATATTCCTGAACTAGTGGCTTTTATAGTTAATGACATGCTAATATGATAATTTGTGTAAATACATTATATCAATAATCATCACAATATTATAGGCATTATTATTATTACATAAATTTTATAAAAAAGGAAACAAATTCAGAAAGGTAAGTAGCCCAAAATTACACTTAGAAAATGGCAAGACTGGGATTGAAACTCATATGTATGTCATTACAAAGCCTTGAGCTTTTCAGTATAGAAAAATACTACTCACGGCTGGGCGCGGTGGCTCACGCCTGTAATCCCAGCACTTTGGGAGGCTGAGGCAGGCGGATCATGAGGTCAGGAGATCGAGACCATCCTGGCTAACATGGTGAAACCCCATCTCTACTAAAAAAACACAAAAAAATAGCCAGGCGCAGTGGCGGGTGCCTGTCATCCCAGCTACTCGGGAGGCTGAGGCGGGAGAATGGCGTGAACCTGGGAGGCAGAGGTTGCAGTGAGCTGAGATTGCATCACTGCACTCCAGCCTGGGCGACAGAGTGAGACTCCGTCTCAAAAAACAAAAAACACACACACACACAAAAGAAAAAGAGAAAAATACCTCTCGTTAGTAGAGGCAAGGTGGTATAGTGGAAACAGCATGAGCCACAAAATCAGACAGTTCTTTTGGTCTAATTCCTAATTCCGCCACTTAACTAGTCATGTAACCTTGGCCACTTGACTTGAAATCTCTAAGGCTTTTCTCCCTCATCCTTAAAATAAAAATGCCTATGGGAAAAATTAATTATGCATATATAATTTCTGACACATAGTGAGTGCTCAATAAACTTTAGGTCCTTCCCTCTTCTTACTTATCATGGTTGATATATGTAAATGTCACAGGCAAGATAGAAACAGTGTATGCAGGATCAAGTTTTTCTGGATGTCAAAACATGCAAATTAAGCTCAGGATAATTACAAAGCTCTGGTGATATTGTCTAGATTTTCTGCGTCTCCCTCTCTATTTCTTACTAGGCATATTTTCATGAAAACCTAATCACCATTTCTTGGTTCCCCATGCTCTCTTCTACCACTCTGTTTGCCATCCTCACAGTTGGATACTGAGGATAATTGGGAAGCAAAAGGATTCAGCCTTCAAGACAGGGAATAAGCAGCAGGAACAGATGGAACATTTTAGAAGCAGAGATTGTGATTTTATTGGCCTCTCTAAAGCCACATAAACTAAAAGAGGTTAAGGATAAAGGAAAATTATTTCCCAAAAGCTTGCTTTTTTAAAGTTTATTATAATTGCATAAGGACAAGTGAAAAGCTTTTCCATATCTTCAGTTTTTCAAATATATACCTTATGAAAGTCAATTAAAATATATTTGTGTTTTATTACTTAGAGATGCAATAGCATTCTCCAAAGTTTTAGGTGAAGCTTTGAGTAAAATTTAAAGAAACAGGCCTGAATCTTAGATGTGTGGTTACAGTGAAATGATCTACTATGTCCTTAGGAAGAATGGTTGGCCCACCACAGGGTCTGCATAGATGGTGATCTATTGTTGTGGTTACCATAATTATACATCAAGTCTTCAGATTTATTTTTGAAATTTGTTTTTGTCAGTGTATCCAGAGTAAATTAGTCTCCCTGATCAGTGTCACAATAGATTGATGCAGAAACCACAAAGCCAATTTAACAATTTATATGGAAAAATACAGCATCAAGGGACCACACCCTATAGTCAACCAGTTAATACAATCTCTCTTTAGAGATTAACTTGTATGAAATAATATTTGACATTTGGGAAGTTGCTGGGTGACTATGGAATATCAATCAATTGTATCATCCAGCTGTCATATCCTCCTACAGGATTTTCACTGAGGTGTTATGTTTACCCAACAGATAAGAAGCTGAGGACTTCTTGAAGATTTTCTTTTGCTTTGGAATGTGCTAGCAGCAAAAGAATTGGTGGGATCCATCTTTTAAGTCTCCAGGGTGATACTCATCTATTTCATAATGTCACATTTCTTCAGACAGACCACAGAACAAAATGGATAAGATTTTGTTGTTATTTTTTATTTTCAAGTCTTTCTCCTACGTCAACATAATTCAAGGTACTTATGAAGCTCCTCAGGCACTAACTTAATTTTTGAGTCACTTCTGCATTTTTCTGACATCATTCTTTATATCCTATTTTTCCACCTTAATCACAGTTATTCAAGTCAGGATATATCTTGTGATCCTATAGTGTTGCACATATGATGATTCCCAGAAAATCCTTCTATCAGGCAATATGTTCAAAAAACATATAATCAATAAAGCTACTGAATAAGTTTTGAGGATAATTGTGGGATCTCCTCATAGCATCTCACTTTTTGGCCTTTCTTTCTCTTAACTCTTACTCTCTGTTTTTCTTTTTACTCATTGTTTCTTCCTCTTTTTACTCATTTAAATTTAAATCTTCAATACTTTATTCCCCCTCATCTCCTTTTATTTTTCTCCCCACTTTCTTACTTTTTCTTTTCTTGTGCTTCTCTTGTCTAGTTCCTGTAAGAGGTAATTATACACATAAGTGGTGGGCACAGAAAAAGTAGTTCTACTAATAATTAGCTGTCACAGATAATTAAATATAGTTTCTTCTCCAACATATGCAAAGATGGAGACACAAAACCTTCACCAAAAGTTTTATTCAGTAGTAGAAAATAAGTCTAATATTTGCTCATCAAAACCTATGTAAAATTATGTTTACGGGTCATGGCTGTCTTAAGCCCTTTGTGCTGTCTAACCTAATTTTGATTCTCAGTAGTTGTGCAGAGTGTTTGATGAATTTTACCTAGGTTTTATAAAGGTCTTCCTGGTTTCAAATGAAATAAACTCCTGTAGTGAATTTCTTAGCTGTTCCTGAACTAGAATTATCACAATTATGTGATCTCCTTTCAAGTTACATTTTTAATATCTTAGAAAATAGTTGAATTGTTGTTAATCAAATTTTGACATCTGGTCAACTTGTGAAGGGGTGAATTTTCTATAAATGTTTAATTCTGAGAACACTTTCCTTCTGAGATACATATTTCTGTGAATACAAATTGGGCTTCATTAACCAGGACTTTGTTGTAGTTCCATCCCTTGTTAGCACAGATATACTTTCTGCATTTTTCATTATGGCTTTTAAAATTCTAATCATTTCATAAGGAACCGTCATACTAACATGTCTAGGAATACTCCAGTATTTACTTACTTAAATACATGGAGAATTTTAAAGTTAAAGATATATTTACCAAGTCTTTGGTTTCTTACTCATTGCCATTAACATTGCAACAAAATTTATACCAACTGGGTGATATTTTCTTGATGCTGTGTGTAACAGGTTGCACCCTGAGCTCCTGGAAACTCCTGCCAGATATTAGCTCAGATTTGGGGTGGAATTTGTTAGGTAAGAAACTGAAACTAAGAAAAATTTAATAGCTGGTTTATTATAACACAATCAGTGGTTGGATAAAGGATGAAAATATATTTGAAATAAACAGATCACTGAAATGTGTCAAAGTTTAAAACTATTGCAGATGGTGATACTCTTCACACTCTACAGCATTAAAAGTTATCAACATGATATCTTGCTTCCAGATGGCACATGAGGCAGCAAGTATGGCTCTCTGTTATGGCACACTCATAGGAAGTTTCTTCTCTCTCTTCAAGATGAATCTCTAGGCCAAGCGTGGAAAATTCAGAGCCTCTCTCCCATCCAATGACCATGTCACACACACTGTGAATGTTTCCCTGAAATATGTTCAACATAGCCATCCAGATACAAACAACTAATTAAGCAGAATTGATACTGTCATTTCCTACATAATATTTTTGGTCATTAAACTGTTTCCACCTAAGTTTATCTCAACCTAGGTGCATCGGATAATGGAACAAAGACACACATTTCTTTCTCTTCCTTTTTTTTTTTCTTTAACAAAATATTTAAAAAAATTTTTAAACTCTTTTTTGTTTACTATTTAAATTATTCAAAAACAAAATGAGTCAAAATCATGTCTGAAAGGTTGAACAAAATTTTAAATCTTAAAGACTTTTTTTTTTTTTTTTTGTTGAGACGGAGTCTTGCTCTGTTGCCCAAACTGGAGTGCAGTGGCTGGATCTCAGCTCGCTGCAAGCTCTGCCTTTCGGGTTCACGCCATTCTCCTGCCTCAGCCTCCCGAGTAGCTGGGACTACAGGCGCCAGCCACCTCACCCGGCTAGTTTTTTGTATTTTTTAGTAGAGACGGGGTTTCACCGTGTTAGCCAGGATGGTCTCGATCTCCTGACCTTGTGATCCGCCCGTCTTGGCCTCCCAAAGTGCTGGGATTACAGGCTTGAGCCACCGCGCCAGGCCTTTTTTTTTTTTTTTTTTAAGAGACAGGGTCTTGCAGTGTTGCCCAGGCTAGAGTGCAGTGGCATGATCATGGCTGCGTTGCCCAGGCTAGTCTCACACTCCTAGCCTCAAACAATCCTCCCACCTGGGCCTCCCAAGGTGTTGGTATTACAGGCATGAGCCATTGCAACTAGCCTTAAATCTTATCAAGTTGTTCTGAAATTAGATAGTGATGATTGCTGCATAATTTTGCGAATATACTAAAAGCCATGGAATGGTACTGTTTAAAAGGGTGAGCTTTATGCAATATATTTATATCTCAACAAAGCTGTTGTTTCTAAAAAGGAAAGAAATCTTAAAGAAACTTTGTTGGTTCTACTTTCAAAATACATCTAGAGTTTGACAACTTCTCACCACCTGTGCAGCCACTGCCTAATCTGGACCATTAGCATCTCACCTGCTTCCACGTTTTTCCTCTCCCTCCAACCAACATTCTTTTTTCAAACAAGAGCTTGATTAATTATCTTCAAAGTCAGGTTGCTTCTGTGCTCACATCATTTAATGGATCTCTGGTGCACTCAGAGTAAAAGCCCAAGTCATTATAAAGTCCTCCTGTAAGGCCTGATCTTCCTAACAATGCCTCCTCTAATTTCCTGCTTACTAACTCTGCTCTGGCCATGTTGGCCCCCTGATTATTATATGTATATGATTAACTCTTAACTCAGTTACAAGTCTAGCAGCTTAAGCCTATAACCGCTTCTATTGTGGTTAAATTTTATAACCAAACACATCAGGTCATCATATGTATATATACACACACACAGACTTACAACTACACAGATATAAATATGTGTGTGTGTGTATATATATATATATATATAACTAGAAGAGGCAATTGTTACCACCAAAGAAATAATTTAAAAATGCACATCAGTTTAGAATAGTGGCTTGATTTTGAATAATGTCTGTATATAATAATACAAAGACTGAATATTGATTTAAGAGATAATTGTGTGCTATTATATTGAAGATGGAGGAGAAAGTATAATTATTTAAGAAGGGAATAGCGTACAGAAGCAAACAGATATGTCTAAACCTAAAATTCAAGAAATGCAGTAGTAGTAGGTTTTTTGAAACATGTAGGTAAGTGACAGAAGGGAATTCTAACAAAATAGAGAATCTGCCATCAGCAGCAAGCATCAGTTCTGGAGAGAGGTGGAGAAACAGTTTTGTTTCTTATAAAAAAGAACTTTCTATATTATGTACATAGAATTAACCTTTAAAAATCAGAGTTTACAAAGAAAAATACATGGCTGTTAATTCCAACTCACAGGATTTAGTGAACATGTACTACAGCATTGTATTAAATGTGGTGTGGAATATAGAGTAAGTATAGACCCTGCCCAATTGTAATTCCACAAAGTACCCACAATAGTTCTCATAGGCATTATCTATTGCACAGTTATAATAGTAGTTGCATTTATAATGCACTTATGTGTAGGTTTCTATTTCCCAACCAATCATCAGCCCTTTGAAGAAAGATTCTGTATCTTGTTCAGATCCTCCTTTCCATTTCTCACATATAGTCGATGCTCTGTAAATACTGTTTGAATGCAATCAACAGATTATAAACTTACAGCTTAGTTTTTAAAGACTGTAGTCAATAATAACTTAATTGTTCATTTTCGAATAACTTAGAGTGTAATTAAGTTGTTTGTAACTCAAAGGATAAATGTTTGAGGGGCAGGATATGCTCCATCCTCCATGATGTACTTATTTCACATTGTATCAAAACATCTCATGTGCCTCATAAATAGATACATCTACTATGTACCCACCAACATTTACAAAAATAAAAGATAAATAAACCTATCTGTGCATCAGGGATGCCCGATAATATTTTTTAAAATAGGAATGTCTTGTCCCTACTTTCTAAGAATCTGATTCAGCTGATATAGTGTGGATACCAAGAATCTGTATTATTTAAAATGCTCAACACATGATTCCCATGTGCAACCAGAGTCAAGGCCCATGGAAGTAGAGCATGATGCATGTACTAAGAGGTACATGCTGTGGACTAAGGGATTTGGAGGAGAGCGAGAGTTCTTTTGGATAGGGGAATTTGGAGGGGCCATCACTGGAAGGATACTTCCACTTCTGTGACCATGTAAAATTTACCTTGGTGTTAGTGGCTCTGGCCATTTGTTAGAGCTTGCTGCTATTTAAAGTACGGATTCTTAGATTTAGGGTTAACCTTGAGGTTCTAATCAGAATATCATGGTTCTGTTTTTTAAAGGTTGTAAACAAATATTTTCTCATCGTGCTCTTTATCCAAATGGTTTCAGCTGGTTTCTCTCTAGCCTCAAAATGACTTCTTTACTTTTGCTTGTAGCTGGCGAATTTTTTTTCCCTATAAACACCAGAGAGAACATGGGCTGATGTTCAAAAATTAATGAGCTCTGGTCCAGGCTCTGCCCATCCCTTACTAATGTTATGGCCTCAGGCACAAGCTATTAACCACCCTGAGCCTGTGTCCTCATGCATTAAATAACAATAACGATAACCAACTATTTGTTTTATAGGATTGTTATGAGCATCTAATGAAGTCATGAATGGAAAAGCTTAAATAACTAAAGTTTTACAGATCACGGGGAATTTGTTTTTATGATTATTGCTTAAGTATTGTTTCTATATTTTGTTATCATGTTATTGTTTATTCTTTGAACTTGGTTGCCCAGATTTGGAATGTTGTGGCGAGGATTGCTCCATGATTCATATGGAAGCCGCAAGCTTGAACTAAGAATTTGGTGATTCTATGCAGATATTATTTATGACAATAAACATGAATGTGGATGTTCAAGTCAAAGCTAAGAAGGCAGACTGATAACAGATCCCATTGAGTTGAAGTACCTTGGAACTTGGGTTGGGTACTACCTTTGTGGAAAATAAAATGAAAAGCGATGATATAACGCAGCTACTAGTGAGACATATAAGTTTATATTTTGATGCATTTTAACACATTTTGGAGAAATAATTTGTGGAATAAAAACTTAATGATTCAGGACCCTTATACCACTAGACATAACGTCTCAGAATATTAGAAAGCTGGAAAGGTATAATCTGGTAAATACAATGAAAATTGTTTTGGAGGATAATTTTATATGTATGTTTTCTTAGTGTTCATTTGTGTATATTTAAAATGAGATGTAAAGATTCTGTTTATTGTCATGATCAGACATAAAGCTTCCTAAACATGTAGCAAATAATAATTCATTTCTCTATAATGTAATACAAAAAGGTCAGAGAAAAATAATTTAAAGTCAGATGGGGGCATTTGTTTAGACTTTCAATTTTAACATGTATGTTAATTACCAAGTACTAATTTCAGACTCTCATGAAGAAAAAAACCCAGAAAACTCAAATTGTGAAGTCAAAAGAAAGCAAACAGTCGTCTGCTGCAGTCAGATACGATGACCTATTTTTCAATGGTCATTTTTTATACTATTATAAAAATGACATTTTCTATCACAGCAAACCTTAGGCAAGTAATTTTTTAAGGAATAACTTTGTTTTACAGATACAGAAAAACACTTCGCTGCAGAATATATAGTTCACCCAGGGCGCTCTAGGATAACATCACCTTGTTTTTAAAAAGCAAAAGTTGGATTGTGCTATTTTGTTATTGCCTATTGATAGGTACTATCCTTCTTTCTCTGCTGGAGAATCTATCCTAGCTACAGAGAAAAGCAAAAAGTAATTTTTTTATTGTTTGAAATGGTTATCTACAGGACTTTCATAAACATCAAAAGTAAATGACACATATGGAAAGGTGTTGGAGAAAGTATGAGAGAAAGAAAAAGCATTACTCATAGATACCATGGTTAAATGTAAAAGTCACCTATCTATTTTTGACTTTTAAAAATGGTTGTCTTTTAGTATCATTTCAGGCCTTAGGAAGTGTGGCCTTAGCACTGGCCTACACAGAAAAGCATTCTTTGGATAGCACAATTTACTCTTAGATTGCTAGATAAAATACAGGATTTCCAGTTAATTTTGAGTTTTAGGCAAATAATTAGTCATTTTTTTTAGTACAAGTATGGTCTAATTTTAGAGAAACAACATTTCTGAAATTCCAGTCTAACTGTATATTATGTATTTTTATTTGCTAAGTCTAATTACACTTGGTTCACCATTGCTTTCATTGACAGTCACCTTTAGGATAATTGAATATTATTTTCTGTGAACTTTTTCAACAGATTAAAGTTTCTGTTAACACCTTCTACACATTACACTCGCCATTGTAAGGTGATCCCAAATTACAGTCAATATCAATGAAAATGTAACGAAGTAGCCAGAATTCTAGAAGGGTTAATATTCCTGAGAAAAGCATCAGAAGTGGGTTTTGGGACTTTTTCCCACAAGTAGGGACAATGAGTGGGCTTGGATGCTAGGTTCATGTTGTGAGGGTTCTTCCCTGAGAGAGTGGATGGGCTCCTTGTGTGGAAGTGAGTGTAGGCATCTCATGAACTACTCATTTGTGTGCTAAGAATTGCCACAAATGAGAGACACCAGGGTAGAGAATGGCCAAGAAGAATTTTCAGGAAACTGCTGCATGTTGTGATGTGCGCTGTAAATCTGTTACCACCCTGTCAATGAACTATTGAACTCTGAAGACTTCTGGATTAATATTTTTCTCTCTTTTATTTTACTAAAAGTTATTATTATTATTATTATTTAATGTGACACCAAGTATAGCCAGACCACCAGGGAGAGGCTTACTTTGGAAATGAGCAGAAAAACATCCCACCTGGGAAACTGAAACTGTTGACAGAATAATGTCAACAGATAAAGATGGACCAGACCTAAACTTGACGTGTTCTTCATCATTACAAAGCCAGAGAGATTCCCTAATTACAAGGGCTGTGAGCATGCATGGTTTGTTGTGAAGGATTCTAAGCCGGCAATTAGACTGAAGCAACATTATATGACTTTGCTAAATTAATCTAAAAAGCTCCTATTAAAATCAGCAGATTTAAATTTGAGTATCAAGAGGTGCCCAGTTTTGTAAGAAAGTAGAATCCTTCTAGCAGGAGGACTGCCAGTTTTTGGCTGACACATCTAGACTCTTTCAAGACTTTTGCTCTTTTCCAGTGAGTAGGATCTAACATGGGTCCTGGATGTCACTCTGGGATCATTAGTTCAGGCTTTGTTTTTAACTATATTTTTTATTTTTGAATAATTTTAGGTTTACATAAAGAAAAGTCATAAAGAGAGTACAAAGACTGAGTATCCCTTATCCAGTTCCACCTAATCTTACATAAGTATGGTTCATCGCTATTATCATACAACATTATTAAATAAACTTCAGACTTTATTTTGATTCCACCAGGTTTTCCACTAATGTCTTGTCTTTGGTGCCAGAATCCACTCCAACTCAGGATATCACAATGCAGTTAGGTTTCAGGCTTTGCTACCAATTGCTGGAGGAATTTAGGGTGTGCTGTGCCAGGGAGAGGAAAACAAAAGATCGAAACAATGGGACTATTCTATACAGTTGGGTGGAATGGAACTAGATTTCTATTTTGATTTATAATCACTTCCCAGCATGTAATGAAGAATTGTGTAATCCGATGATTTATAAACTTGGCTGCATCCTTAAATCATTTGGGAATGTTTAAATAATGTTGACCCTTAAGTTCTACCCCAGGTATGCTAATTTAATTGATAAGGGGTGAGAACTGGGGATCCTAGTTTGTAAAAGCTCTTTAGGTGAAGCAAAGCTTTAAAATCTTTGTACTGTGTAGCCAAGTTGAGAACCACTGGTCGCTAAACCAGTCTCTATGGGGGAAGGGGAGTTAATGTGGCTGGGGATGGGGATGGAACTTGATATTCTCTGCACTCCTGGGTCTGAATCTGGGGAAGAAAATCCTAAAGCCTCTTCTGAATTTATTTTCTTCATGAAGTTTTTCAGGGTTCAGGAAAAAAAAAACATGCAGCCGTGGTGACTTCAGGAAAGAAGACCCAATAGAGCTGCAGTTTGTGGACCTGAAGTGGCAATGAAACTTGGGATATTAGTTTTCTAATTACCACAGGTTTTGTGGCTTAAGACCACAAAAATCGACAGTTAGAAGGTTGTTAGAAGATTTGCTAATTGACAGTTAGAAGAGCTGCGTGGACTTAAAGTGGCAACGAAACTTGGTGTATTAGTTTTTTAATTACCACAAAATTTGTGGTTTAAGATCACAAAAATGGGCAGTTAGAAGAACACAAATTATTTGGCAGTTAGAAGGCTGAAATGAGTCTTTCTGGGTTAAAATCGCAGTGTCAGGAGGGCTGCATCTTTTCTGGGGGCTTTAGACTAGAATCCATTTCCCTGCTTTTCCTGTCTTCTGGAGGCCGCCTGCATTCCTTGGTTCATGGCCTCTTTTTTGTAGAACTCGGGCTTCTGACTCCTTCAATGCACCTCTTCCCTGACTCTGGCCCTCCTGCCTCCCTCTTTCACTTAGACGGACCCTTGCAATGACATTGGGTTTACTTAGATAATCCAGGACAATACTCCCATCTCAAGATCTTTAATTACAACAGAAAAGTACCCTTTGCAATTGTCACAGAATCCTTCAAGTGTTTCTTTGCCAGCTGGAAACCTCTGTGGCCAGTGGTGCCTCTGCTTGAGTTTTTCTCATCCCTGCTGGGCTTTTCTATCCTCTTGGCCTTCCAGGCTGCGCTCAGATCGTGCTACCGGCCCAGATCCCACACCTGCCAAGGGTGAGTCAGGTGCGGCCTGCTGCTCCTTCCCTTTGCATGAGGTGGCCGCCTGGCGTTGACAGGTGGCAGGAGGGCTACAGTGTAAAAGTCCCTTTAGCTCCTGCCTGCAGCTTGGAAAGCTAGCCAGGAAAGCATTTGCTTCTGCTTGTCCAGGAAGAATGAAGACATGTGGACAACTGGTGGGTGAGCAAGGTGGAGAGGAGCTTTATTGAGTGACAGAACAGCACTCAGGGGAAAGGAGACCAGAAGTAGGGAGCTCATATTCTCAGGCAGGTCCTCCCAGTGAGTCTCTGAGTTGGGCTAAGTCTGAGATTTTCACAAGCTCAGAATAGAGGAAGTGCATGCTGACTGGTCCATGGGTGGGGGGAAGTGCGTGCTGATTGGGCCATGTTCAGCCATGGATGGGCCTGGAAAAAGCACCCTCCCATTGGCCAAAAGGCATCAAGGAAATTCTCACTCTGAATCTTGGACTCTGCCCAGAACTCGCACCCTAGTCCCCAGGCTTCCGGCAATCTCTGGCTTGAAGGTGGGGTTTCACCAGGGAACCCTCCCTTTCTGCCTAGTAACCTGTCTGCCTCCTGCCACCATCAACATGCTGTCCACAGCATGCAGGCTGCAGGCTGTCCGTGCCAAGGTCCCTCAGGTCCATGCTAAGCTGCCCTCAACCTCCCTGGCCTCCTACCCGTGCATGTGGGTCCCCAGAGTTTCAGCCTCAGAAACAGTTTCTGGAGGGGGCTGAGATGGCAGGGGCCTGGCGTGTCAACACTACCCTGAGTGTGTGCATCACCCAGCCGGGTTGCAACAGCACCTGAGCTTGGCTATGGGAACATGTCCACAACTTTGTTCCACTGCAGAGCAAGCGTGAGGAGCAGGGACAGGCCAGGCAGGAGGAGCAGGCACTCCTGAGCCTGCAGAGGAAGGGGGCTTCCCAGGCCCCCAAGAGCTCAGGGATGCCTGGGGCCAGAGCTGTGACTGGGCAGCTGCAGCTGCACCCGGGAACATGGGCTCCCACCCCACCAACTCGGTAGGGCATGGGGCTCCCACTGGGATCACCTTTCCTAGACCCTACTGGCTCCATAGAGCATGCAGCCCCGGCCGCGCCTCACCTGCTGCAGCTAGTGTCCTCGCAGCTGCCGCTTCAGATGGGCTACCACTGTCACCAACTTGTGAGGCAACATATTCACAGGCTTCAGGGAATAAAACACGAGCATTATTGGGTCTACCCAATTCTTCCTATTATTTTTTTTTTTTTTTTGAGACGGAGTTTCGCTCTCATTGCCCAGGCTGGAGTGCAATGGCATGATCTCGGCTCACCGCAAACTCTGCCTCCTGGGTTCAAGCAGTTCTCCTGCCTGAGCCTCCCGAGTAACTGGGATTACAGGCACCTGCCACCACGCCCAGCTAATTTTTGTATTTTTAGTCAAGACGGGGTTTCATCATGTTGGTCAGGCTGGTCTCGAACTCCTGACCTCAGGTGATCCATCCTCCTTGGCCTTCCAAAGTGCTGGGATTACAGGCATGAGCCACCATGCCTGGCCGGATCTATCCAATTATTATTATTATTCTTATATCTACTACATTGGAAGCCAGAGTGAAGCAGATTTTTTAAAAGATCCTAAGTAGGCAGATCTTGCGGGTTGGGAGCAGGGAGGTCAGGAAGCTATGCCTTACTCTACATTTCTTCTAACGTATCAAGGTAATTTCAAACCCAATGGTGTCACCTCTGAGAAGTCTATTCCCTGACATTTCACAAATTTCAGTAAGAGAGTTGTGGTCACTTTTGCTAAGAACCTGCATCTGTAAGGAAGCCCAGAGAATGTGCCCCTTTTCTCAGCCTACTGAAGGCACAGTACTTGAAGGTACAGGGGATTAAATCTTGGCCTTGATATAATCTCTTTCAGGTATTCAAGGAGGAGCTCACATAGGCACAGCAAAGAGAAGTCAGTTAGTGTCTTTTGGGTGCTTGGGATATAGGGACTCTCCATAGGGCAGTAGCAGTAGGGTAAGGAGGGGAAGCAGTTACCGAGGGAATACACCTGGGCAGCAAAAACAGCACTACCTTCCCTCCATGGAGGACTACAGAGTGATAGAGCGATGCAAGAAAAAGGGTTTCTTTTGTTCTACCCAAATTTCAAGATGGCTGACTTTCATGAACCAGAGAACAGTGCAAATTGCAGAGGTCCTGTGTTTGTCACCAAGAAGTGTGCAGCGAGGTGTGGGGAAAGAGGAGATGGGGGAGTGGAGCTGGTGAGCCAAGTACATGAAAAGGGCAATAAGTAGAGGCTTTTAACAACTGCAATGACAGGAAATTTGAGGGGCAGGACTATATGATTAAGGGGATTTCAAGAACCTTCCTATTGGATGGGCTGAGTGATATACTGTCCCATTCCCTTAAGAAATCATGTAAAATCCTTCAGGACTCAAGAGATTCAAGACTGGGTGTTATGTGCAATGCCAATATGACAATGGGCCAAAAAAACGCATTGGCTTTATGGGAATTATAGCAATGCTAGTGATCCTTCAGATGCATTAGAAAAGAGACTGTAACTATTTTGGCGCAACACAAAAGTTTGGAGATTGTCTATACTGTAATTCTTAGAACCTTACATGAACATACTCAGAGAGCCAATGATATAGGAAAACAGGTAAATATCTAAGTCCTTGGGATCCTAGCTGTATCTGCAAGTAAAAAAAACCTGACTCAAAATGGCCTAAATGATGACATAAAATTTTTCACACATAACAATTCAGAGGTAAACTGGGTCTCATTTTTATGTTTTTATTCATTTGGTTGTGCATTTCTAACTCATGCTATCATTTTAGTCTGCTTTGCCCTAAAGCTGGTTCCCCTTGATGTCACAATATGCCATCAGTAGAGTATTAGTCAGGGTTATTCAGAGAAATGGAACCAATAGAATAATATATATGTAGACAGATATCTAAATAGATTATGGTATAGAGATAGATGGTTGGTAGGTAGATAGATAGATAGATAGATAGATAGATAGATAGATAGATAGATAG
>NC_045444.1:114886816-114990459 GCF_002776525.5 Piliocolobus tephrosceles
TAGATAGATAGATAGATAGATAGATAGATAGATAGATAGATAGATAGATAGATAAAGAGGGGATTTAGGGAAGTTTGCTCCTGTAATTTTAGAGGCTAAGAAGTCCCATGGTAAGTTGTCTGCAAGCTGGAGAACCAGGGAAGCTGGTAGTGTGGTTCAGTCCAAGTCCCAAGGTCTCAGACCCAGGACAGCAAATGATGTAACTCTCAAACCCCAAACCCGAGAACACGGAGGGCCCACTGTTGTGAGTCCCAGAATCCAAATACCAGAGAACCTGGAGTTCTGATGTCTAAGGGCAGAGGAAGTGGGTTGTCCCAGCTCCATTAGAGGGAGAGAGGGAGCTGGGGGGAGGGAAGGAGAGAGAGGGAGAGGGATAAAAGGAGAAAGGGAGAGAGAAGGAGAAAGGGAGAATGAGAGGGAAAGGAAGGGAGAGAATTCATCTTTCCTCTGAGATTTTCTTCTATCCATACCCTCAGCCTATTGGACAGTGTCTGCCCTCATTGGGTGAGAATGGATCTTCTTTACTCTGTCTACTGATTCAAATGTCAGTCTCTTGTGGAATCACTCTCACAGACATAACTAGGAGTAATGGTTTATCAGCTATCTAGGTATGCCTTAATCCAGTCAAATTGACCTATGAAATTAACCATCACAAGTGACAATCAGGGGTCAGTGGAGTATAATGGCTATCTTAGGTAACGTGGCTATCCAAAAATAGTTACCAGGAAAATGAAGCTCAGGTTGGTTTGAATGAATCAGAGGCTGCTCCTGGAGCTGAGATTGAGCCACGTTTACCTGAATCATATAAACAACATTAGGGTTTTGTAAAGAAACTGGGAAGCAATACGCAGCGTCTATCACAGTAAAAACAGCTTCATGCTACATTTTTTGCTAAGTAAACTCTATTTCTTTTGTTTTCTAGATGTTTAGAAAGGTGAAGAATTTATTTAAATCCAGTTTCTACCATCATGAATCAATCTAATCTTAGTCTATTAGATTATTAGTTCTAATTTAGAATAGAGTTTATATAACATACATTATTTTACATTAACATGCATTTGTCTTATTTTAATTGAAACAACAGCCGCATTTTCATATCTGTGTTTTCATTTGGTACCATTGCAAACAACACTTCAAAGTATAGTGTTTTCTTCCCAAGCAACCCCAGCTGCCTAACCTCAAAATGTTATTTCATACTTCATTTAAACTTGCTACAGTGATTTCACAGTTCCAAGGGCTCAGAGAAACCTAAGCTATCAGCAAATAATAATAATAATAAAAATCGACAATCATCGAGGTTTTTTTTGATGTTGTTTTCTTGTTTTTTTTTTTTTTTTTTGCACTTTCTCACTTCCCACATGCTTTTGGTTGTAGCTTATCACCTTCCCTTCTCCATTTATTCACATGCTGAACTTTATTGAACCTCTGAGGCTCAACTCAATTTTCCTTTCCTCTGGGACAACTTTGCTGAGGTTTTCTTCTATAAAAGTTACCTTCCTTCTTCTCTTTGCTCTCATCCTGTACTGCCAACCCTTGTCAAATTGCCACATTAATCTTTTTGCTCATCATCCTTCCCTTTTAACCTATCAAACCTTGCAGAATTTGTGACTTATTCACTTTTATATTTGATATTTTGTATGTACTAAAAAAAATTGGTTTCATTCATCAAAAAATAAGTTACAAGTTCATCTTAAAATTACTGGAAGTTGTCTCAAAAATAAATTTGAATGCTAGTGTCAATCTCTTGTTTTTCAGTTCTCATCTCTAGCACGCCTTGTTTTTAAATTAGAGTTTGAAATTCAAATTAAGATAGCAATTGAAATGTAAACTGTGGTCTCTGTGGACAGGGATTACTTTTGCTTCAGTGTTACCTTGAGCACAATGTTTGCCACACTAGTAAACAAAAACGAATAATGTAACAAAAACGAATAAATGTTTTTCTTCTGGACAAGTCACTTTTATGGTAGAATATGCTTTTGGGTTCTTTTTTCCTTTAAATGTTGTTTCTGTATTTTTATGAACTTATATATCATTAAATCAAGTATTTTAAAGTTTCAGGCAGAAATATCTCTAATAATTTTTTTGTGTGATCTGCCATGAAAATACCCTCATGCATTTATACTTTTATTCATTGGCCACCAATTGATTGAGGGCCCATGCTGCTGTAAGTGCCAAACACAGCAGACGCAGGCAAGCCTCAGTAAACATCCTCCTGATAAGCCACTGGACTTGGGGAGGAGCGCTGCTTACTACCAGAGTTAAAGTAGGCTACCAGAATTGAAGTAGGCTAGCATTTGTTCTAAAATTTAATGATAACATGACTTAACAAAACATTTTCTAACAGGAGTTTAATAAAGACAACAGAGTTTGTTTTTCATTTGTTTTGTCTATTTTAGAATGAGTGTACTCCTGCTTAAAGATAATTAAATATATTCAACCCTTTATAGTACAGTTTTGACACGGATTTTTATTTGCTATTGTTTAATGTTTCAAATCAGATAGAACTATTCGTGATATTCATACAGAAGCACTAGACAACTTAGTGACCTTCCATGATATTTTTTTAAACTCCTCATGAATAGCTTCCGTGTCTCATTTATCTCTGTGGGCTATCTTCCCTGAATTACCCTAATTATCTCTTTTATGACATTAAAGCTATGTTTAGAACAAAATGTCAGTCTTCTAAATGTGCAATCTGAAAAATGTGATGAAGAAGAAATGTTTCTTCTGGTAGGAACTAAGAACGTAAGCTATTACTATTTTAAGGACATTTTTATTTTTTGACCCTCTACTTGGTCATTATTTGCCTTTTACACCAGCATACAATGTAGAGTAGATTCAGAGTCAACCTTGTTTCTCAGTTTTTTTTTTTTTTTATTTTCTGAGCTAAATTCCTTCTTTTCCTTCCTAGTAGAAGGAAGTTAGTATTTGGAAAGGCACACAATTCATCTAAATTTCTTGTTCTTCTTTATTCACAAACTGATCTCCATGTTCTTATTGCATGGCTATTCTTAACTCGAAATGAAAATCTAGGCTTTTACAACTCTCAACAATTTTATGTTTGCATATCTCATGAAGAGTTTTTGTCTATATAGAAGGATTTCTTTTTTAGTGGTTTAATACAATTCAAAATGACTTCCCAGCTATATGACAACAATGGAATTCTTGATATTTAAAAGACATTCTTAATCAAGGGATTTTGATATAAATACATGGCAAGCTTTATTGTTATTCTTGGTGCAGATCAGGCACTTTGTCAATACAAAATAAATGAAAACATTTCTCACCAAGTTTACACATAACTTTTGTACACATGAAAGTGTACTGGGATTAATTAGCGTATTTGAATATAAATGGAAAAGGAGATGACAGAGACCCATCTTTTATGTTTTTGGATAGGGACTTTCCAGAGCAGAGGGAGTACACTTGTTAGAAGTATTGAATTGTTGGAAAATTCTCCTGTTTCCCCAGGTATACGAAAAATCTTCATCTCTTACCAACAATGAATGCAGTCAAATTTTTAGTTTAGCATTTACATAGTTGGAAAACTCTAGGAGCCTCAAAAATGCATCTCTTGTTGGCTAAAGTCTTTCCAATTAGAAGCAGTCCTTGAGTTATCTCCAGCTGTTTATTTAAAGCTTACCAAAAACAAACAAATGAATGACAAAAATGGATGTGCTGCTGGCTGCCAACTTGATTAAATCACTTGACAGTAAATAACTTGGCAATAACAGCCTAATGACAGAAAGCACACTCAATTAGTGATGTAAGTATTTATAGCGCAGGGACAGAGACTCCGCAATGGCAGAGTATCTTGTGTCAAACGAACCCTCCTGCTGACAACAATTATAAACTTTGGTCAAAATATAAAAAGCGACTATTTGAAAATATTGGATGAATGACCAAGGGAAGTAGAAACCAGAGGGGTTGCCAACCTTGAAAGAAGAAAATATGAGGTGAAATCCACATTGAAATGGACTTCTCCCCTTCAACACTCCCCTGTTACTGGGGTTACTGGGGAGTAAGGGAACGAGGGCTCAAGCAGAAGCAGTACTCTTTGGCCTGAGAAGTTAGAAAGCTGAGTTCAAGGGCTTCAAAAGTGGTAGGAAAGTAAGGAGATAAATCATGGAAATTTCTGGTGTTTCTTTATCTAGTATGATTAGGTGTTTCACATGCATGTGCCAATCAGTACTTAAACACTCCAGGCCACGCTTCTGCAGATTTTCCAAGCCTTCTCATTGTGTAGCAACCTATTCTGCAGGGTTTTGTCCTGTGAAGTGTAGCCACCGTGGTCTCTCCAAACTCCAATGCAGTGAGATTGCCCACTCTGTGCTACGGTCTTGAAACTCCTTCCAGAAGGCAGTGAACTGGGCCAACAGTAGGGTCCACCTAATTTGTTTTCTTTCTCTCAGACATCACTGGTCTATACTGCTTGTTTTCTAATTTCTTGCCCAATTCTCTCTATTCTGCTTCTGGAACACCAATTACAGGTATGTTAGACCATTTATCATTGCTTAACAGCCTTTAGAGCCTCTTCTTATTTCACTGCTTTGTGTGTGTGTGTATGTTTGTGTTTTAATTTGGGTAATTTCTATTGACTTAGCTTCAAGTTACTGATCATTTCCTCAGTTGTGTCAAATTTATTAATGAGCCACTAAAGAAATTCTTTATTTTTCCATTTGATCTTTCTTTGCATTTCTATCCCTCTGTGTAAATTTCCAAACCATTCGTGCATAATAACTATTTTTTCCACCAGATCTTCCATGTAGTGATCATAGTCATTTTAATGTCTCTGTCTGATAGTCACAACACCTGTATGTTCTCTAAGACTGGTTTTACTGATGACCATGTGTCTTGATAGTGGGGTGTTTTTCCTTTCATTCATTGTTGTATGCCTCATGAATTTTTATTAAATCCCAGACATACTGTATAGAGTAGTAAGGACTGAGGTAAAGAGTATTTACACCCAGAAAAGGTTTTTCTTTTCTTTTGTAAGGCGATTTATGTGGGGTGTTGAGTAGTCAAAGTTGAGCTGAGTTTGGATTTGTTGTTGCTGTGGTTATTTTCCACACACATAGGTCTCAAATTCCTTGAGTGTGCCTTGTGCCTAGGCTGGGGGCTGAGGTGCCAGAAGGTGCCTATCAGTGTTTGAATTATACCCTCAACGAATGAGGACACCTCAACAGGATCTCTGTCCATGGCTTGCCCTTCCTCAGTGGCACCCTTAGTGCTTGGTCAGCATCTGGTGGGAAGCATGGTTGGTTCTCTGTTTTCCTGGCCTATCCTCAAACTGACATAGATCTGTGTACCTGAGCTTTGCAGATAAGGCAAGCTAGGTATTCATGTTTCCCTTCTTCATTTCAGTCTTATTCCGATTTGTAACTGTAAAATTTCTTATGCAGGAAACATTTCCCTGCCTCTTCTGCAGCAGTAGTAATTCACTAATCATATGGATAAAATCCCAGGCCTAGGATCCTTTCTGCCTTCACCCAGGGGTATAGAAGTGTTTCTTCTGACTTTTCCTTAGTGGCAATGGGTGAGCTGATTTCTTCTTACCTACTTCCTACGTGATGGTGGACACCTCTTCCTTCTGTGATTATATGGTTTGGATGTGTTCCCACTCAAATCTCATCTTGAATTGTAGCTCCCATAATTCCCACATTTCATGGGAGGGACCCGGTGGGAGGTAATTGAATCATAAGGGTAGGTCTTTCCCATGCTGTTGTCATGATAGTGAGTAAGTCTCATGAGATCTGATGGTTTTATAAAGGGGAGTTCCCCTGTACAAATTTTCTCTTACCTGCCACCATGTAAGGCATTCCTTTGCTCTTCTGCCTTCCATGATTGTGAGGCCTCTCCACCCATGTGGAACTGTGAGTTCATTAAACCTCTTTCCTTTATAAATTACCCAGTCTCGGGTATGTCTTTGTTAGCTGCATGAGAATGACTACTACACATGGTATGCCACAGGTGAGACAATAGTATGTCCCCTTTCTTTTTAGGGAAGCCTGTGCCTCACTGGAATTTATGCTTTGTTTCTTTGTGTCCTTAGATCTCTGACAGCTTCAGAAAAAAGTTATTACTTACTAGTTTATTTGAATTTTTCTTATTATTGGGTTGGGACAGTCTTTTCATCTCTTTACATGTTAGACAAAAATGGACCATTTGTCTTTCATTAAATGTACGTATTCCTAGATATTTGATGTTTCCTTTTGACGCTACTTAAAGGGTAATGTTTTGAATATTTATTGGTTATCTGTTGCTAGTATATAGGAATATGATTGATTTTTATATACCAACACTAAATTCAGTGGCCTTGCTACATTCTTGTATTAACTCTAAGATTATTCTTTGAATTTTCTAGGTATTCAATTCCTAGTCTGAAAATTGTTTCTTTCTTTCCAATAATCCTAAATCTTTTTTCTTTTTCTGGTCTTATAAAGCTGCAACAACCTTTAGTATGATGTCAAATGTAAGTGGTGATAATGCAACATTTTCAGTCTCATGGAAAAGGTTTAAATATTTCACCATTAAGTATCGTTTTTTTGCTATAGAATTTCCTCAATTATTCTTTATGGGATTAGACACTTATCTTTTATTTCAAGTGTATTAAGATGTTTTCTGATGAATGTACGCAGCTTTTCTGTACCTTTTCAGATGATGACAATGCTTTTCTTTTTCTATTGGGTTTACACGTAGAATAATATTGGGTTTTAAAATGTTAAAGCAGCTTTGCATTTTGCTAAAAAAATTGCACTTTGTCATGACATGCTATTCTTTCTATATATTGCTGGTTTCAGTTCACTCAGTTTTCGTGGAATGATTTTGAATTTCAAAATTCATTTCTGTTACCTTTATAGGTTTATTCACGTTTTCTATTTATTTCAGGTGAGTGTTGGCTGTTTTCCTGTGCATTCAAATATTTATCTAAATTATAAGATGTATTGACATATAGTTGTTAATATTATGTATAAGTGTTTCATATCATATACACCCATATGTAGATAAATAAATCTTTAAAAACCATTTTCAATATTGGTAATTAGCGTGCTCTCTCTCTCTCATCTTCTCTTCTCTTCTCTCCTTTTTGCTGTTCCCTCTATTTTTTTAGATTAGCCTTGCCAGAGATTTATCGAACATATTAGTCCTTTTAACAGGTAACATTTTGCCTTTGTTCTTTTGCTCTAGTATATTTGTTTTCTATTTCATTGGTTTCTACTTTTATATTTATTCTTTATTATTTCCTTCTGTTTACATCCTTTGGGTTAATCTGTTGTTCACCTAAATTCTTGAGATGAACACATAGATTATTAATTTTTCAGCCTTTATTCTGTTCTGATTATGCAGCTAAGGCTATACATTTTCCTTTAAGCATTGTTTAGTTGCATCTCCACATTTGATGTATTTTCTATAATTATTCATGTTAATTATTTTCTAGCTTGCACTTGATTGCTTCTTACAAGCCCAGATTCTCTAGATGTATATTTCTTACTGTCCAAACATTTGCTTTCAAAAATATCTTTTTGTTACTGATTTTTAATTTTTTATAGTATGAAACATACTCTGAATTATTATATTTTGTCAGATGTATTAAGATTTGCTTGACTGAGCATCATATGGATGATTTTGGTAAATGTTCTATGTGCACTTGAAAATTGTATCTATTTCACACTATACAGTTTTAACTGGGACAAGGTGATAAATGACAGTGTTCAAATTTTATATATCATTTCTTGTTTTTCTTTTCTACTTAAACTCCTAGTTACTGAGAAAGGTGCAGTTAAAATCTCTCAGTATAACTATAAATTTATCTAGTTCTCTTTTTGGTTGTATCAAATTTGGCAGAGTTCCATATCTGTAAATGATAACATGTTTTGAGGCTTTTTCATTAGGTGCATAATAATTAAGATTTGAGTAATGTAAGTAGTGATAATTAATCATTGGCTTCAGCAATATGGAACCATTGGTGACCTTAACAGAATTAATTTTGTTAGAGGGATGAGAGCTAAAGATTGATTGGAGCACAATCAAGAGGGAATGAAAGGAGACATATGGAGACAGAAGTTATAAACAGATAGCTATATTCAAAGATTTGTTTTTTTTAAGTAGAGAGATAGAAATGTGACGGTAGATAGAAAAGAAATGTTGGATCAAGGGAGGCTGCTGTGTGGTGTGTGTGTGTGTGGATGTGTTCAAAGAGAAAATTTTTACAGCATGTTTTTGTGCAGTGGGGAGAGAAATTTGCAAATGAGGGAGAGAAGAGGACTAATTGAGAAAGCAAACCCTTGAGAGGGTCGGGGACCCAGTATACAACAATGAGCAGGTTATTGCAATACAAGGGAAGAAAGAGAAAATGGATACTCGTATGAGTAGATTGGTCAATTGTGGTGGAAACATGTAAGTTTTCTTCTCATTTAAAAATAAAATTTTCTGTGAAATAAGAAGCCCATCATCTGAGTATGAGGGGAGGGGATATCAGGGATTGAGTGCAGAGGAGAACTTGTGAAGCTGTTTTTGGAGGTGGTGGGAAAATAACTCAGAAAACGAAGCAGGATGACAAGTCATCAGTGAAGACCTACTGAAGGTTGGTTGTCATTAAGCAAAAATGGGAACCAGTTGCATGTCTCTCAGATAGCATCACCTCCACAGCTGAGAGGGTAGATGATAAATCGTTGGGCAGGCTATGGTTTTCCCTTCTCCTTCTTGATGAAAGTTCTGCTCAATAACTGGAAGCTTATCATACTGGGGCCATCCACGGCCTACCTCAGTTTAGTGCCATTTGCTGGACCATAGATTTTGTGACTACTGTAAATTTCCCATAGATTTTGTATACTGATTCACTCTCAATCTTAATCCTGAGTGTTGCAAAATCTTGATTTTTTAAATTTCAGTAGGAAGTTAGGAAGGATTGAGAAGGTGTCTTCAACAGATGCCATTTTCAAATAGAAAGAAGTGAGAAGACTGATTTATTAGCCACCTGACAACAAATTTCTACTTTGTGAAAACATGTTACATTGTCTTGCAGAAATACCTCATGTGATCACCATCTTACCATCATTTTTTTTCTACTTTGAACCTTCGTGTGTCCTTTTCACTGAATCTTTAATTACCAATCCAATTGTGACTCCCCCAGAGCTGCTTTTTCATGGACTCAATGGATATACCTCTTTTAGCTCTTCCTTGGAATCCAGGGTCATCTAAAAGTCAACTCTCCTTCATGATGAGATAGCTCTATTTTTGTGTTAACTTAAAGTGTCTGAAAAGCTAATTTATGTGATAGATTAAAGCAACAGAATAAAAAACACCCTAGGCACAGTCATTTCACATGGTGAAATGTATTTCCAAAATAAAACAACTTTTATTTCGACATGATATCCTCAGGAGCATTAAATACTGTGTGGCTATTAAGTCCTTCACACATCATTAATTTCCAAGCAAGAAGGTGATAAATCTCACCACAAAACTAGTTCAGTACACACAGGAAAATAACAGAGATGATATCATTTTTGACTTGATCACAGACTGCAGTTTAAAAGAAATACTAAATTTTTGTACAAATTCAGCTCGGTAAGAATAATATGATCCATGCTAAGGCTGCTGATGTTATAGGTGCAAACATCATCTCCCATGCTACCCTCTCTCTCTCATCAACAGGTCCACTTGGGGCCTTAGTTTACTTTAAAAATTCCATGAAGACAATCTTTTGCATGTGTTTCAATTTGCACATTTAGAAGCAAGCATGGTTGCTGTTTACATCCTTCATAATTACCTTCTTTTGTGTAGGAATATCTGAGCATAGTTTTCATTTTGTACTAAAGTCAGAGACATCGCTGTGGAGAGTTTTATTCTGACTTATAAAAGGCTATAGTATTAGCTACTTCTATCCTCTAGCCTGCCATAGCTTGAACCCTTAAAGCCTTTCCAAAGAAGAAACATTTGCTGACAGTGATGCTTGGAATAGAAGGGCTGAGACCAATATTGAGTAGAAAAACACAAGTTATTGATGATCTTGTGGATTTCCTTCATTAGACAAGATTTCAAAAGAGTTTATAGCATCAGAAAAACTATTGGCATCGGTCTAGGCAATAAATCTCTTCTAAATGTTATCTTTGAAATATTATGTTTTAAAGAAACAACATAAAATATTCAACAAAACAGAAAAAAAGATATAATTGGTACCTAGTTGCAGATTATTCTTCCCTCATGACATTTGAAAAGCAAAAACCAAATTTAATATAGAAATAATTTAAAAACCTTTAAAGAAAGATCAACGTGAAACCTTTTCCATTTTACATTTATGTAATCACTACCTAAATGAAACAGATGCTAATTAAGATGCAGGAAGACACATTTTCATTTTCTTCTGTTGATTTCTAGCATAATGGTTGCTCACTAAAATACAATCAAGAAAATATGTCCTGTAGCTTGAATAACTCAAATCAGTTTTAATGCAAGAGAACACAAAGTAAATGAAAACATCAATTGTGGAAAGTTAATAAAAGTAAACACAAGTTCACAAAAACCATTATTCTTGAGCTTGAGCTCATATCATCAAATGCTATAGTTTCCATTTCAATTATGCAAGTCTTTTTAGTACCAGCTGCATTATACCAGCCATGGGCATCAATACAATTATTGATTATAACAGATTAAATTTCCTAGCAGGGAAATGCAAACCAAGAAAGTTAACAAAAATGAACCTATTTGTCTGTATGACCCTTAGCCCAATAAACTACCATAAGGAAAGATTAGTGGACCTGGTATTGCATAATATGAGAGATATCATCAGGAGAATGATTTAAAGGCAGGCTTCAAGTAGACTTCTAGATATTGTGACATAACAACTTGGAAACTTTCTATTATATTACACAAGTGTAATTGAGGCACTGTTGTTAAATATTCAGCTCCATCTGGGAAGTTTAAAGAAAAAGGATCCCTAATGGTATATATCTTAGCAACTTGTTTCTGTAAAAATATACAGCATTCTATTACTGATTGTGCTGAACTGAGATTCCATAACTAATATTACATGAAATGCAAAGCAGCTATTCACTGGTACTGGCATATAAACACTGGGGCATCCCACGCAACCCACTTTATGCAATTTGCTCATTCATTTATCAATGATTCAGCAGACACTGATAGATAACTATTGTGGTTAATTTTAGATATCTACCTGACTGAATTAAGGAATACCCAGTTAGATGGTAAAGTATTACTTCTGGGTGTGTCTGTGAGGGTGTTTTTGTAGGAGATTGGCATGTGTCTGAGTAAGGAAGATCTTCCCTTACCCAATGTGCATAGGTACCATCCAATTGTCTGGGGGCTTAGATAGAACAAAAAAGAAGAGGAAAGGATAGTTCACTTTTTCTCTCTTCTGAGCTTGGACATCCTTTTTGGACATCAAAACTCCAGATTCTCAGAGCTTCAGTCTTGGTCTGGGAGTTACACCATCAGCTTCCCTGGTTCTTAGACCTTCAGAATTGAACTGTGCCATGCTATCATCTTCCCTGGTTATCTTGCTTTCAGATGGCTTTTCGTAGTACTTCTCAATCTCCATAATCACATCAACCAATCCCCCTAATAAATCTTTAATATTTCTATATGATAGATAGATAGATAGATACATAGACACTATTGGTTCTTTACCTCTGGGGAACCCTGACTAATACAATAACCTTTTGTGTTATAAGCACAATTCTAGGTACTCAAGAAAGCCATGGGTCGTTTCAAAATAGTTAACCTTAAATAAATTTACAAGTAAGACTTAATAACTGAAGATACCAACACATATCTGTCCTTTATTTAATATTACTTCCTTTGAATGTTTTTATTAATTCTCATGTATAATTAAAGATAGACTGATCTCTACAAATTTTATGCTTTACTAAATGTTTAGAGTCATACACAGTGTCACCCTTCATCAACCTGTTCATTCTGTCTCTCACTTTATCAGGTGTGAAAGCACAAACCCTTTATAAATTAACAGAGTTCAACCAAAACATTCCCTGAAATCATAACAAAAATGCAATAAAATAAAAACAAAATTGTGTTTGCTTTTTTCCCTATCCTTCAACACTCAGCAGTTTTTTCTTTGTTTTTAAACATGTTGCCTTTATAATTGGATGAATTCCCTTTAGACTCCAGGCACTTCTGTCTCTTCTGTCTAGTATATCATGTTGTTTTGTTATTTTGCTTTGAAATACCATTTTTTCTGAATTAAAAGGTAATACTTATTCTTCATACAAACTTTGAACAATAAAGTACAAAAAATGCTGATGATACTTCCTTCTAGACTTTTATTACAATTTAGAAAGTCTTCATTTTCCTGAGATAATTGGTATTGGAGAAATGATCCAAATAAAATACAATTAAAATGATAAGTAGCATATTATGTATTGTGGCTTCCAGATTTAGAAAATATGAATACAGGGCACCTAGTTAACTTCAAATGTCAGATAAACAACAAATATTTTCACATACTTACATTCCATGCAAATACTGCATAAGACACATATATAGGACACACTTATACTAAAATTTTTTCATGTTTATATGAAATTCAAATTTAATTGCATATCCCATCATTAATATGGCAACCTCATAGTATACAAAGAAAAGGTTGATTGTGACATGGTTTGAAAGCTACATGCAAGAAATATCTTGTATGAAACCAAAACTTATAATCATAATATTGCATTAATCAATCAAATGAATAACATATTAATTTTGTTTTGTTTTGGAATAATTTTCACTCCAAACTTGTATGAAAACGTTACAGGACATCTTTACATTTTACTTTCCAAGCTAAAACCACATGAATATATTTTACTAATATATATTTAGGAACTTCATTAGTTCTACAAGAGTACTACAGTTTACCTTTTGATATTTAAATCGTTTTACTTTTAAGCACTGAGAATTGTCCATGTTCACCTTTTTTTTTCTCCAGTGGTTATATGGCTGAACTCTGCTAGATCCTGTCTTATTCATGGAATTGCTGCTACTTTGAAATATCACTTGTGTTGATTCAGGGAATCTTGCATCTTTTACTAAGCAATATATCATAGAGATAATTACCTATTAGTCATAAAAAAACAGTATCATTATTTTAAACTCTTGATATATTACATGACTGTGTACTACTATGTAGTTAAACAGTTCTCTCCTGGTATATACTTAAGCATTTTGAAAATCTTTATTTACATTTTAGTTTCTTCTATAAGAAATCCACTGGAATGGGCCAGATGCGGCAGTTCACACCTGTAATTCCAGCACTTTAGGAAGCCTAGATGGGAGGATTGCTTGAGCTCACAAGTTCGAGACCAGCCTATGTAACATGGTAAAACCTGATCTCTACAAAGAAATACAAAAATTAGCTGGGGCTGGTGGTATGTGCCTGTAGTCCCAGCTACCTAGAAGACTGAGGTGGGAGAATGGCTTGAGCCCTGAAGGCGGACATTGCAATGAGTGGAGATCTTGCTAGTGCACTCCAGCCTGGGTGATAGAGCCAACCTTGTCTCACAAAAAGTAAATAAAAGAAATAAAGAAATCCACTGGAATGGATTCTAGTACAGGACAGGGATGCCACCACAGCACTTTCATCAGGGACAGTCACAGGAACAGTCTTACCTCTTTTGACTCCTCCATGCACTCAGCTCACTCAGCTTATGGCCTCTATCCTCAATGTCACTTTGGGAATCGTGTCTGCCGTAGCTCCAGTCATCATGTCCAAATTTTAGGTGAAAGGGAGCTCTGTCCTGCTGAATCAGATCTTTTAAAGGAATTTTCTGCTGGTCACACAACAAATATTCCATTTGTATTTTATGACCTACAACTTTCTCATATTGCCATGCTTAGGTGCTAGGAAGGTTGAGAAATCCTCATTGCAGGTACACACATTCATGTTGTGTTACTGAGAATAAAGGAATAGAGGATGCATAGGTAATGATAAACCTCTGACATAATAAGACAAAGTATCTGTAAAATTTCAAACATAATAAATATTTTATAAGGGTACCATTTTTTTTTGAAATCGTATTCCCAATAAAAGTGTGCAATGGTGCCAATTTCATAATATCCTGCCAATACATGTTAAATTTTTTTAAAAAAATGATAATGTGTTAAGAGAAAAATGATATTTTAGACTTTTTTCTTTGTATTTCTCACATGATGGATGAGACTGAATATCTAATACTATAGTTAATAGCCATTTGTGTGTCTCTTTCTGTGAACTCTCAGTTTATATCCTCTTCTATGTTTGGGTGTCACTGATCTGTTTCTTTCTAGCTGATAGGAGTTATATTTTGTATGAGAGAAATGTGTAGCATATGCTGCAAGTGTTTTTTGCATATATATATATGTTTTTTGCATATATATATATATACACACACACACACACACACACACACACACATATATAGTGATGGTTAATACTGAGTGTCAACTTCATTGGATTGAAGGATACTAAATATTGATCCTGGATGTGTCTGTGAGGATATTGCCAAAAGAGATTAACATTTGAGTCAGTGGGCTGGGAAAGGCAGATCCACCCTTAATCTGGTGGACACAATCTAATCATTTGCCAGGGAATATGAAGCAGGCAGAAAAAACATGCAAAGGAGAGACTGACCTAGCCTCCCAGCCTACATCTTTCTCCTGGGCTGGATGCTTCCTGCCCTGGAATGCTGGACTCCAAGTTCTTCAGTTTTGAGACTTGAACTCATTTATTTAAATGACCCCATAGTAACTTTTATTTATTCTCCTAATATGATGAATTACATAAATTAATTATCAAATTGTTTAACCAACTCACCTTCTATTTGTGGCATAAACACTAATATAGCATAATATATTATATTGTTTATATATTGCTGGATTATATGAATTATATGAATTACGGTAGTTTGCTAGGGCTATTGTAACAAAATACCACAGACTTGGAGGCTTAAACAACAAATAATTAATTTTCTTGCAGTTCTAAAGGCTAGAAATCCAAGATCAAAGTGTCAGCAGGGTTGGCTTCTCTGAGGACTGTTCCAGGCCTCTCTCCCAGGCTTGCTGATAGTCGTCATCTCCCTGTGTCTTCATATCACCTGCCCTCTTCCTGTGTGTGTCCAGATTTTCCCTTTTTATACCACTCATATTGGATTAGGACTCACTTTAATTACCTCAGTTTAAACTTAATTACCTGTTTGAAGAACTTCTCTCCACTACAATCACATTCTGAGGTACTCGGGGTTAGGACTTCTGCATACAAATTTGCAGTAGTCACAATTCAGCCCACAACAATACTTGATAAGATTTTAAAGACTTTCTTTATAAGTCTGCACATTGCCTCCCTCCTTTCCTCCTTCCCTCCCCCTCCCGCCCCCCCACCATCTTTCCCTCCCTCCCTTCCTTCCTTCCTCCCTTCCTTTTTTCCTTCCCACTTTCCTACCTTCCCGCCTTCCTGCCTTCTTCTTTTTTAGTGATGTCTGTTAGGTTTTGTTATTAGGAATACGCTGGTCTCTTATAATGAGTTTGGCAATGTTTACTCCCTTCTGTTTTCTAAAAAAATATTTTGTTAGATTTTGATGTTATTGATTCTTTGAAATTTGATAAAACGCCATCAGGGTCTGGAGTACTCTATTTGGGAAAATTTTTAACTAATAACATTGTTTACAAATATTTATAGCTTATCTATTTCTTTACAAGTGAGCTTTGGCAGATTTTATCTTTCAAAGGATTTGTGCATTTTATCTATATCATTAAATTTATTGCTAGAGTTTATTATACTATTCCCTTATTATTTTTTCAATATTTGTAGAACCTGCAATGATGTTAGCTCTCTCACTTTTAATATAGATAATTCGAATCTCCTCACTGTTATCCCTGATCAGTGAGATTAGAGGTTTATCCATTTTAGATCTTTACAAAACACCAGTTTTGCCTTTATTGATTTTCTGAATAGGTTTTCTGCTTTCTGTTTCATTGGTTTCCATTCTGATCTTTCATATTCCCTTTCTTCTTAACTTTTGTTTAATTTGATTTTCTTTTTCTTGTTTCTTAACATAGATGCTGAGGCTACTGCTGTGAGACCATTCTTCTTTTCTAATATAGATGTTAAGTGCTATATTCCCCTCGGGCACTACGGTAGTAGCTAGTGGCATCTCACAATTTTTGACATTTTATTTTTACTCAATTAATGATGCTTTCTAATGTCCCTTCTGATTTTCTTCTTAACCCATGTGCCATGTAGAAATTTAATTTTTGTTAACCCAACATTAAGGGAATTTTCAGGGATCTTTCTGCTATTGATTTCTAATTTAATCTCATTGTAGTCAGGAAACATGCTTATATTAATAGTACTTCTATCTCTTTAAATCTATTGTGACTTGTTTTATGTCTCAGGATATGTTATATCTAAGTTAATGTTTCATGTGCATTTGGAAAGAATGTGTATTCTGTTTGGGGCTGAAGTGCTCTGTAAATGTCAATTAGATTGAGCTACTTGGTAGTGCTCAAATCTTCAACATCTACTTATTTTCTCTGTACTTGTTCTCTCAAGTATTGAGAGAACACACTTAAAATCTTTGACTGTAATTGTGGATTTGTTGAATTCTCCTAGAGGTTCTAGCAGTTTTTATTTCATATATTTTGAAGTTGTGTTATTAACTGTTTATATGTTTAAGATTGTTATATTTAAGGAATGGAAACACTAAACATTATAAAATGATTTCTTTATCTTTGGTTATACTTTTTGCTCTGATACCTACTGTATTTGTATTAATATATCCTTTTTTCTATGATTAACAGCAACTTACATTCTAACTAACAGAATATAACTGTGTCTATTAACAGACTCTCACCATTATTGGGAATTATTCTTTTACCAAATAGTCACTCATTTGATAGGTAAAAATGACATTGTATTATCTTAATCTGTATGACTCTAAATTTTTAAAATAAAATTTTAACATCACTGTTGTGTTTGTTTTAAGATTGGTATTCTTATTTGTTAATCTCCATTCATGTTTTTCTCTTTTTATAAAAAATTTCAATGTTTGTCCAACCGATTTGCTTGATTTTCTTGTTTTTAATATTTGTAGGTACATAGTAGGTACATACTTGATTGTAACCTTCTATTTCTGAGCCTTGCAGCTGACATATTTCCAATACTGTGCTAAGTCTTTTAATCTTTGCAGTCCTAAGCTTTTATTATATCTAGGTAAACAAATTTGTGATTTTCTTTTGAATGTCATTCATTGCATATCTGTTTTCCACATATAATTTTAATTTAAAGGTGTATTAACCTGCTTTCTAATTTTTTTTCAGGCATTCCTCTTTAGTATATCTGGGCCCTAAATTCCTTTAAGAAAATATATTTCTAGTAGCAATTAAATCTGTGTTATTAATAGATGTTAGTTTTTGACAGTAAAATTTGAGTAAGTCTAGCATTATGAAATTCCATTATTAAATGTCATTATTAAGCAAAGCTAATTTTTTTAATTGTAAACATGACACTACCTTTTGTTGTTATACAGAGCAAAGGACATACTAGTTATTCAATGTTACTTGTTACCCGAATTGTATTTTGCTGTATCGAAAACTTGAGGTTACAAGTTTTAGGTTGTTAGGGTTTAGTCTCTCCACATTGTCATTGTTCTCTTTCACCTGTGTAATGCTAAACGAGACTGACGAATGACCTGCTTTTTTGTTCTTGAGTCATTGCCTGACCTGGGTTCCCAGGACTGAGTCCAGGAGCTCACCAAATACAAAGGGAGGAAACCAAGATGCATAGAACTACAATGAAAATCTCTTCCTTTACATAGTTATTTTATGTAAACCTTACATTAGCACTTTGAACTACATTTTGATTAATTTTAACATAACAAATGCTTATTATGTGTAGCCAGTTGGCTAAAAGCATTCTCTGGGCTATCTCATTAAATATTTACAATAACCTTTGAGGAAAAATAGTGGGCACTGGGAAATTATAAAATATGTTATCATGTAGTATGAAATTATGTAAAAAGAATATATGTAATATAACATTACATACCATAACATGGTTACATACTATAATACTATCAGTTACAATTAATTTACCCTTTTAAAATGCTTTATAAAAAGAAGAGTGGTTAGCAGGTAGACATATTTGGAATATAAATGTTGTGCCTATATTTTCTCAATTATCAAGAAAAAGAAATAATTCGTAAGCAGATTTTTCAGAAAGGAAATAAACATACAGACTATTAATATTTGCAATTCAGCCAAGAACCCATTTGAGATATAATTAAGTGGGACAAAATTTTCCTTAAATGTGACACTGTGCATGTACCGTTACTTGATTCCTCACCTCATATGAATAATATTATAACATGAAAACTGTATGCAAATAAAACTAGCACTTCCTAAAAACAGAGAAATCTCTACTCTTCCTACTTCATCATGAGAAAAGTTCTAAGGACAAGTTTGTAGATGGCTTGAAGATAAGCACAGAATGCTTGTAAATAAGTAACTTAACCTTCATGTTTGTGAATATTGTAGAGCTACTGTATCTCCCTCCCATTTATTTGGTCAAGGAGAAAAAATTAAATACTTTAGGTGCACATATTTCCTCATGTGATCTAAATACATGATTATTGCCATGTTGGAGGAAATAACAAAATTGAGAGACCATCAAGCTCAATCTCCTGGTGTGTTCATGTTCGTAAATTAGCTTGGAGAGTTAGCACCATGGCAGCCTCCTGCTTTGAGTGCTTTCCCTTGTCCTTGCCAAAATCAGAAAGAGTTCTCCCAATCAAGGTAACCAACAGGAAATCTGCAGTGTAAACTATGTAAGTAATTTGCATGTGCTCAAAAAATGAGCAAGAGAGGGCAGCCAATTACAGTCAGTCCAGTGATCTGACTTATCATTCCACTTTCTTGCCTTGAGCTCCCAAAGCCCTGGGGTCACTGCCAAGTTCAGGGTTCTATAGATCTCTTGAAAGTCAGCAGGAAATGAGTTTAAGTCCCCAAGAAGCCTATTGCTGATGAGATCATTCTGGAATACTACAGAAAAAATGAGCTACATATCCCAGTCTGATTATTTTATTCACCTCATATACTGTATTCCTTTCTTCCTTCTTTTCAATGTGTCTTCATGCTTCAAGTATGCCTAATCTGCAAGATATATTTTATAAGCTAATTCTAATTCTAAGTGTTTGCATACCCCTTTGTGTATTTTCTGCCTCAATAAGTTTTCAAACTTTCATGTGGTTTTAACGTTGAAAATTGGAAAGAGGAAATGAATAATTAAGGAATTAAAAAAAATACTTTTACAATAAACGGGAATATCATTTGCTTTGTTCTAATTACTTTTATTAAGATAAAATTTCTTAAAATATATTTGTACTCTATTGTTGATAAAGGATGAATAAAAATCATCATAAGTTGGGGTTCTAGTCAAAAGCAATTGTTACCTGGTTAAATAATTCACAAGAGATTCTTATCTGTGATAACAGCTCATGAGGGAACATTATATATGCCTTTTTATATGTCTTAATATTGTACAGGAGATCTCAGAATTCATATTCACTAAAAACTAAAATCAAGACAATTTCTCTTTAAGTTTTCATGTCCTCAGATTGTAAATCTTTATTATCATGGTTTAAAAATAAAATGAGTGTTCAGTAATTTTAGAACAATGTGATTGCTGATATTTACCCCTTTCCATGACCTTACCACAAATCTAAATAAAGATTGTGATTTAAAAGCACCTGTGAGTCTCTCATAAGGCCTGTCCATATTTATTGAATCTCAGCTTGAAAACAGCATTATATTTAAACAACAACAGAGCCAATCCTTGTTTTCTTCCCTTGGCCAGATGGTGCATCATCTTGGGAAATGGTGTAACCTGTCACAGTGTGTAAGTGTGATCTTGTGTGAAAAAATTTTGCAAGCTTGGGACACTATCTGTGAAGGCCACATGCTGTCTCTCATTATCTGGAATAATTAAAATTTTGTACTTTCCATAATAACACACCATTTAGATTAACAATTAAGAATCACGGACTAGAGTCAAAAAAACATAAACATTTTATAGTTGAAAAAGAGTCTTTTCTAATTTTTTTCTATCATATTTACATCCATCTACCCTAAGAATACGCTAAGGCCCAAAGAAAGTATTTGCTCTTGAGTTGGCTCAAACAAACAATAAAATACTGTAGTTATCTGTATAGAAAAAACTCTGTGCATTTAGGTTTACATATAGACTTTCTTCTTATGGACCAGAAAAATTCATGAAATCTAAGGATTTATATTTTAAAAGCATTTTTCTTAGACTTAGGGATGGAATTTTAAGACAAATCCTTCTGTTTTTGGAGTGGAAAAGTCTGAGTTCAGGTTGTAATTCTGTAATTTTTTATATGACCTTAGACAAATAATATACACACTCTATCGTGTATGAATCAAATGGTGATGTAAAATCTAAACCACATCATTAATGTTATGATTGAATGGGACAATTTTTGGAAAGTAATTTTTAAACTACAACATTATGACTAAATGACATTCTTACTTTAAGAAAGAAGGTACCTTTTTTTCTTTTGTATCTCTTTTGTTTTCCTAAATTTGTAGATGAGATTGCTGAGAAAATAGCTTGAAATAGTTTAATAATTTACCAAGTGTAACAGTCAGTGTCCAGTCAGAATAAGAAAACACTCTAGGTCTTTCAAGCAGAGAGGAGTATAATAGAGGGTATTGCTTACACAGGGGTCAGAAAGGCTGGAGGAATGAATGGAGCAAAGAGGTCATTAGGGGATCCCAGGAGGTGAGGAGCTTGTCCAAAGAGCTAGAAGCTGTTACCATCCCTGGGCTGGAGCTCAGCTCTCTCTTGCCTCTGCTTTGCTGGAGGCAATGCCACTGTTATTGCTGCTGTTCTGAAACCGCACCACTCGTGTGCAGCATCTAGGTGCACTGCCATGCTTGTCCTTTTCTTTCTCTTCCAATGTCCTTCCAGTACCACCCTTTGGCAAATAAACTAGAATATAGCTGGCAAGTGAGTCTGGAAATGCAATAAGAGATTACTCGTTAGTGTTTGTCAGTAAAAATTTTTACCCAACCTGATATCAGAGGCTTGACTGGAGCTGAAGGCCAATACATCACACATATTTCATGACAATTTATTTGGGCAGCTCATGATTTCAACTAGTAAGTATATTAAATCCATTTAGTTGTAGACTACCACTCATCTAGAAAGCTTAGCCTAGACAATTAGTAAAGAATGCTCACTTTCTTTTATTAGTGTTGGGAAAGAGGTCTCTACAAAAATGTTTGCAAGGAGAATAGACTTCAGACTTTCAAAATAATATTTTAAGAAACTCTCCTCAAAATATAAGCCATAGATCACTTGCATCAGAATCTCCTGATGCACTTGTTAATTATATATATGTGTGTGTGTATAATATATATATTATATATATATATGTACACACACACACATATATACTTAGCATTACATTATTAGTATTATAGTATACTTACATATACTTGGTATAATATTATTTTATAGTTGTAAACAAATGGAATATACCCATCTTTCTAACTAGCTAGATACATAGATAAATATAGTTATAGATATAGATGTAGATATATGCCAAACTCTGTCCTAGATGTTCTAAATCAGAATCACTGATTATGGACTCTGAGATCCTTCATTTTATTAAGCTCCCTTCGGTGACTAGTTAATGTCCAGTCAGAATAACAAGTAACTATAATACTTGAGTTTTTTCAAGCAGACAGGGATGGAGGGCAGGAAATTGCTTATACAGGTGCTATATTCATTGATTTAGAGACATGATTTTCAGTGGTTAGATGGTGGTATGGACTAAATTGTTTCACCCCCAAACTGATATGTTGAAACACAACCCACTACCCCATTGTGACTGTATTGGAGGTTGTCTCTAAGGAGGCAATTAAAGTTAAAAGAAGCCATAAGGGTGGAGCCCTAATTTGGTATAACTGGTGCCCTTATGAGAAGAGGAAGAGGCGGCAGAGCTCTCTCTTTCTACTATGTGAGAACACAGCAAGAAAGCAAGAAGGCAGCTGCCTGCAAGCCAGAGAGAGTCCTCACCAGGAATCAACAGGTTGACACCTTGATCTTGGACTTCCCAGCATCTAGAACTGTATGAAAATAAATTTCTACTGTTTAAGCCACATAGTCTATAGTGTTTTTTATGGCAGCTGAAGCATACTATGACAGATGTGTAGTGACCACATTTTATTCTCTCATCCAAACCTTTCGTGACTCTTGCTTTGTGAATTTCCATCTCAGGCTCCATTTATTTCATATTGATGCCTAACACTCTGAGTACTAGAAAATATAGTCTAAAGCACTCTCAGAAGTCAGTGGCCAGACTGCACTTATTGTTAGTCCTGTTCCCATGGTAGCCACCCACAGAAATGCTGCTGCTTCTAGAGTGAGCTGAGTTTGTACTATGTTTGCAGCTGCCCCTCATGACTCTGAAAGGAGCAGCTGGTGTCATAGTTGATGCCAAAATTCAATCCATCCCACTGCATAAATGAATAGTTGCCAGCAGTTTTGTCTTATGTCCAGTGAGACATTATTTTCCCACTCTAAAAAACCTAATATAATGATCATGCAATGAATGCTAAGTGTCTGCCTTTCATGAAAATATCCATCAACATCTCCTCCTTTGGAGAAGATGATTAAAACCCATTAAAAAACCACAAAGGCACAATGGTGAGGTTGCTACTTCCAAACCTTATCTATCCTGCCTTCCTCTCTCAGAATCCTGATCCCCCAGCCCCATGAGGTTACTCTTTTAAAAATTTTGTATGGTTTTCGTAAAGAAAGTTTGTTTGCCCATTCTTTAATTCACAATGCAGGAAGTATTACCAGGGTTAGCAAACTCCTTAGAGATTATCCCATAGTCATTTTGAGAAAGAATTTTATGTGATCCATGCTGTTTTGCTTGGCAAAAATCTCTTAACCCCACCTGTACTTCCAGTGTTTTTCCAATTAGGCAAGTCTACATTGCCTGGGGGAAAGTTGTTTCATAAAAAGCCCTTTGAGAACAGAATAAGGACATAATTGCAGACAATGCTAGCTCAGAGGACAACTGAAGATAGGAAAGCTTTGTTATCTGTTGCCTACTTTATCCAACACCAAAAAGGAGCATAACTACTTCCTCTTACCCCTTCTAGAAGTGCCTGGGAAACTGGCAGATGTGGGTAGCATCAATTGCATCAATGACCAAGCACTGTTGAGCCCTATACTAGGGAGAGGACATGGACTCCAAGCTCTGTTCTAAGCCCATTCTTTCTGGGCCTTATCTCCCTTATCTGTAGAATGAGACGCTGGAACTGCAGATTTTCTGAAACAACTGCAGCTCTCAAAAGTCAGTAGCTTTTTGATTTCATGGATTCTGCCAGCTCCAGCTCTTAGAAAACTATTTGTCTAATGAGAAGCCTTTAAAAGTCATTTTGATGAATAAAATAAATACAAAAACACGTGTTTATAACAGTATATAGCTTGATGAATTCTCACAAACTTGACACACCTATGTAACCAGTGCCCAGATAAAGAAACAGCATGTCTCTTCAGCTCAGAAACATACTGAAGGCCCTTTTTAAGTCATAGCTTCCTAAAGAGTGCTATAAATAATATAAGCTAAGGTAGATTTCAATAAAATGTGCATTGTCGAGGGGAAAAGGCATTTCATAATGACACAAAAATTGATTCATTAGCAAGACATAACAATCCTAAACATGAACATTATAAGGGCTTTAAAATACAAGGAGCAGCAAAACTCTATGTCCTCTGTTTCTTCAAGTTGGAAAGACTGCAAGTATTCTTGCGGAGTTTTAGTCATTTTTCATGTAGCTGAATGCAGCCTACCATCAGCTAAAAACCCTTTAAAATATGGGAAAGTGACACTATGCCATGCTCTTATTCTACCTGGTGTCTCCTATTTAAAATCTGTTTACTTTTGCTATTTTCACTTGATTTCAAGCTTTAGCCCTCCTAAAGGGAGGGGATAAATAAATGTGTGGGATAACTGTCTAGAAAAAACTTATTTGGCCATAGTAGAAATAGAACACTCACTGATCTTTTATGTATTCCAGTGTAGAGATCTTATACATCTTTCATTAGATTTGCTTACAAGTTATTTGATATATTTAGATGCTATTGTAAATAACATATTTTTTTGAAATGTTAATTGTGTATGTACGACTAACAAAAATACAATTGATTTCAGCGTATTGACTGTGTGACCAGTGGCTTGATAAATTCAGTCTAATGGGTTATTCAATAGATACTTTCATATGTCCAGATTGTATTCAATCACATGTTCTATGAAGAGTGACAGTTTTAGTACCTACTTTCCATAACTTACACTTTTTATTTCTATCTCTTGCCTTATTGTACTGGCTAGATGCTCTAATATAATAGCATTGTTCATAAAAGATGCTATTTCCTTTTTCCATTTTCAGAATAAAACTTTTAATACTTTGCCCTCTAAGTGTGACATTTGGTGTCTGTTTTTAAACATACCCTTTATCATAATTTTTTAAAGTTCCTTTTATATTTTTAACTTACTGAATGCTCTTCTTCTTGAATATACGTTGACTTTATTCAAAAATTTTTCTATATATTTTTATATGAATATGTAATTTTTCTTTATTCTTTAAATGTGTAAAATTACAATGAATGGTATTTCAACTGTTAAAGACCTCTTTCATCCATAAAATACCATCACTTGGTGACATCTTACTATCTACCTAACTGCATATCTTACTATCTACCTAACTGCATATATATCTACCTACTTGTTTACCTCTATTTCTATTATATTTGCTTTCCATTTTAGAAATGCATCAGTCTTTTATAACATCTTTCAGAAGCTAGAAATTATACCAAAATTACGTAATGCCTATTGGTATACCATTTTCTTCTGGCTTATATTGTTGGTGTTGAAAAGTCAGCTCTTACTCTTGTAGTCATCCCTATGAAGATATTGTCAAGGAATTGTGTGTGTGTATCCTGGCTGTAGTCATCCCTATGAAGATATTGTTAAGGAAGTGTGTGTGTGTGTGTGTGTGTGTCTGTATCCTGGCTGCTTTTATAGTTTTCTCTTTTTATTGACTAGCTTTCCTTTGAGACGGTGAAGAGTGCCTCTCTTTGACTTCACTCTGTTTGGATAGTTTAGAAATTTTATAACTACCATATAATATATTTTATGAATTTTAGAAATTGTATTGGCCATTATGTCTTCAAATATTTCTTCTGCCATGGTTCTTCTACCTTTTCCTCTAGGGCTGGAATTATTTGAGCAGTAGACTTTTCACTATGTCCCATGTGTATATTTTATGTTCTTTTTCTTTTAAAAAATCATTTTACTGTACTTGGTTTCTTTGTATTTCAATCTTTTCTATCGATTTATTGTTATGAGCCAAATTGCATCCCTTCCAAAATTTATGCGTTGAAGACTTAATTCCTATAACCTCAGAATGTGACTGTATTTGAAAATAAGGTCTTTAAAGGGGTGATTACATTAAAATGAGGCCATTAGGATGGGACCTAATATAACCTGACTTGGATCTTTATAAGAAAAAGGAATTTGGACACACAAAGAGACACTAAGAGTGCCTCATGTAGAGAAAAGACCATGTGGAGACCCAGAAAGAAGATGGCCATCTGCAAGCTAAAGAGAGAGATTTCAGAACAAACCAAACCTACTAAGACCTGATCTTGGACATTTAACGTCCAGAAGAGTGAGAAAATAAGTTACTGTTGTCTGTGTCACCCTGTCTGTGGTATTTATTTGGTATTTTGCTCTGGTAGCCCTAGTACACTATGTTTTCCATTTGCTGATTTTCTTTCTAGCTGTACTTACTCTCTTCTTAAAGCTATCTTTTGAATTCTTAATTTGTTTAAGTTTCAGGAATGCAATTTCTAAAAATAATTATAGTTTGGAGGTAAAATTATCTATATTTACTTAGTTTTAAAAGTATTACTTACCAATATTTTAAAGTCTATGTAGGATGATTGCAATATGTCAATAATTTACAATGCTGTTTCTAACATCTGTAATTTATCTTTATTGGTGTTTACTTTTTGTTTCCATTTCCTTGCATGGTGTTTGATATGGTTTGGTTCTGTGTCCCCACCCATATTTCATCACAAATTATAATCCCCATGTGTCAAGGGAGGTGCCTGGTGGGAGGTGATTGGATCATGTGTGTGGTTTCCCCATGCTGTTCTTATGATAGTGAGTGAGTTCCTTTGAGAGCTGATGGTTTTAAAGTGTTGCATTTCCTCACTCTTTTCTGCTACCATGTAAGACATGCCTTGCTTTCCCTTCACCTTCCACTATGATTGTAAGTTTCCTGAGGTTTTCCACAGAACCATGTAGAAGTGTGAGTCAATTAAACCTCTTTTGTTTATGAATTACCCAGGCTCAGGTAGTATTCTTTATAGCAGTGTGGAAAGTGGACTAATACAGAGAATGTGTTGTTTGTTAGTATTATTATTTAATCCTGAATAATGTATGTGAAAACTTGGAGATGACCTAGAGGATATTATCTTCCTAAAGGGAGGATATTTTTTTCTAATATGCAATTAGAGTACAGGCACATAACCATGATGTCGTTGAACTTTGGTTCGCCTATACTTTTAGAGTGCAGCCCTCTAGAAGTTCCTATTAAAATTCTGAACCCCTCCTCATCAGTAGCCCTGCATTCTAATTTTGTTCTTCTAACATGATAACACTGTTAAAACTCTGCTTCAGTATGAAGTCACTTAGCATTTACTTTCTACTTCTTTCCTGAGCATTTCTTCTCTGATATTTTATTTCTTCTTACATGGACATCTTAGGAAATTTCATATAATTCAATGGCAAAGTATCTTATAAGAGTTATTCACTTCTCTGTGGATTACATTTTTTTTTTCTACTTCACAACTTTCTTTCTTTTCCTTTTATCTGGCTATGTTGGTTGTCCTGAAATCCAACATTTGTCTGTAACGTCCAGTGTGACTATCACAAACTCCAGAGAAGTACTTTCTTTTTAGCTTCTGTGTCCTGTTATGTGAATTTGCCAATACTCAAATGTTAGCAGTCTTCTTCACCTCAGTGTGTTTCTCTTTTATTTAAGATGTTGGCTGGTAAAGATCTTACTTCCTTTATTGCATTCTGATACATTCCAATAGTTTCAAAATTAATTTTATTCAGCTTTTATAGTTGCTCTCAGCAAGGGTATTGATATGACATCAACTGCTCTGTCAAAGTCTAAAATGAAAGTTTCTCACTGTTTAAACATTTATAACATTAAACCCTTTGGTTATCTCAATGTTATCTTCATTTTGCAGACCAGGAAAACTAAAGAAATAAAGAAATAAGAGTATAAACAACTTGCCCAAGGTCACATATCTAGTAAATTGCAGAGCCGTATTTGAGCAGAGAAAATTTGACTCCAGAAGCCATGCTTTTTACCACTATGCTATACTCCAAATAATATAAAACTCAAATAGTAGTGATATATATATATAAAATATATACTAGTATATATGGTGTGTGTGTATATACACACATATGTATATACATATATGTATGTATGCACACATATGTATATACACATATGTGTGCGTACATATATATAGTGTGTATATATACGTACATATATAATATATAAATATATATACATATATATACACAAAATAAAGTGGTGAAGTAGAAAAAACATAATCCACAGAGAAGTGAATAACTCTTTTAAGACACTTTGCCATTGAATTATATGAAATTTCCTAAGATGTCCATGTAAGAAGAAATGAAACATCAGAGAAGAAATGCTCAGGAAAGAAATAGAAAGTAGATGCTAAGTGGCTTCATACTGAAGCAGAGTTTTAACAGTGTTATGGTGTTAGAAGAACAAAATTAGAGTTCAGGGCTGTTGATGAGGAGGGGTTCAGAATTTTAATAGGAACATCTAGAGGGCTGCATCCCACCCTAAAAGTATAGGCGAACCAAAAATCAACAAAGTTCAACGACATCATGGTTATGTGCCTGTACTATAATTCCATATTAGAAAAAATATCCCCCCTTTAGGAAGGGAGGATATATATATATATATATAAATTCCCATCTCCATGTATGTGTATACTCAATTGAATTTGGAGATACTGTACCTTTTAAAAAATTAATATGGTATATTACATATATATGTGTGTACATATATGTGTGTGTGTATATATATATATATATGGAGTGAGACCTTGTCTCAAAAATAAATAAAACTTTTTGAGAGTGCAGTGGCATGATCACAGCTCACTGTAACCTCAACCTCCCAGCTGAAGAGATACTCTCACCTCAGTATCTGAATAGCTGGGACTACAGGCACATGCTACCATGCCCAGCTAATTTTTGTATTTTTAGTAAAGACAGGGTCTCACTATGTTGCCCAGGCTGGTCAGGAACCCTTGAGCTCAAGCAATGGCCCACCTTGGCTTTCCAAAGTGCTGGGATTACATGTGTGAGCCACTGTCCCTAGCCTATATTCTTATTTAACTCTTGATTAAAAGACCTGTGGGTAGATATTACAGGGCCACTACAACAGCTCTGTAGCATCGCTTTCAGTCATCATAGTTATGTTTCAGGAAGTCAAGGCAAGAAAGATTGGGTGGTGTCTAACTAAGAAAAGCAAATATTTCTTCCCAGAAATTCCAGCATATAGCTGCTTATATTCCCCTGAAACTCCCTTAGCTGTCATGGGCACTCTTAGATCCAAGGGAATCTGAAAAGAATCTCTTTGGTTGACTGTGCTCAAGTATGCAATGAGCAGCTAAACAAACTGAATAAGTTTTCAGTTTATATTTTAAAAGCTGTCATACACATTTTACTTTTTCTCATAAGATAATTTTCATCATCCAATGAAAAAATGTATAAGCAGAACTCCTGGTTCTATTCCTGCAATGTTGATGTGTTCATACCAAGCACAGATTGTCTGTGTGCCTGGCCACAGATGATTCATTTGATTCTAAGAAAATCCCAAAAGGCTGCAATTTATTTTCTTGTAATAGCCTGTATGAATTTGCTTTGGGCATGGCCCAGTTTATGAAGATCGTTTGAGAAATGAAACAGAAGCTATTGTTTCATTGAATTTGGAGATACTGTACCTTTTAACAAATTAATATGGTATATTACATTAATTAATTTTTGAATGTTAAAATAAATTTGTATTTGTTAAATAATTCCACTAGGTTATGTTGTCTAACACTTTTACATGTTGCTAGATTCTGTTTGCTAGAATTATTTTAAATTTCTGTGTCTATATTCATGAGGGATAATGGTCTGTACAATAATTTTCTAGTGATGTTTTTGTCTGGTTTTGTAATCTGGGTAACACCTCAAAAAATAATTTGTTATTTTTCTTCCTCTTCTGTACTTTCAAGTGTTTGCGAAGGATTTTTTTTTCCTTTTTTTTTTTTCACTTTTATTTCAGGCTCAGAGGGTACATGTGCAGGTTTGTTCCACGGGTAAATTGTGTGTCACTGAGGTTGGATGTATGACTGATCCCATCACCTAGGTAGAGAACATAGTACCTGAAAGTTTTTTAACCCTCACCCCCTCCCAACCTTTTCCTTCTGGTAGTCCCCAGTGTCTATTCTTCCCATCTCCATGTCTGTGTATACTCAATCTCTAAGTGGAAACATTTGGTATTTGGTTTTCTGTTCCTTTGTTAATTTGCTTAGGATAATGGCCTCCAGCTGCATTCATGTTGCTGTATGATTTCATTCTTTTTTTATGGCTGCATAGTATTCCATAGTGTATATGTACCACATTTTCTTTATCTGTTCCACTGTTGGTAGGCATCTAGGTGGATTTCATGTCTTTGCTGTTGGGAATAATGCTGCTATGAACATGTGAGTACATGTGTTTTTTTGGTAGAAAGATTTATTTTCCATTGGGTATATCCCAGTAGTGAGATTGCTGGGTCTAGTTATAGTTTTGTTTTTGTTTGTTTGTTTGTTTTTTTAAGTTATTTGAGGAATCTCCAAACTGCTTTCCACAGTGGCTGACCTAATTTAAATTCTCACCAATGGTGTATAACCATTTCCTTTTCTCTACAGCCTTGCAAACATCTGTGTCATGTGTTTGTAAATACAGAACTGTGTTGTCCATAACTGCCATCAATGCAAATAGCAAGGATTTGAACATTTTACACTTTGTTTATTTTAAAAATTAAGAACTTTATTTACTAAAGTATACTGGGTGAGAATTCTATCTTGGCCACCAAGTAGTATAGAAACCTAAAAAAAAAATAAGTCACTCTTTTTTTTGTTTTCCTTTTCATTAATTTTTTTGTACAGATGGGGGTCTCACTATGTTGTCCAGGCTGGTCTTATACTCCTGGCCTCAAGCAACCCTCTTGTCTTAGCCACCCAAAGTGATAGGTGGCTTGAGCCACTGCACCTGGCCTAAGTTATCTTCTTATGAGACACAGTTTTCTATTTGTAAAATGGAGATTATCTTTTAATTCTCCATATTGTTAACAAAGTTGTTTTATAAATGCTATTTCTCCTTCCTTTATGTGTACTTTTTTTGTACTTTGTCATTTTATTTCTTTTTAACTATTATTTTAGGTTCAGAGGTAGATATGCAGGTATCTCATATAGGTGAATTACATGACACAGGAGTTTGGTGTACAGATTATTTCACCACCCAGGTAATAAGCATAGTATCCAATAGGTAGTTTTTCAATTCTTACCCTCCTCCTGCTTCCACTCTCAGCAGACCCCTATATCTGTTCTTTCCTTCTTTGTGTCCATATGTACTGAGTGTTTACTGCCACTTAAAAGTGAGAACATATAATATTTGGTTTTCTGTTCCTCTGTTAGTTTGCCTAGGATAATTGCCTCCAGCTCCAGCCATGTTGCGGCAAAGGATATGGTCAATGTTTTGTTTTATAGATGCATACTATTCCATGATGTATATGCACTACCTTTTTTTTTTATCCAGTCTATCATTGGTGGGCATTTAAGTTGATCCTGTGCCTTTGCTATTGTGAATAGTGCTGTAATGAACATATGTGAGCATGTGTTTTTATGATAGAATGATTTATATTCCTTTGGGTATATGCCCAATAATGGGATCACTGGGTCAAATGGTAATTCTCCTTCGAGTTATTTGAGAAATTGCCAAACTGCTTTCCACAATGGCTGAACTAATTTACATTCCTACCAACATTATATAAGCTTTTCCTTTTCTCTACAACCTCAACAGCATCTCTTATTTTTTGACATTTTAATAATAGCCATTATGACTGGTGTGATATGGTATTTCAATGTGGTTTTGATTTGAATTTCCTTAACGGTTAGTGAGCATTTTTTCATATTCTTTTAGCCATGTCTATGTCATCTTTTGAAAACTATCTGTTCATGTTCTTTTCCCAGTTTTAAATGAAGTTTTTTGGTTTTCGCTTGTTAAATTGTTTAAGTTCTTTAAAGATTCTGGATGATTTGACCCTTGTCAGTGCATAGTTTGCAAATATTTTCTCCCATTCTGTAGGTTCTCTGTTTACTCGGTTAATATTATCTTTTGCTGTGCAGAAGCTCCTTACTTTAATTAGGCCCTATTTGTCAATTTTTGTTTTTGTTGCAAGTGTTTCTGTCAATTTCATCAGGAAATCTCTGCCAGATCCTGAGTCCAGATAGCATTTCTTGGGTTATTTTCCAGGGTTTTTATAGTTTTAGATGTTACATTTCAGTCTTTAATCCACTTTGAGTTGATTCGTATATATGATGTAAGGAAGGGGACCAGTTTCAATCTTCCATTTATCCCAGCACTGCTAGTTGAACAGGGAGTCTTTCTCATTGCTTGCTTTTGTTGACTTTGTAAAAAATCAAGTGGTTGTAGGTGAGCAGCATTATTTCTGGGCTCTCTATTCTGTTCAATTGGTTTATATGCCTGTTTCTGTAAAAGTACCAAGCTATTTTATAAATAGAAGTATATGTCTGATATAGCTCTCAACTTGGATGTTTTTGCTATATAGGAATGCTACTGATTTTTGTGCATTGATTTTATATCCTGAAATTTTGCTGAAGTTGTTTATCATGTCTCAGAGTTTGGGGCAGAGACTATGGGTATTTTAGGTATAGAATCATATTAGCTGCAAACAGGAATAGTCCAAATTCTGCTCATTCTATTCAGATGACTTTTATTTCTTTTTCTTGCCTAACTGCTTTTGTCAGGACTTCCAGTATTATGTTGAGGACGAGTGGTGAGAGTGGGCATCCTTGTCTTGTTCTGGTTTTCAAGGGGAATGCTTCCAGTTTTTTCCACTATGTATGATGTTGGCTGTGAGTCTGTCATGGATGGCTCTTATTATTTTGAAGTATGTTCCTTCAATGGTTAGTTTGCTGACTGTTTTTATCATGACATGACAGTGAATTTTATCAAGAGCCTTTTCTGCATATATTGAGACGATCATGTGCTCTTTGTTTTAAGTTGTGGTAATGTAATGAGTTACGTTTTGATTTGTGAATGGTGAACCAATCTGGTATACCATATAGAAAGCCTACTTGAATGTGATGGGTAAACTTTTTGATGTGTTGCTGGATTCAGTTTATTAGTATTTTGTTGAGGATTTTTTTCATCTAAGTTCATCAAGGATATTGATCTGAAGTTTTCTTTCTTTGTTGTATTTCTGCCAGGTTTTGGTAGCAGGATGATGCTGGGATCATAGAATGAGTTAGTGAGGAGTTCCTCCTCCTCAATTTTTTTGGAATCATTTCAGTAGGAGTAATACCAGCTCTTCTATACATCTGGTAGAATTCAGTTGTGAAATCATCTGGTCTTGGGCTTTTTCTGATTAGTAGACTTTTTATTACTGATTCAATTTTGGAATTCATTATTGGTGTGTTCAGAAATTTAATTTCTTCCTTGTTCAGTCTGAGGTAACTGTATGTTTCCAGGAATTTATCAGTTCCTTCTAGTTTTTCTAGCTTGCATGCATAGAGTGTTAATAGTAGTCTCGGAGAGCTTTTTTTTTTTTCAGTGTCAGTCGTCACATATCCTTTGTCTCTTCCTATCTCTCTCTCTGTCTCTCCTCTCTCTTTGGTCTAGCTATTGGTCTATGTATCTTTTAATCTTTTTTAGTTTTTCAAAAAACCAACTCCTAGATGCATTGATCTTTTGTATGGTTTCTTTGTGTCTCAATTTCTTTCAGTTTCTCTCTAATTTTTGTTATTTCCTGTCCTCTGTTTGCTTTGTTAATGATTTGCTCTTGTTTCTCTGGTTCCTCTAGCTTTGATGTTAGGATGTTATTTTGAGACCTGACTCATTTTTTTACTTTTGGCATTTAGTGCTATGAACTTCCCTCTTAACACTGATTTATATGTGTCCCAGAGATTCTGGCATGTTATATCTTTGTTCTCATTAGAACAGGTTGTTTAATTTATATGTAATTGCATAATTTTGAGCTATTTTCTCAGTATTGATTTGTATTTTTATTGCACTGTGATCCAAGCCTGAAATACCAGTGATTTTGGTTTTTTGGAATTTGCTGAGGATTGTTGTATGTCTGAATGTGTGGTTGATTTTAGAGTATGTGCCATGTGCAGATGAGAATGGATATTCTGTCATTTTGGGTGGAGAGTTCTGTAGATGTCTATTACATTCATTTGGCCAAGTGTCAAGTTTGGGTCCTGAATATCTTTTGTTAGTTTTCTGCCTCAATAATCTGTCTAATACTGTCACTGGGGTGTTGAAGTCTCCCAATATTTTTGCATGGTTATATGAGGCACTTTGTAGGTCTCTAATAATTTGCTTTATGAGCATGGGTGCTCTTTTTTCTTGTGCATTTATATTTAGGATAGTTAGGCCTTATTCTTGAATGGAGCCCTTTACCATTATATAATGCCCTTCTTTGTCTTTTTGACTTTTGTTGTTTTAAAGTCTGTTTTGTCTGATATTAGAATAGCAGCTCTTACTTTTATTCTGTTTTCTATTTTCTTGGTAGATTTTCCTCCATCCCTGTACATTGAGTCTATGAGTGTCATTGCATGTGAAGTGGGTCTCTTGAAGACAGCATAACATTGGGTCTTGCTTCTTCATCCAGTTGTCAGCATGTGCCTTTTAATTGGGGCATTTAGCCCATTTACATTCAAGGTTAGAGTTAATATGTGTGGATATGATCCCGTCATTGTGTTGTTAGCTTGCTGTTATGCAGATTTGTTTGTGTGGTGGCTTTATAGTGTCACTGGTCTACGTACTTAAGTGTGTTTTGTAGTGGCCAGTAATGGTCTTTCTTTTCCATATTTAGGACTCCTTTTAGGACCTTTTGTGAGGCAGGTCAGGTGCTAACAAAGTTCCTTAGCATTTGCTCATCTTAAAAAGATTTTGTTTCTCCCTTGCTTATAAAGCTTAATTTTGCTGGATATAAAATTCTTGGTTGAAAATTCCTTTCTCTAAGAATGCTGAATATAGGCCCCCTGATCTCTTCTGGCTTGTAGTGTTTCTCCTGAAAGGTTGACTGCTAGCCTGATGAGGTTCCCTTTGTAGGTAACCTGCTATTTCTCTCTAGTTACCTTTAATATTTTTTTCTTGCAGAATCTAATGACTATGTGTCTTGGAGATGGTCTTCTTGTGTAGCATTTCACAGGAATTCTTTCCATCTCCTGAATTTAAATGCTGGCCTCTCTATAGAGGTTGGGGTAATTTTCATAGACAATCTCTTGAGATATGTTTTCTAAGTTGCTGGTTTTCATTCCTTCTCTTTCAGGGACACCAATGAGTCATAGATTTGGTGTCTTCATGTAATCCCATATTTCTCAGAAGTTTTGCTATTTTAAACATTCTTCTTCTTTTTTTTTTTTTTTTTTTTTTTTTTGTCTGACTGAGTTATTTCAGAGAACCAGTCTTGAGCTATGAGATTCTTTCCTCAGCTTGGTCCATTTTGCTATTAAGACTTGCAATTGTATTCTGAAATTTTTGAAGTGAGTTTTTCAGCTCTATCAGATGAGTTTAGTTCATTCTAAAAACAATCAGTTCATCTTTCATCTCCTGTATTATATTATTATATTCCTTAAAATTCATTAATTTGGTTTAAACTTTCTCCTGAATCTTGATGATCTTCATTTCTATTCATATTCTGAATTCTATTTCTGCTATTTCAGACTGGTTAAGGATCATTGCTAGGCAATCAGTGCAGTTGTTTAGAGGTAAGAAGACACTCCAGCTTTTTGAGTTGCCAGAGTTCTTGCCTTGTTATTCCTCACCTTTGTGATCTCATGCTCCTTCACTCTTTGATGTTGTTATCTTTTGAATGAGATTTTTTGGCTTTAATCTTCAATGCTCTTGGAGGATTCATTGAGGTATAAGGTGGGTTTAGTCAACTGGTTTAATTTGTGGAAGATTTTAGGAGGCCAAGGCATAAGTTAGCAACTGTAAGTTGCATGCTCTAACCCTGGGGGACTGATATTGGATGTCACGTTTTGTTCTCTGGCCCCTCGAAGTTAGGAACCTGTGCATTGGAGTGGCTGAGGTGTTCCGGACTGCTGGCCACAACACTCTAATGGGTAGGGCCAGCCAAACCATTGTATCAGGCAGTGGCAGTGGGATCTGTGCTTGTTTGTTTGTGCCAATAGCAGCAGCATGGTGGGGTGCTGGCTCATAGGCTGGGGTGGGGCACTGGTGGGCACAGCATTGCTGGCCTTTATGCAGGCATTCACAGCAGTGGCAGCATGGAAGGTGGGAAGGGTTGCTGACCTCTATGTGCATGCATTCACACTGGCAATGGTGGCATGACTGGGAATGGGGTGTACTCACACTGGCTACAGAAGCATGCTGGGGTGCATGCACACACACATGCTGGCAGGTAAGGGGAGGCGAGGTCCATCTGCATGCTCATGCTTCAGCAAAGCAATTGAGTAGGTGGGCATGGGCAAGTGTGTGCCAGCAAAGTGGCATGGGGGAGGTTGCCATAAGATTAGGGTGTGGATGGGCTTGTGTGTGTCAACGGAGACCACTCTGCTGGAGCTCTCCAATGGTCAGGCACACTCTGCCAGTGTAGGAGGTATGATGCAGGTCCCCAGGAGGCACCCCACTTGGGCATCTGAGGCTGTACCACAAACAGGCACAGTTAGGTTGGGGGCCCAGGAGAGGCCAGCATACAGGGGAGTGCTCAGGTCAAACTGGCCCCATCTAACATTCAAGATTTTCCTTCTCTGTTCAGGTATGACAGTTTCCCTAAGACTAAAGTCTCCTAAGGGAGCACACGGAGCCTTGGAGGGTCAATGTCCCTTACTGTGCTCCACTGCAAATGTTCCAACACCAAACACTGTGGGCTCTACACAGGCTGAAGTACTGCCACTGCCACCTCTCTAATCAGCTCTCCCTGCCAGCTTAAGTGTCCATGAGAGTCATGAGTTCTCCTGCTGCCAGGATTCTAGATGTCTGAGGCAAGAGCAGGTCACTCCTTGCCTGCTCAACTCACCCCTTTCCCTAGAATCGTTGGGAGTCAGGAACAAGTCTCGTTGCGTGGTTGCCCCATGCAGGGTTCCCAGCTTCCTCCCCCTTCAGTCCAATGTCTGTATCTTCCATCTGTCCACTCTCAATGCCTTCACTCTGAATATCTCCTGGGAGTGCACCAGTCTTCCTGAAGTCCTTGTCCTTTGGTGGCAGATGTTTCTCCTGGCTCTGTGTAGTCAGCCATCTTGCCTTGGCTCTCCCTTCACCACTTTTGAAATTAAAAAAAAAAATAATCATTTGTAACTTTGGTCTTCAATCTCTTCTCCACCAGTAATTATTTAATAATCTGATATAGAAAATACTCTTTATAAAAAGTAATACTTTTTATAAAGAAAATAATATATAAAATAATACACAGTTTGTGACCATTTGATAAAACATTAATAGTAGAACAGATAGAATCACAAAAGCTTGGCAATCAATAAGCTCAATAACAATTTTGTGCCTTCAGTTCCTACTTGCACCTCATGCCCTGTAGACAGTCAGCTAAGGTTTCCTACTGTCTCATGCTGATTGAGTAATGTACAGCATGATGTTGTCACCACTGAACAACTCAAAACAGTCTTGCTGAAATAGTTCTTTTTTTTCTTTTTCTTTTTTGAGACAGAGTCTGGTTCTGTTTCCCAGGCCAGAGTGCAGTGGCATAATCTCAACTCACTGCAATCTCTGCCTCCTGGGTTCAAGTGATTCTCCTGCCTCAGCCTCCTGAGTGGCTGGGATTACAGGTGCATGCCACCACACCTGGCTAATTTTTGTATTTTTATTAGAAACAGGGTTTAATTATGTTGATCAGGCTGGTCTCAAACTCCTGTCCTCATGATTCACCCACCTTGTCCTCCCAAAGTTCTGGGATTACAGGCATAAGCCACCATGCCCAGCCGGAATAGTTTTTATTAGTGGTTACATCTCTGTTTCTCCTACTTCATCACATGAGATTTGAATTACTGATATTTCAAAAGGTTGCATTATTTTCCTCAGGCAGATGTAACTGAATTATCCAAATAAATCTTCAATATCAAAATTTGTTGTCAATTATCTGGTTCTCGACTTTATTTTTTGAGTTATTTTGTGGTTTTTTTATTTTGTTATTTTATTTTGTTTTTGTTATTATTCTTATTATACATTTTTGCAAAGGCACTCTACAAACCCATTGCTGATTCCTTGTATTGTGGCTAGAGCATCTCAACGTGTAGAAACAGCCAAAACAATGACAGAAGTTAACATTATTGTTACTACGATGATGATGATTATTATTATTATTATTACTTCTGCCCATATATCTCCTTTCTTCTCACATTCATTTCAAGTTCCTTTGACTCCCCTCATGCTCATTATTCATCCTGATGTCATCTACAGTTGACTGGGGGTAGGGAGACAATGTCTCCTTTCTCCATTGCTTCTGATTGTTGCCTAGGGCCCCATTGTATACCTTGCAGGAAGCTGATGAGTGAAGGACACAGAGTAGTTTCCCAAATATTACAGCACCCTAAGAACAATAAATAAATAAAACAGGTATCCCCTAATCTAATGAGATGTTTTAGACCACAGTGTCCACCCGAGACACCCTATGAGACTATCAGATCTCGAGAACAGGTGTTTGCTTGACTGTGAATAACCACCATCTCTTCTTCTCAGTTCAGAGCCTCATATAAAAAGAGAAGAAGAGGCAAAGAATCACTAAACGTGCTGTCATTAATGTAAACCAAATACTCATCCAAACAACATATATGGTAAGGGTATAAAAACCTAAATTGTAATCTTACATAGTAGAGTCAATATTTAAATCTAAAATAATAATAACTCTAAAGGCAGATTATTTAAAAACGGGGAGTTATATTCCATAGCAAACAGCTGGAATTTAAAGTTATCGACTGTTGTGGAGTATATCTCTGGGGCTATGAAGAGGAGGGCAGTAATAATTTTTTCATTAAAAGCCCTATTCAACTACTTGAAGTTTTAAGCTGTGTTTGTGTTTAATTTGCTAAAAATAAAAACTAAGAATGAAGTCAAGTGGCTGGACGTGGTGGCTTACAACTGTAATCTCAGCACTCTGGGAGGATCGCTTGAGGTTGATCCACCAGCCTGGCCAACATGGTGAGACCCCATCTCTACTGAAAATACAAAAATTAGCTGAGCATGGTGGAGTACACCTCTAGTCCCAGCTAGTTGGGAGACTGAGGCATGAGCAAGCACCTCAGCACGTAGTTTTTTTTTTTTTCTTTCTAGTGGAGTGACTGGAACCTTTATTCTTGAAGGGTCTGGGCCATTTGTGGTCCACCTGGATTGGGCTGTTGTAGTTTCCCATTGACCTTAATCACAGGACATGATAATACCAAGAGATGTCCTAAGGGATCTCCTATATTCCACACATACTCTTCCTTACCTCTACTGTGGATTAGTAGACCTACTTTATCTTGATAGTCCATGTCAATCACCCCAGCCAACACTGTAATTTCCTTCTTAGCCTGTTCACTTAAAGGTAGGAGGAGCCCAAAGTGTCCAGGTGGCCATCTGAACTTCCCGTTTAATGGAATTGTTGTGTCTTCTGGTGGCAGCGTTCCTCCCTCTGGAACTAAGACCTGTAGGCCAGCAGAACGTAATGTTGCAGGAACAGGAAGCAAAAATGTTGCTAGTGGATCTTGAGGGGTGATGGTGAGTGGTGCCACTTCCACTTCCACCCCTTGATTCCTGGGGTGGAATCCTCATGTTGCATTGGCATCACAAGGATTCTAAATTGGCAACATCCAGAGGTAGTAGCCTTGGTACACATGTGAGCCTTTTCAAACTCTGCAGTGGTTAGTTTGGCTTCTCCGTGTGAGCTTTAGAGCAGGAGTTGGTAAGTGAGAAAGCTGGATGAAAGATAAATGGGAATTAAGTTGGGGGGTGAGGAGTGGCAAGTAGAAGCTGCCTCTGGTTCTAAAAGGCCCAGTGAAAAAGATCTAGATGAAAATTTCAGGATGTTGAATTACTACTGCTAAGTAAGTTGGAGCAATCAAAGTCATAAACATCTGGACTCCAATAGTGGGACCGCCAACGTTAGTCATGCATTCACAGGAGGTCCCTTCAATGTAATCCTAAATCCCTACATTCCACTGATGTCTGCCATCAAATGACTCTGATCCACAAGGTATTACCAGAGGCCCCCAAATTCTGGAAATTCCAATGCTAACTTTTCTTTCCAACTGGTCAATACTGTTCCAGGCCCATAACCAATGAAAGTATTACTAACTACCAATTAATAAGCATACTCTTACTTGTCTTTCTAGTTTCCACCAGCCCCTTTAAAAATCACTTCTTACAATAGCAGTGGTGTTCACCACACACACACACACACACACACACACACACACACACACAATCTCCTGTTCAAAAAATCTCTGCTTAGCTTTACTATGTTGAACAATAAACAGTAGGCTTCTTACACTGCAATCTCAGGTAATACATGATAGAGGTCTGGGATACTTTCTCCCTTTCCTACCCACTGTCCACAGTTCCCCTTTCCCACTTGAAGACTTTCTAATTGGATTAGATTTCTCCAGATAAAAGTGTGTGTGTGTGTGTGTGTGGGTGGGTGGGTGCGCGCGTGTGTGTGTATGTGTGCAGTGAGTTAGAGAGAAAGAAAGAGTGACTAATTTACTTTAAGGAATTGGCTTACATGATAGTCAAGGCTGACAAGTCAAAAATCTGCAAGGTAGAATGGCAGGTTGAAGACCCAGGGGAAGAAGTGATGTTGAAGCTCTAAGTCTAAAAGCAGTCTACTCACAGAATTGCTTCTTCCTCAGGGAAACTTCATTTTTTTCTCTTGTTTTACAACTGGTTGGAGGAGGCCCACCCACAATACTGGGGGCCATCAGCTTTACTCCAAGTCTACAGATTTAAAGGTTCATCTGAACTCAAAAATTTCTTCAGAGCAAGATTTAAACTGGTGTTTGACCAAATATTTAGGTACAGTGGCCCAGCTAAGTGGATCCGTAAAATTAACCCTCACAGCAACTGACACATGTCATTTCCTAACACTAGATGTGCTTTTAACAGTTCTGAATGTTGGATACCACTTATCTTAGGAATACCTTCTTTCTAGTCTTTTGAATCTTATGAGTCTGTCTATTTTAAAAAGGCTCAAACTTGCTGTCTCCTCTTTCATGAAATATTTTCTGGCCTTCCCAAATTTAAGTCATCAAAACTTCTTCATCCTCTTAGAGTGTTACACTTTACCTTAGCAATTCTCAGATCATGGCTTGGATTCCAGTCATTGATGTGCATGTGGGTTTATCCTGCTGGAGTGGAGCACATTTTGCTTTGTTTATCTTAGGGAACAAACACAGAGTCAGATGTTCACTAAATTGTATAGAGTCAGGAGTCAATAAATACAAGATAAAGGCGTAAACCCAGTATGAATTTGATTATCATGAAAAATTATTTGTTATTATCTTGCATTTTGAACTGCAGGCAGAGGTCTTCAGGTTGTGCCAAGTTCCTTGCCTGAGCTTTGGGGTGGAACACTTTCTTTTGACTTAGTAAGAATGAGCTGGTAAATTCATATCCTTAAGATTTTACACAGGTGCTAAGAAGAGGAAAATGGATATTAGAAAATGTCTCTTTCTTCTGCATATGAATAAAGCTGGTGAGTGTACTCCACTCTCTGTGAGTGATGTGTGTTCAGATATTTTAGCACAAGAGCAGGCATTAAAAACAGACTCATCGGACTCACATCTATCATTTTACATCTGTCTCCACTGCTGAAGGAGTGTTCAGCACTGGGAGAAAACAAAAACCCACCCACACATACCAAACAACCAGCCTTTCCTCATTGCTCTTGTTTTGCTTGTTTATCTCTTCCCAAAGAAGTTACGAGCTCACCTCAATGCAGTCTAAGTAAAATCCCCAGGGGATCACCTGCACTATGTTTGTATATGTTATACAACCTGCTTCCTTTTGTCCCCCAGATTTATTGAGGTATATTTACAAATAAAAATTGCATGAGTTTGCAGTGTACAATGCAATTCTTGATCTATGTATGCATTGTGAAATTATTACCACAATCAAGTTAATTAGCATATTAATTACCTAAAAAATAGTTATCCTTTGTGTGTGTGTGGTAAGAATATTAAAGATCTACTCTCTTAACAATTTTAGAGTGTGCAATATGTTATTATTAACTGTAGTCATCCTGCACAATACAACTCCAGACTTTGTTCATTGTCTAACTGAAACTTTGTAACCTCTGAGCTACATTTCCCCCAATTCCCCAATCCCCATCTCCTGGAAACCACCATTCTACTCTCTGCTTCTATGAACTCCACTTTCTTAGATTCCACATAAAGTGAGATCATAGAGTATTTGTCTTTTTATGCCTGGCTATTTCTCATAGAGTAATTGGATTAGCTTCTTTTTATTGACTTGTATAAATAGTGAAGCAAAAGAAAAACAGAAATGGAAGTAGGCGAATCATTGTGTATGTGCGCGCACGCGCGCGCGCGTGTGTGTGTGTGTGTGTATGAGAGAGACAGAGACAGAGAGAGAGAGAAAGAGAGAGGGATTTTATTTTAATCTGGGAACACAAGACTTTCCCTGAACTTGGATTGTGAATCAATAGTATATGAAAGATTGCAAACATTTATCATGGAGTGGGGATAGGGAGAGAACTCCAGCTAAAAATTACATATTCTACTGAATGCTTATGATGAATAGCATAACTCTCTTCCACCCATTTGAAAATAAACCCACGTATTTAAGAAATGAAAATACAATAAGCACACATGCTGGTCCACCATAAACAAGTGTTAACATTATGTTTACCCCTGGAATTATCTTGCCTCTTATAAAATCTGGATACTGCTGACATTTTTAGAGGCATTGTTTGGCTTCTAAAGAAACACGGAAGGAGAGGCAGTGTTAATGTGAACATCCAGAAATGGGGCAGTTGTCATTAAGTATTATTTCTGTTTTTCAGGGCAGACTCTTCCCCTAATTCGCTGGAATGATCTGAGGCTTTAATATAACTTTGCATTAGTACTTGGGATTTAATAGAGACGGGATAAATGTTTGCTCAGATGAGTTGACAGTTGCTTTTATGAGACTTTGGTACTTGTCTTCATTTCAAAAAGATTTTGAAGGACTGGGGTGAAGGGGTGTAGGAAAGTTCTTTGGGATTTCTAACTATGTTGTCAACAGCCCATCATTTTGAAAGATGACTGCACAGTTAGAACTGACAAAACTATGACACCCTGCCAACTTTTACCTTTCAGAGAGTCAGCAAAGGCATCCCAGACATTCATTGTTAAAGCAATATGCCTCCAGAACCTCAAGATATTTCACCTCTTTGGCACCCACCCCTCCACTTTCCTCTCCTCTTTACTATAAATTAAATTATGCCTAGTATTTGCAGCATTAACAACGCAAAACTACACAACCAATCTAAATCAGATTAATCAATCTGTTCTCATGACTTATTGGGCCCCCTTCTGTACAACTGTTATCAGTAAGGTGAGTGACTTTAAGGAACTCAACAAAATAAATTTCTTAAAATAATTTATATAGGCAAATCAACCTTACTGAGGCTGTAGGCAGTGAAGTAGGGTCTCCATTTGTTCTTAACCTGTTTGCCCTTTGAGATAGGATAGTGGATTTACTTACACATTTTTCATTTACATGTCAGTCTTGTGAGAGGCTTATGGTACTACTTGGATACAAAAGGATAACAGTTGAGGGTCAAATGGAGAATAGGATGAACTAAGAATAGCCACTTCAGGAATTGTGCTCCAATTCCAGACGCAAACCAGGGCCCTTACAACCGAGCAAGTCAGAACAAAATTTCTTTCTTTGCTTACACCTCCCCAAGTAAGTCTTTGCTCTTTAAAATTTGCTTCATTTAGATTTATCTGTTGTCCAAGTATGACCTCACAGACCAATAGTTCCATTCTGAATCCACTTATCTTTATCTTTGAGACTCTTAGATGTAATTGCTGTTTGCAGAATAAGCCTTCTAGGTGCCTGTTGGATATCTGAAGGGCCAAATTCCTTTGGAATACACAATATTTTCTAGTCTCAGTTATTCTGCAAATGAAAAACTCTATGTTGTAGACTTTAAGTATAAAAAAAAGAAGATTGTAGAGAGGGAGATTTTTGTTTCTGCTATTACTGATGAGATAATAGCAAAGAGAGATGAGAGGCAAGAGTGATCAACACATTGATTTGATCATGTTCAGACTAATGATCTAAAAGTAAGCTGGAATTTCTGATGCTTAGTTAAATTTTCCCAATTTTTAGACTTCCAGTCTCATTAAGACATCATATAACATCCATCAGCATATATCTTTTTTTTTCCTTTTTTTGAGACGGAGTCTTGCTCAGTCTCCCAGGTTGTAGTGCAGTGGAGTGATCTCAGTTCACCGCAAGCTCAGCCTCCTGGGTTCATACCATTCCCCTGCCTCAGCCTTCTGAGTAGTTGGGACTACAGGCACCCATCACCATGCCTGACTAATTATTTTTTTTTTGTATTTTTAGTAGAGATGGGGTTTCACCATGTGAGCCAGGATAGTCTCGATCTCCTGACCTCGTGATCCACCTGCCTCAGTCTCCCAAAGTGCTGGGATTACAGGCGTGAGCCACCATGCTCCACCCATCAGCATGTATCTTTAGCATGTATGTGCCATAAGAAGATCTGTTTAACTTGTTTCCTGCTGTATCTCTAGTGCTCAAAATATAATGAGCTCAATATGTACTTGTTAAATAAATAAATGAACATTATTATAGCAGCTGTACTAATTTGGGGTTAAGCTGTCAGTTACTGGGAATAAAACTCATCTGTGTAACACTGATGAACTGGTGTGTCAGCTCAAAAAAAGATTCTTTAAGACTGAGGAACTGGGTAAGTAACATTCTAAAGATTTCTCCCAAAGATTTACATCCTCTAGTTATGCAATGAAACATGAATCTAGTCCCCTTGAAAGGATTATGTAGATTATGCAGTAATTTAGGTTACTTTATATGAGTTCTTAAAATAGGAAGAGTGGCTTGGATTATCCAGGTGCACCTAATCTAATCACATGCTACCTTAAAAGCAGAGCATGCACTCTGGCTGGTTGAAGATTAAGAAGTCAGAAGAGACAAGCAGAGGAAAGGTAAAGCCAAAGGAGGTACCAGAGATATGGGAACAAGAAAAGGCCTCATTATATTAGCAGCAGTGAATCCGGAAGGGTCTGCCGCCACCACAATTTTTGCTTCTTCAAAAAGAGATCAGAATTCAACCAAGAGCCATAACACAGAAGGAGAGACCAAGGCAAGTTTAAGAGCAGAAGTGAGTTTATTTAAAAGTTTTAGAGCAGAAATGAAAGGAAGTAAGGTACACTTGAAAGAGGGCCAAGAGGAAGATTTGAGAGAGTCAAGTGCCCGGTTTGACCTTTGACTTGATGTCTCATATGTTGGCATGCTTCTGGGGAGTTGCCTCTCTTCTCCCCTGATTCTTCCCTTAGAGTGGGCTGTCTGCCTGTGCAGTAGCCTGCCAGCACTTGGGAGGTGCCACATGCACAGTGTGTTTACTGGAGTTGTGTTTATGCTCACTTGAGGTGTTTTTCCTTTCCTAGAGGAAGGTCATATACCAGTTAAACTCCACCATTTTTCCTCTTCGGGTGCATGCTCAAGCCCACTTGCCCAACTCCTGGCATCTTATCGGGAAGCTACTGATCACCAGTTTCAGGTTTTGTCTGTCTATTGGGAGATTGCCTTTCCCTGATACTAGCTGTGACAACTTATTATTGTAGAGGGACGGTTTACCAACCACTTGCCCATCACCTAATGGTTGCCTGGCATTCCTGTGGGCAGAGGCCTTCTCCTGCCCTGCTCATGTCTACCTGATTACTTACTGTAACAATTACTGGCTTTGAAGATGGAGAAAGGGAGCCACAAGCTGAGAAATGTGAACTGCCTCTAGAAGCTGAGAATGCCTCTAAGCTGACAGTGAACAAGGAAACTGACCTCAGTCCTACAACCCCATAGCACTGAATTCTTCCAGCAACTTGAATGACTCCAATCCTTGGAAACAAATTCATCCCTAGAACTTCCATAAAGAATCACAGTCCTGCCCACATCTTGCTTTCTGCCCTGCGGTCTCCAAGACAGTTATCAAGCTGAGCCAGGCTGTGTCTGGTGTAAAAACTAATGTGAAAGAAAATAAAAAATCAATGGTAACAAAAGCTGGATCCTGGCAGAAGCTCAGTGATTAGGACGGGTGAGACTGAACTTGGCTTACATGCTGTATTTAAGATTTATGGATATAATGAAGCACATAAAAACACTGCTTTGGAACCTGATAATAAAAACATAAGAGCAAAAATAGAAAAAATTTTCCCTATCCACTAGGCAATGGAATATCCTGTCACCCTGGTACCTAGAGTGCACAGGTGTCCAACAGAGTTAGCAATGCTCAGTGGGACTACTAAGCCACAGCTGACACGGAACAGGAAATGCAGATGCACACTCCCCCTTAGCTCCAGACTCTTTGCCACTGAATATTGCTGCCTGAATGCCCAATAGGCCAACCATGATTCTTCTCTTCTCCCAAATCTACTTTATGAGTCTATATGATTTTAATAGATGGCACTACCATCTTTCTATGATCAGAAATTTTGAAATCATGCTTAATTCCATTCTTACCCTCGTATCCAACATGATGCAGGATGCATCCCATTCCTCAATGAGTTTTCTTTTATTCTAATTATATTGCAAACCTATTACACTGCTCAACACCTCTACTACTGCAACCCTAGTCCTAGCAAACTTAGCTCTTGTTTGGAGTCACAAACCTACTTCTTAACTTGTTTCTCTACCTCCGCACTTTGCCCAATATGCTTCCACAATGATCATCACCAATTTTAAATAGTTCATCTGCCACACAGAAGCTGAACATCTTTCTAATGCATAAATTAGATTATGTTATTTCACTGCTTGGAATACTTCCATGCAACCAGAATAAAATATAAACTCCATTCTCTAGCCTACAAAGTCTTAACAATCTTGCCCCAGTCTTCCTCTTCACCTCCATCTTTCTCTATTCTCCCCAAATTTTATTATACCCCAGTCATTTCTGCCTATTTATGTCTGTTGAACAACTCAGTCTTGATCCTCTTTCAAGGTCTTGGTACTCCTTTCTCTGCTTGGAGTTTTCACATTGTCTTCTCACGTCTCAAGTTAAACATCACTTTCTTTTTTTTTTTTTTTTTGAGGTGGAGTCTCGCTCTGTCGCCCAGACTGGAGTGCAGTGGCCGGATCTCAGCTCACTGCAAGCTCCGCCTCCCGGGTTTACGCCATTCTCCTGCCTCAGCCTCCTTAGACAGTGTGCACTTCATATTCTACCTAAGGTACTCCCTGAAGGCATTAACCTATTTTATTTTCCTTATAGAACATTCTGTTTTGAATTTTTATTATAAAATATGTTTATTATTTATTTATTTATTCATTCATTTCTTATCCACTTGTTGATGGTCTGTGTGCTTTTAAAGATAAGATACAAATTTAAGGTAAAATGCTTAGTTCAATTTCTTGTAAATGAGGAAAAATACTTCTTTTTCTTTTCTTAAAGCACTTACTTTAAAACACTTGCAACTGGAAGCTCTTTCTCTGCCTCCTAAAATGTATGTAAATGGTTTTTAAAAGCTTAATAAGGCCCCTGCCAATTATACCACGAGAATGTTTCTTAAGGCCCTGGGAGCCATCTCTTTGAAATATAATCATCAAGGAAGATAGTGCCTGTATCTCCCAGTTTTCAGGGAAGATAAGATTCTAACTTCAGCTGGGATTTGGCTCCAAGTTGCAAACCTACCACAGGATACAGATATATGAGAAAATAATTATTTTATTTTAAAGACAATTAACAAACACAGGTGGCTACCCCAATTGCCAAGTAAATTTAGGTTAGACTATATACAACCAATGATGCTGTCAAGTCCTCTTACTTGAGAAATGGTTATTGTTTACCTTGATGTCATGCATGTATGTGATTGTATCTGCTTAACTCCCTGAAAGAATGAGATTTCTTTCTGTCTTTGCAGTCTCTTAACAGATTGGCCGTGATGTGCATCACATTTTGATTTAATGCTTCTCCAAAAATAAAACAGTTTTGTTTCTCTTTTACTTTCATAGAGAGATTTTCTGGGGGAGGTAACGGATTTGTTTATAATTATATTTCCCCAACATTGTTTCATTAAAATGTAAGCTCCACCAGGGTGAGGGCATTTGCTATCATCTCCAACTTGCACACCAGTCCTGGACACTTGGTAGGTACTTCATAAATAGTTGCAAAGTAACAGATCAGCAAAAATGGTAATACTTCAAGCAGAGATAAGGCTACTGGATGACTGGGAAGTCCCTGAAGGCCACAGTGGTACTCTATAGAGATAATCAAGCTGGAAAACATGGATGAAGGCCAGAGGAACAGGGAATGGGGAGCAGACAGCTTACTGGTCTCATTTCAGAGCACACATGAGAGATTTCCAGGATATTCCAGATGCTGTTTCGGAACATCTCTGCAGGTACTTTAGCAGATGTTACAAGATACTGCAGAAGTTAAGTTAGAAACAAAGTTGACATTTTTTTTCTGACAAAATCAGACAAGAAAATGTCTTGGATCAAACTAGAGTCAGTGGCTGCTAGCGATGAGGCCAGAAAGCAGAAAGACATCTTGTATTTTCATGGAGCATGGGATTAAGAACTCTTTGGGAGGAAGGATCCTGACCTCGCATTCATCATAGCTCAAATCAGAGGAAAAGAGAAACTATTAAAGCTGTGTCCCAGTTCCCGCCCAGCTCAACTCCAGCTAAGATTCAAAAGAAAAGTTCCTCAATACAGGTGTCTATGGGGGTAAAAAAGGTATTTATTTCTGTCTCTACTGTTTTTTAAAATGTGTAGTGTCTGCCGTAAAATAAAATGTTTATCAGGTAGGTGAACAAGCAAGGAATTGTAACCGATAGTCATAAAAAGAAACCACCCGTATAGGGAGATGTATAGAAGGCTCAGCTATTGAAATTACCAGAAAAGAACTTCAAAGTAACCCCTCTAAAAGTTAGATAACAAGCGTGAACAGAGGACTTTCAGCAGAGAGAAGTAACATAAAAATGAACCAAATGGAAATTTTAAGAATCATAAAACAAAGACCAACAATTCAGTCTGTGGGCTTAAAAACCGAATGCATCAGCAGAGGAAAGAGTCAGTGAATTTAAGTAAAGCATGGCACAGATTATCCAACATGAAACACAAAGAGAAAAAAATGGAAAATAGAAAAACAGAAACAGTCTGAAGTTTGTTAAACATTATCAAGTGTTTCAATATTTGCTCTATGGGAGTTCCAAAATGGAAGGAAAAAAAGAATAGTCCAGAGGCAATATTTAGGAAATAATAGCTGAAGATTTCACAAAATTAACAAAATACATCAGGCCACAGAGACAGGAGAACAAATAACCATTTTAAAACCCTACAATTTACTACATTGTAGTCAAACAGCTGAAAACAAAATAAAGACAACATATTTAAACTAGCCAGATACAATAGGGTAATTCCATTCAATGAAACTCAAAGATAAAGACAACGTATTTAAACTAGCCAGATAGGGTAATTCCATTCAATAGGGTAATTCCATTCCATGAAACAAAAGAAAGAATATTTATCATCAGAAATTACAAAACCTAGGAGACAACAGCATAAAGTTTTTAAAGTGCTGAAAAGGAAGTGTGTAACTAGAATTCTATAACCAGTGAAATTATCTTCTAAAAATAAAAGTGAAAAAATATATTTCAGGAAAAAGGTGAAATAATTCATCTTCATGAAAATGTGCACTATAATAAATACTAAACAAAGTTTAGTCTGAAGAGAAATGATTCCAGAAGAGTAATTTTGAAAGAAGAAATGAAGAGCCAAAGTAGTAATAAATACATGTAAAAATACTTTCTAAGAATTTCATTAAGAGAAGATTGATTTTTTAAAGAAAATATAGCATGCCTGTAATCCCAGCACTTTGGAAGGCCAAGGCAGGTGGGTCAACTGAGATCAGAGGTTCGAGACCAGCCTGACCAAAATGGTGAAACCTTGTCTCTATTAGATACAAAAAATTAGCTAGTGTGGTGGTGCATGCATGTAATCCCAGCTGCTTGGGAGGCTGAGGCAGGAGAATCAGTTGAACCCCGGAGGTGGAGGTTGTAGTGAGCTGAGATTGCACCACTGCACTCCAGCCTGGGCAACAAGAGGGAAACTCCATCTCAAAAAAAAAAAAAAAAAAAAAAAAAGTCAGTAGGAAAATATTGTATGACTTATAATATAACTAGAAGAAAAACATACACTAGTCTTCAAAGAAAGAGTGAGAGGGGTTAAATGGAGGATGACTTTTGTGCAATTCTTACATTATTCGTAAAATGGTAAACTATTAATTCAAGATATACTGTGATGAACTCAGGATTCAATATATATTTATAACATATATACTGATTGATAGATTGTAAAATAATCTACTAAAAGTACTGTCAGGAAACATCAAATGAATAATTTGTGGCCAATAAAGCACAGCATTGCAAACAAACAAGATTTAAAGAGATACAGGGCTAATAAGCAAATAACACACTTTTTTAAAAGTGATCTATTCACAAGATTGTACCCTTTCCAGCCATTGCAGGGACAAACTGGGATGCCATTGCTCCCAACAGTTACCTGAGAAGGGAGTTTGGAGCTCATAATTGGTTTGAGATCACCACTGCCAAAGATCTTACAAAGCTCTAAAATTCTTCGATCATAGGGGTCAATTCTAAAATTCCTGGGTTTAGAAATCAAGATACTTGCTTTATACTTCCCACTGAAACACACCAAAAAGGTGTGGATTCCAACCCAAAGGAGCTAGACAGAGTGCCCAAGCCCTATATTATGTCCAGACATGAATTGGTGAGCCCTGCTGCTATCCACAGAGAATACAAATTTTAATATCTAGCATAAATAATCTCTGAACAAAGAATTCAAGGAAACAGAGCTAACAATGCAATAGAGAAAATAAAATGAAATATGAAAAGTTTCCAATAAATTCTAAAAAGATAGAAAAAGAGAAGGAAAAGAAAAAAGAACAGATGGAAGAGAAAACGACTTGTGAGGTGGTTGATGGAAACAAGTCACTGCAGTAACTACATTAACGTGATAGTAGATTCTCTGATGCCTCTATGTTCCCTGCTTTCTGGTGTTCATGCCCTGGTATGATCCTCCCACCGCTTTCTTGAGTGTGGGAGACCTATAAATTGCTTCTAATGAATATGCAAAGATGATGAGCTACCACTCCCATGACTATGTTATGTTACACAAAAACCCACCTTGTTATTGTTAGCACACTTGCTCTACAGACTCTGTCTCCCTAGCTAGGTTTGAAGACTAAATGACCATACTGGGAGGCTGTCTTGTTAAGGAGCCAATAGAAACCTCTAGAAGCTAGAGCAACCTCCAATCAACAACCAGCAAAAAGCCACAACTCTCCTGTAACTACAAGTAAACAAATTCTGCAAACACCTTGAGAAAGCTTGGAAATGGATTCTTTCCCAATTGAACCTCCAGATGAGAACACAACATCGCTGACACCTTGACTGCAACCTTGTGAAACCCTCAGCGGAAGACCAGACTAAGCCATACACAAACTCCTCATGCACAGATAACAAACGTGTGCTGTCTTAAGCTACTAGTTTGTGGTAATTTGTTAGGCAGCAATCTTTTACTAACGTGTACATAGATAAACATTTCAGTTAGAAGGTAGAGATTGTCAGGTTGCATTTCAAAGAAAACGAGTTAGCAGCCTTGTGAAAAAGGCTGTTTACAAGACAAGCACTTTAACTAGATTGTGGAAGATATGTTGAAAGTAAAAAGATGAAAAAAACATGCAAAAGCTAATCGTAGGGGAAATCTAATAATAAGAAAGCCAGTGTGACTATGTTAGTATCAGATAAAGTAGACTTCAAGATAAAGACTATTACTCAAAATGATTATTTTATAATGTCAAAAAGGTCAATCTATAAAGGAGACATGATAATAAAAGCTTTTATACATTTAGTGACAAAGTCTAAAAATACTAAAACTAAAAATTAATTGAGAAAAACAGAAAAGCATATAAAGAAATCTCTAATAATAATTGAAGAAAAAGGTAGATTTTGTTTGAGTAATTGGTACAAGTAGACAAAAAATATATATTTACGTAAAAGATTTTAACATCTCTATTAACGAGTTTGGACTAACTGATGCTTATAGAACCCTACTCTCAAAGATAACAGAATAAACATTAATCTCAGGCACTCATAGATTAATTAAAAAATGAGCTAAGACTTAATACATTTTAAATATTAAGTTTTGTAGAATCTGATCTCTGATCAAAATGAAATTAAACTAGAAATCAGTAGCTAAAAGACAATAAAAAAATTCCCAGAGGCTTGTAAATTAGGCGACACACTTCTAAAACCCTATGGGTCAACACAAACACAAAAAAAATCTGTGTATGAATGTTCATAGCAACATTATTTATAGTAGTCAAGAAGTGAAATCCCCAAATGTCTGCCAGTTGAATATAAAGAAAATGTGAGCTAACTATATACAATACATTATTATTTGGCAATAAAAATGTAGTACTGATAGATGCTACAGCATGATTGAACCTCAAAAACATTGTGCTAAGTGAAAGAAGCCAGTTGCAAAACAGTGCATATTGTATGATTACATTAATATAAAATGTCCAGAATAGACAATTCCATAGAAACAGAAAGAGATGAGCAGTTGCCAGGGTTTGCAGGAAAGAAGGAATAATAAATGACTGCTAATTGGGACAAGATTTCTTTTAGGGGTGATGAAAACATTCTAAAATTAGATTTAATGATGGTTGTACTTCTGGGCATTTTATACCAAAAAGGATTCATTTATTATTAGTAAAATATATCTTAACAAAGCTATTGTTGTTTTAATCACAATGAAAATTATTAAATATTTTGAACTGAAAAATAAAAAGGCAAACCACTTTAGAATGCATGGGATGAAGTTAAGTCAGCGCTTAAAAACAAATACATAGATTTAAATGCACGTATTTAAGAAAGGAAAATGTTTAAAATATTTATCTAAGCTTCCACCTCAAGAAGAAATGAAACAGATTCAATCAGAGACAGGAAATAAAAATATAAGAACAAATGAAATTAAACAGAAAACAGATGAATAATAGCAATATGAACAAAACTAAATGTAGATTCTTACCTAAATTGATAAAACTGATAAATTTCTAGCCAAATATCAAAAAAAGACAAAAAGCACAGATTAGCAATACTAAAGAAAGAGGGACGTAACTACATGCACTATAAAAGGTTAATAAAGGAATATTATAAAACAAACGTATGCCAACAAATTCAATAATGCAGATGAAAGAAATAAGCTCCCTGAAAAACGCAACTTACCAAATGGACACAAAAATTTAGGATGCAAGAGTAGTTAATATTAAAACATCTTAGGGTAATTAAATCTATTTAAAAACTAAAACTAAAAATAGAAGAAATAATACGGGAAAGACTGATGAATTTGCCTACCTGAATAGTAGCAATGCCTGTAACAATTTATGCCAGATATTTATTATTTCTGATACTTTTCATCACTTCTTGAAGATATGAGTTTTCCTTTGGCAATATTTCTCTTCACCCTAAAGAACTTAGTTTGGAACTTCTTGTAGTACGTATTTCAGGAAAAGTTTCCTTAGTGTTATTTTATCTAAAAATATTATATTTTACCTTGTCTTATATAAAAATAGTTTTACTTTTCCTGGGTATAGAATGCTGGGTTAACTGTTATAGTAAATCCATTTGTCTCGTGTGTGTTTGTGTGTGTGTGTATGTGTGTGTACATATGCATACACATATATATCATTGGAATTTAATAAACAATATGCTTAATTTTATTCATTTGATCTTATTTCATGGCTTAATTTGTAGTTTCCCTTTTTCATTTTAAAAAAAGTGTATTGAGTCTCCTCTATGTGCCAAGATTTTCCAGAATCTTAAGATATATCAGAGAACAAACAAGGCAAAAATATCTACCTTTATAGAACTTACATTCTAGTGGTGGCCAATCACTCTATTTTCCTCTTTTTAATTAGTATGTTCTCTTCTATTATTTCATTTCTTTAGTAGTGAAATTACTTTCCCCATCATTTGTAATCATACACACAGTTCTCTGTTATGTGAAAACACAATGCTGCCTATTTGTGTCATGGAGCACCAACAAAGTGCTCCCTCTAAACCACAGTTTAACCCCATACAATAAGACGATGCCTTACAACATTATTTCTTACTCCACCTCATCTTCTCTACTGTTGATGAGATCTGTGAAACTTTTAAATCTTCTCCTCCACCTTAACCCACTCCTAATTCTCCCCAAGATAGTTCAGTTTGTTCTAGACTATCATAATAATCTCCCTTTCATTATAATCCATTTTCTCCAGTTACTGATAGCTTGAGTTCTCATCTGTGAATTACCTATCTTTTCACTGATGTGCTTTCTCAAGTATTTTTCTCAAATGGTTTAGTTGAAATCAACATCTAACCACACATACATATCTTTCTTTTAATAGATATACTTTTTTTATATATTATCCTTTTCTCTCAGCAATCTGCAAGTGGAATTTGCTGTCATTTACTTTTCAATATTTCAAAAACATGTTCTGATTCCATTCGAATTATTTTTAGGAGCTCACATTTTCTATCTGGAAGTTTCCACATATTTTTCTCTTCATCCTTAAGAGGTCAAGAATCTTGTTAGCATATATATTTCTCATTACTACTTCAAGAAGTCTAATGCAGTTTTTCATTCTGGAGAAGCCAATCTTTCTCCAGGTAATGGAAGCATCCTTCAGTCATTAAGATAGTTATTGTGCATCTCCCATCACACAGTTTCCTTTGTATAAAATGTTTCCTTTTCACCTTCTAAAACTCTTGTGACTTAGATGCTAAGTTTCTGAAATGGATCTTCCAGATTTCATAGCTTTCTCTTCAAATTCTCTCTTTTTTCATATTTTTGATCTGTACTGTGAGATAATATTATTTCGTTTACCTTTTCAGGTCACTAGTTTTAGTCTTAACAATAGTCATTCCATATTTCAACTCACTTACTGAATTTTCTACCTATTGAGTATAATAGATATGGTTCTGGTGATGGGTACACTAAAAGCCCACACTTCACCACTATGCAATCACACTGTACTTGTATCCCTAAATGAATAAAAATAAAATTTTAAAATTTAATTTTTATTCTAGAAAGTCTTATTTTGTACTGAGCTGAAATCATTGCAGTTGTTTTTTTTTTTTTTTACCGTATTGTTGTCATACATTATTGTTTGAAATCTGGACTGTCTCCATCAGAGATTATTTGTTGACTGGTGAGTTGGTTGATTATTTTTTGGTTGGTGAATTGGTTGATTGGTTTTTACCTGGTGATGGCTCTATTTAACCTCCCCTTGCTGGCTGCTTGGTTCCCAAGTATGTATGATTATGATGTTTTCCTGTGATCTCTTTAGGAATCACCTTTGGTTGCTGAAGCATCCTAAGTGGAAGAACTCTCAGAGTAAACAGAAGTTAAATCACCATCTTCTTCTGTGGCTAAACCTATAACAGTAGGCGGGCTGCAGGAGGAAAATTCCTATGACGTGGTTTTCCCCTACTCTCTTAGCCTCTGGAGCAGGGATAACTCAATTCAACTTTTCTGCTCTGATTTGTATTTTGAAGGCCAAGGAAACAAGGCCCATGCATGCATGCACACGTGTGCGTGCGCACACACACACACACCCAGGTTCAATATTCTCCCAATTCCCCAGCAGTTCACGTATTTCTGTAGACCAAGTCCTTTCCAATATTCACACAGTCTTTTTTCAGAGGCTCTCTTACCAGGATCTCACCAAGCCCATGGCAGGAAAGCCCTTCACAAGTTTCTTCCTAAGGATTCCTCAACCCACAGAGCTAAAGCCTTCTCTCTGATCTGGGAATCTACTGCCTTTCTCAGTCATTTGGACAGGTGAGCCAGAGGTATTCCTGTTTAGAATGAAGAGAAAGTATGATGCTTTCTCCAAACCTTTCCAGAATCTCTGTTTTATATCTAAGTTCTTTCCTTATAATTTGCATTAAGATTTGTCAATATAATAGCTTAAAATGTTGTAAAATTTATCTTAATAATTCTTCATTACTGGGGAAGTCATCAATTCAATACATACAATTTTCTTCTGTGTTCCTTTTATAAATTGACTTTTCTTCTCTATAGTTCAATTTTCTGCTATCTATGAAGTCAAAGAAAAGCACAACAAAATACATAATTAAATGTTAAGTGCTTTCAATGCTGTAGAAAATTATCTTAATATATCTCAATCTTCCTTGGAGGAAGCAGACAGATGCCTGCATAATTGAGACTATGTGTGGTTTCTCAATTCTTTCCAGAAATGAGAAGAAAGCAAGAGAGTGTTATAGACTTTGAATGGGTCAATGTCAACACTAAGTTTTTAAAAATATTTCTAAGAAGATCAGGACCACTGATACGAGTAACCACAGAAAGGGATAATTTTGCCTGAGTTTTTGTAAGTACAACGGTAAAACAAACAACAATTATAGTCAAACAAATGACCATAAACAAGCAAAATTCTACTGAATAAAAGGAGAAATAAGCAAGGATATAGAAAAACATTGGAAAAATGGTGTTAATAAGCTATGTTGCTTTGTTCTGTTCCACAACAATAATCTAAGTATTTATGTCTGTCAAGAATAGTTATTAGCATTTTCCTGGACACAAGCATTGTGATCTAAATTAATAAGTACACATAATTTAGTCCCATATTTTCATTAATTTATAGTTTACTGATTTTGGAACAGAGACATTTTATATATAGGACCAAGAAATACGTTGCATATCCTTCTCAATTTTTGGAGGTAAAGCAATACTATAAAATATCATATCATTGTTTTGCCATCATCACACCACAGAAAGCAGGTTGATGCAGTTAAACTTGCAAATTCCCTACACCGTGTATAATTAATCCTCTAAGAAAGATATGAAGGGAAATAATATAATAAATGTAAAGGAGAAGTCAATGTTATAAACATCTATTCTCATGAAATGAAATATTTCTACCTTTTAAAATAAAAACTCTTTTATTACTAGTACACTTTGAAAGTGATGTTGTCTCCAGTTTCAAAGAAAAAGAGTGAACAACAACAACAACAAAAAAAATAAAAGAAATGTAATAGCAAATTAATGGAAACGCTATATACATAACTAACTGCAATACATATCATAAGTGAAAGCACTGTGGATAAGAAAACTCAGCCTCCTCAGACTTGTGTGTGATTTGAAAGGGTGAATTCTGAGCTTGTGAGGTTTTGGGATTTAATTTCATGGCATGCATAAAAGTAATGCAAACCCATTCATCGTAGAAATAAAACACTTGCCATCACAGAGGCTGCCTGATCCACGTAGCCTTATTACAGTCAGGTCTTTGGAGAGGTCCCTCAGCACAGCTATATACATTTAAAGTGTGAAACTCGGGCCTTTTCTAAGGTGACAAAATTTTATAAAACCAGATATTTCATTTTTCCTAGGCATATGTAATCCTCCCTCTGCTATTTCCAGGAGCTCAACTCTCAGTCTAAGGACTTACCTTACAAAATTCAAAAGCGGGATTTCATTTTATTTTATTTTATTTACTTTTTGAGACAAGGTCTCACTCTGTTGCCCAGGCTGGAGTGCAGTGGCGTGATCTCAGCTCGCTGCAACCTCTGCCTCCTAGGTTCAAGGGATTCTCCTGCCTCAGCCTCCCGAGTAGCTAGGATTATGGCCGTGTGCCACCACACTCAGCTAATTTTTATATTTTTAGTAGAGACAGAGTTTCCATGTTGGCCAGGCTAGTCTTGAACTCCTGACCTCAGGTGATCCACCAGTCTCAGCCTCCCAAAGTGCTGGGATTACAGGGGTGAGCCACTGTGCCTGTTGAAGAGTAGAATTTTAATAATTGCAGTTTCCAGTTATCCATTCATTCACTTAACACATATTTAGTAAATTTATTCCTTGTGTATGACGTAAGGCTAAGTAAAAGTTTGTCAGAAATAAACGAGATGGACATAATCTTTGTCTCTTGAAGCTTTTGTCTAAGGACAGTAGGTGGGGTCAATGTTATGCAAATGATTAAAACTGTGGCAAGTAATAAAGGGAGAAGTACAAGGTACTACAATACCTCATACAAAGTATATAGCATGAGTCTGATAGGAAGAACTAGGTAGGCTTATCAGATATGATATTTAGGTGGCATTCTTTAGGATGTATAGGATGTGGCCAGGTGAAAGTTAGGATGAAGAGTTTTGTTTGTTTGTTTAGCAAATAGAAGAGTGTGGCAAAGTCCCTAAGGTGAAGAGCAGCAGGTGATCTGCAAGGTTGCACCCTCTGGAGCACTGAGGGCCACAAGGGCACAAGTTGAGGCAGGCACTGAGTCTGTATTATGCAAGGAGTTACAGCCTGGATTACGGTTTCAGACCATTACCGAAAGTAACAAGATACTGCTAAATTAGGTTAGGTTCTAAATTGAGAAGTATTGGAGATTAGTATTTGAAAAGGATGTACCTGACTTGTAAGTAAAGATTGGGTTGGAGGGATAAAATCGTAGGGGTGTGATGCTGGTTAGAGGCTATTGCCACAAGCAAAGTGAAGATGATGGTGGCACAGCCTAAGGTGGCGATGGCGAATACAGAAATGGTATAATCTTGTTGAGAGTTACTTGGAAGTCAGAGTCACCATGATTTAGTGATAGATAGTCACCATGATTTAGTGAGGGTTGAAGGAGTGGGAAGACTTAAGAGTCATTTTTATATTTCTGGCATGAGCCATGAAGGGAATGGTGGCATTATTTACTGAAATAAGTGATTCCGCAGGGAATAGAGGAACAGATATTTGGGGAAAGAGCTTAGTTTTAGACATTGAGTTTCAGGTTTCTGGAGACTTCTCAGTGGGCGCATCAATAAGATTGCATATGAGCCTAGAATGTAGATGGGTTTGTTCTGAAAAGAAATATTTGGGCCAGGCACAGTGGCTCATGCCTGTAATCCCAGCACTGTGGGAGGCAGAGGCAGTTAGATCACCTGAGATCAAGAGTTCAAGACCAGCCTGGCCAACCCCAACAAGGTAAAACCCTGCTCTACTAAAAATACAAACATTAGCCGGGCATGGTGGTGGGCATCTGTAATCTCAGATACTCGGGGGGAGATATCCAGATACTGAGGCAGGAGAATCGCTGGAACCCAGGACGCAGAGGTTAATTTGAGCTGAGATCATGCCACTGTATTCCAGTCTAGGCAATAGAACGAGACTCTGTCTCAAAAAAAAAGAAAGAAAGAAAGAAAGAAAGAAAGATGGTGAATAAAATCATAGGAGCATATGTGCTAACGTTACTCAGAAAAAAATAAAATAAGAAGAGAATAATGCTTAGGGCTGAGCCCTGAAAAATTCCAAACACTTTAGTGTAAAGGAGGCAGAGTTAGAAAAAGGGGCCCAATCACAGGCCAGAATAATGTAAGGAAAAAAAAAAAAGGAAGAAAGTATGTTAAAAGTGGAGTCTGCTAGTCAATGTCAAAATGTGCCCAGAAATCAGGTTAAATGGAAACTAGAAAGTGTCCGTCATATGGACTCACACGGAGGCCACCTTACTGGAAGATAGGGCAGAGCCAGTGGTGGAGGCTCAAATGAACCCGGTCAGTGGGAAGGCATAAAGTGGACAAAGTGGGTGGAAATACATATTTAGAGTGCTTAACCGTAAAAGACAGAGTGGTCTTAGGACCATATATTACGAGGTGAGGGTATGGTTGCCACCATGAGTAATTGGTTTTTCAAATGAAAAGCTTGAAATGTTTAATTGCCTATGTGAAGGTTCCAGGGAGGAAGCATCCACTCATACAGAAGAGACATTAGGTGAAGTCTTCGTTGGATTGGAAGGATGAAGTTGAAGGTAGGTCTGTCTGTTTGGTGACAGGAAGATCTGCCTGTTAGCTTATCTTTTCCCTGGGTTGGCCGGTGGGGGGTGGTGGGAAACATAGTCTTCTGCTGAAAATGAAGGAGAGGAAGCCATGGTGGAGGGGTGGGTGATACAAGGAAATTATAGGACATTTGCGATAGATATTCAGAGAAGAGGAATGATCTAACTGAAAAGACTTAATCAAATTGCTAGTGAAGCATTGCAAACTCGGTGCTTCCTTCCTGCCCTTCTTTCCTCTGCTCCTTATAGCATTGCAAACATCACAACATTTAGATGACAGAAAACATCTGATAAACTTACACTGGAGTGCAAAAGACTGCTGTGGTGTGTAACTTAGCCTGCTCTTTTGCTCTGAAAGTTTGTATTTTACTAGGGGTTTATATTATGGGCCCTCTAGAGACTCCTGGTTGTGAAAATATCAGAGTGAGGAATTTGGGGTGTGAAATTCTGAGAGAGAAATTTGGGGTGGGCGTGTCAACTAGAGTGTCTGTGGCCCAGGAATTGACACATGGCATGGGCAGAAATAGAAGCAGATGCAGCCAGTTATTTGTGCTTCTTTTTCAAGGCCAGGTTTGTCTCCAACTATTAACTCTTGAATTTTAACTAGTCTATCAGTTTACCTTCTCAGTTACTCAGTAACTCTTAGACTTTCAGTAGCAGTTGGAAAATATTTTGATGTATCAGCATTATAACCGAGTGAGTTATAGAGAAACACCACACTTTGAGACTAATTCAGGAGTCCTTTATTTGCCGGCAGCCAAGAGACGGCTAGTGCTCAAAATTCTCTCGGCCCCAAGAAGGGGCTAGATTTTCTTTTATACTTTGGTTTAGAAAGGGAAGGGGGAGCCTAGCTGAAGCAATCTTACAGAAGTAAAACAGGCAAAAAAGTTAAAAACATAAATGGTTACAGGAAAACAAACAGTTCTAGGTGCAGGAGCTTTAAATCTATGGCAAGGTGAGAGATGCGGGAGCTCTGGGTGCTATCAAGCGGGCAAATTCCTGGAAACTGCGGATATAGCTTGCCACAGTATCTTATCAGTAATTCTTTTTGCATTCTTGGATGTGCTGGGAGTCAGCTTGCACAAGTTAAGTTCTTGAGGAAGGGGGGTGTGTAAGGGGCTGCAAGTAAAGGAGCCAAAATGGAGTCTGTCCGGCTCTCTCAGCTAAGGGAGAGTCGATTCAGTTTAAAACAAGGTAGGATATCACACCAGTGGGAGGAAGCTAGCAGAAAGCTGGAGTGTGGGGTACTCTCCAAAATGGACAAATCCTGGTGAAGTTTTGTGGAAGGAGGCCCTAGGAAACCAGAGAGCATTTTTATGCTAGCGGGGCGAGAGACTTAAAGACTGGAGGGTGCCACAATTTCTGAAGGTCACTCTGAGTTTTATGTGCAGGATGATGTTATTTATTATCTGACTGTTACAATTGCACATATGACCTCAGGTGTCTGATGAGAGCAATTGTGCTCTCAATTCACACTGGAGGTGGGGTTGCTAATGTAATTCCTTCAAGTGCAATGCAATTGTCATTCAGCCCAATTTTTTCCTGCCAGCTCTCTAAAGTGGAATGCTTATGACCCTGGGATGAGCTGACAGGAAGGAGAGGAAGTCTTTTGTCTTGCTGATTTTGTGGAGTAGGCCAAAGTCTGCATTAATCTGAGCAGGCATTTTTCAATCCAGTATCCTCAAATCTGTTTTGAAGGCTGAGTCAGGAGACTGCATGATGGTCAAGGCCAGATACATAATTTGCAAGGCCCAGAGCAAAACAAAGTATCGGGTCTCTTATTCAAAAATTGCTGTGTTAGGAATTTCAAGGTAGCAACAGTTGAGTTTGAAGTCAAGCACAGTCCCCTTCAAGTCCATTCCCCTTCAAAATGGAAATGGTTTGTCCCCCACACAAGCACAGTGTGGGGTTCTGTACAACTACACAAGCTACAGAAGCATGAAATTAACCCTGATGATAGTGTCTGTTACAACTTTGCCCTGGCTTCTAAATGTAGCTTAACTTATCATTAACTCTGACCTTAGGGAGGTCACTTAGCTCATTTAACCTGCAGTTCCTCAACTGTAAATTATTAAGCACAAAGATTTATTAAGCATCTATTTTATTCAACTACTGTACTAGTCACTGTTGTATTGCTATGAGCGCACACACAAACACACACACACACATAATCATTATCTTGTTGGAATTTACATAGTATCTGAAACAACTGAGAGTAATTTTAAAATTAGTAATTTAACTAAAACTAGGATGAGAGCTACAATAAAGAGGTACTCTGAACTGTGTTATATATTTATAGATGACCTTTAGGGAATTATAACATGGCTTGAGTATAATCAATAGTCAATAGTATTGATAGAGCATAGTCAATAGTCAACAGTACATCTTTCATTAATAGCATTACTTTAACCAATATAATACTTATTTTGTGTTAGGAATATAAAACTTACGCTATACTAACTCAGTGAATACAACTGCCAAATGAGGTAATTGCTACTAATACACTTATTTTGCAAGTGAGGAAAATGAGGAATGGGGTTATTAAATAACTTTTAAAAGGCAATGCAGTGAATGAATGATAGAGCTGGCTTTGATTTCAAGCCGAGTCTTGCATCCGGACATGACAGCCTTAAATTAAGCACTGGTATTCCACCTCTTGGGACATAAAAAATGATTGCATGGTGAAAAACAAAACCGGGCAACTCTCATTAACCCTGGAGAGGAATCTGAAGAGCTGGATTTTCTTTGTGTTATTGCGTGGACTGCTTTGTGATAGAGTCTTCTAACATTTTTATCCTTGTATTTCATCATTTCTCAGGCAAGGGTCCAGCTTCCCAACATCAAGCTTGATAAAAAATGTTCCATATCTTATAGCATTTGCAAGAGGAGAAAAGTTGTAAGAAATATAACCACACATTTACTGTTATACTTACCTATCCATCATCTATTTACCTATCAATTATCTAGCTACTCACCTACTATCGCTGGTTACATAAGTTGTAATTTTGGTACTATCTAATCAGTAGCTTTCTTCAAAATATAATTAGTAATTAATTAGTTTTTCTTATTAGATGTTGAGACCTGTCATTTCTCCTTAGAGTTGGTTTAGCCCCTTTCCTGGCTTAGGTCTTTATTCTAGATTGAATGCTTGATCAGTTCTTGGAAAACAGATACAAAGTATCTTGGTAGAGATGTGACTTATAAATACAAATTTTAATTTATTTTCTTTATAATGGAGACTACACTTGCCATAGATTTTATAGTGTGGGTGACAATCTCTTGAGGTCTTAAAATTGACTCTGTCAATCTTCGCTCATCTTTAACAATCAGGATATCTCATAGGACCAAAGAAATCTGGATATAGAATGAATTTTTACATTCTAGAACCTGGCTTTATGAAAGAAGGGAGGTTAAGTAACCTTAACATTATCTAAGCATGGACAGTACCCTCAGCCTTCTAGGTCGTCACCACCAAAGAATATGGAGGATGCTGTTAGATTATTGCCTACTTCATGCCAGGGTATACTAAGGCTTTTAGAACTCTGCTGAGTACATTTGATCCCTAAAATGCTGCACATAGCTCCTTAAAGCTATGCAATTTCTTTAATTTATAAAAAACTCTGCTGAGTACATTGGATCCCTAAAATGCTACACATAACTCCTTAAAGCTATATGATTACTTTAATTTAAATAAGTTCCATGAGACCTATTTGGATTCATCAGGTGACATAATTGGACTGACATCCGAGATTTATACTGTATATTCATAGTAGTTATAGTCCAAGGCAGCTGACTCAAAACCTGCAAAAATTCCAATGAAACATTTCTATAAAAAAAGAAGTCTGACCTAATAAGAGAAATAAAAATAATTTTAGTGTAAATAGAAACTATTGACATTTTCTGTTGTAGCATCTGAATACTGTCAGAATTTGAACTTGAAAATTTCCAAATGAGAGACAATGAACAGCTTGCTATTGGCCTTTAATTGAGTTGCTCCTATAACTGAAGGACATGAACTAGTCTTGAAAACTTGGAATACCTATAATGTCTTGGTCAATGTCAGAGTAACATTCTAATGGATAAGACAGTGCCAAGAAAAATTCTATGACAAAATGGAAATGGTTTGTACAGGAACATGCTACCAGGAGAATGCAAGGAGATCTCATGAGCACACAGCCTCCTTTGCCCTGGGAATGACTTTGGAATCAACTGAAGAGCTGCCAGAGCTTATTGCTATTTATTCAGTGCTCCATGACCAGTTCTCAACTGACCAATGAAAAGCCACTTGGTATATGGATGAGCAGCTCCAAAGTGAATGGACAGTATCCTATTTGAAAGACCACTGCTCTGGTAGAAGAATATAAAAGCAAATCAGATCAGGGGCTGAAATGTATACTATTTGTCCCTATGTTTGTTTTTTACCAAGTCATGGGTAGTATGGTAAGACAAGGGGAAACTGGCCTATTAAATAAAAGCTTGCATGGAGCTTGGCCCTATGGAAATCACTGTGGGGATTTAGAGGGTGCATTAGACACATCAATGCCCATCAGAAGAATTTCCTTCCAAGACTGGAAGATGATTAGGACCAGTGAGTAGATATCCTAATGTGCTCCCTGGAGGTGGACATCTTGGTCCACTAAATGAGTAGACATTGGGGAGCCACAGCAATGCTGAAACGAGCTGAATCTGGACACACTTCTCTTCCACATTCTGACAAACAAAATGCCTATAAAGATTGTACTATTTGCCATTTGGAGAGACAAAGACTGCAAATGGCTATGGGGGAAGTTCCCTGGGTGGGTAGGCGTTACACATAGCTGGCAACTGGGACTGATATTGGTAGCTCTAGGAGGCTACAGATGCATCCTGGCAGGAACTTAGTGTAGACTGGGTTGTCGTAGCCAGTGGTAGAGAGAAATTCTCAAAATACTATAAAAGCACCAGAGCAGAAAAAATTGTACCAATTTGGACTTTTGAGTCACATTTCTTCAGACTAAGGCATACACTTTTCAGTCCATAATGTCCAACAGTGCATAGAAAGATATCCTCCTTAGGGCAAGAGTTTGATATAGACTTGAAAAAGACAAGTGGAACATTTGTTGTCTAAAAGAAAGGGAGATGAGGCAAGGAGGGGTGGCTAACTTGCCTTCTTGAGCATAGACTTATACTCAACACGCGAGTGGCCAAGGGAAAACTCCCGAAATATAGATTCCTCCACTTAACTGGAGGATTTAGGGAGGAGTGGGTAGAAAAGAATGCTGGTATGACTATTCTTTTTCCTCTTTTCCCCACATCACCTCAACTTTTCTTTTTCTTTCCTGATTTAGTGGTCTCAAGGCCAGGACTGCAACTATAGGTCCAAGAATCAGGAATATCTCTAAGAAAGAAAGTATAACTATATTGTTAAAACTTTAAGTCAGAATTTGTAAAGGCCTGATGGGGCGAAGACACAATTCACCCCACTGAATTGGAGTTGACAGTGAATGCAGTTGATTGTCTAGTGGTTAATAAAGCTCACTGGTTCTGTGTGTCTGTAGCCCTCCCCTGTTTAAATGGAAAAGGACTGAATGCGGGGAGGGGCACTTGGTAGACTAGTAATACTGTTGGAAATATGGACTAGCATAGTAGCCAAACTTAACATTCCTTCTAAAGGGTGAAGAAGTTTGGATAAAATGGTAAGTGGAGAGAAGGAGGAACACTAGTTGAGGGTAAAGGAATTAATAAAAGAATTATGCACTAAGGGAAATCCAATGTTACATTGCTACTCAGAGCAAGAGATAATCTTATCTCTTAGCTCAATGATACCAGATGCCGGAAAGGAGGAAGCCACATGTTGCCAAGATCATACCTGCTCCCACAATCTGACAAGTTCAAAAGAAAGCTAACGAAACTAAGTGAAATCTCTCTGGGGCATTTTGGTTCTATGTGGTGATGGACTGGACTAATTATTGACGACTGAGTGGGACTCTGATAATGCACCATCTCATCTTTCAGGTCACATCAACCACACTGTGACATGGTGTAACACTGGTGTTGTTGGTAAGATTATAAAACCACTATTGATGGTCAAATGTATTGGAAAATTGAGGTTAAAATCCTCCTACCCCTAGAACATATTAGTTTTTGTAAATGTTGGACATATGTTGCTTGGCTGTAAGAGAGCATTGGCTGGTTTAATTAAAAGTTTTGCATTGGAGCCCAGCACAATGGCTTGAGCCTGTAATCTCAGCTACTTGGGAGGCTAATGTGGGAGGATTATCTGAGACCAGCAGTTCAAGACCAGCCTGGGCAATGTAGGGAGATTCTGTCTATAAAATAATAATTTAAAAATTAGGTGGGTGAGGTGATGTGCACCTGTAGTTCCAGCTACTCAGGAGGCTGAGGTGGGAGGATGTCTTGAGCCCAGGAGTTTGAAGCTGTAGTAACTATGATTGAGCCACTGTACTCCAGTCTGGGCAACAAAGTGAGATACTGTCTCTTAAAAAAAAGTTTGGCCTTGTCAATGTGCCAAAGAGTAGGTCTGGTTTTTGCCTTTGGCTTCTAGAAGGTAATGTATGTTATACCTGATACGAATATCTTTGTTTAGAGTGGGGGCTTGCCACACTGGGTCTGAGGATGGGGTTGGCCATGCCCAATGGTCTCAGGGTGGAGCTGGCCATGCCAGAAAGATTTGCCATGTGATTAGAGTGCAGAGGCTTTGGGTCAAGCAGTATCAGTAATCTAGTTGCTGAGTTGACCATGGCAGTAATCAATCAATCAATTATGCCAATGTAATAAATCCATAACAAAAAACTCTGGCCACTGAAACTTTGCATTTGAAACTCTCCTATATCTTGTCCTCTGTGTCTGTGTCTTCCCTTGGCTGGTTTTAATGTATCCTATCTCTATAACATACTATAGTCATGAATAGAATAGTTATCAATGAGATCTGTGAAAACTTCTAGTGAATTACCAGAACTGAGAGTGGTTTGGGGCACCTTTAAACTTGCGGTTGATGTTGGAAGTGAGAGAGGTCTTGTGTGGAAACGGTAACCTCAGATTTTACAGCTGGTCTGACTTTGAGTGTAAGGAAAAGATAAAAATAGGAATCTGATAGACAAGAGACAGCAAATAAGATCAAATGCGATCTGAAAGCAAAAGCAGTATATACTCAAAATGCTGATGCAAAGTTACAATATCTTTTAATGAAATAAATGCATCTGAATTAAATAAGAAGTAACAAAACACACAAAAACGAATAGTTAAACTCTGCCAAACACTAATGCCAATAGGTGATCTGAATATATATCTTCTATTTTTTAGCTTCTTTATTTTCTTCCTTTAACTTTAAATTTTATTTCATAACTTATTTATATAAAAAATCAAATTTTCAATGGTTTTATCTTTAAAACAGTTTTTCTAATTTAAATTGTATCTTTGGATTTTTAAAAAGCTTTTCAGTTTTGTTTTAAAAATGTATTTGATCTTTGAATGATACGGTAGATATACATTTTACACAATATTACATAATAAAAATTGCTCATTCTTTTAAAAAACCCTTTTCTTTGTCTGTTCCCTTTTAGGATTATCTGTCTAAAGCTTCAAAAAAAAAAAAAAAAAAAAAAAAACTGTATTTCTCATTGATGTGTACAGAAAGGGCATCTTGTGACCAGAGAGCCACAGTACTTTGGAACTTGAGTTTTTTTTCCCCCCATATATTTACTATTTGCTTTTGACATTTCCTTGTGCCAATGAAAGCCTTTTCCACCTTTAATCACCATGATAATTTGGTTTCCTTTCCAATCTCTGTCCACTGGTATATGCTACACTTAGGCTAAAAAATCTGTTGCACACCCTTGACTACACTGTAATACTGCACTCAGCAAGGACGTGAAGCTCAGTAGGGACATTATAAGTATCGTATGCCAGGATGATCATTTCCTTTTTTCTGATGTTCAGCATCTTTTATAAGGCAGAATTAAGACAACAGAAACATAAATCATGAAACTTGAATCTCTTGTAATAAAAGATTCAAGACTATCTTTGGTTTCAAAAGGTAGAAAATATTTTTTACATTCCTAACCTGCTACCAATGTCTTTTCTGAAGCAATTTTCAACGTGAAATGAGACAGGGAAATAGAACTATGAGCTTCCTGTTTGCATTTTCTGAGCCCCTGGTGTTAGATTGGGTTTTTCCGAACAGTTTTTATGGCCAATTTAGCAGTTTCTCATCTAGGCAGCATGTTTTCTTTTTGTTTTGTTTTGTGGTTAATAAATCCTCAGGGTTCATAGTGTTCGTCTGTAAGAAAATAGCCACCATGCTTGTTCCAGGGGAGTGGTGTTAATAGACAGTTATAGAGAATATAAACAAACGGAAAAGTGGACAGAATAAACAAAATCAGATATAAACTGAGGCTTTTAAATATTTTTAGTAATATGATTTTTCTTTTCGTACTTTTTTTTCTGCAAATATAGCATCAACTGATCTCCAGAGCAATTGTGTTCACAATTGCAAATCAGCATATTTTAAAATAATGAAGATACTCATTTACTAGATAAAACACACCAGGCAGGAGGCAAAAAAAAAAAAAAAAAAAGATTTAAAAGAACTGAAACAGTGCGTACTGAAACAGCTAGTCACGATACGAGCAATGTGAGAATCTGTGACAAATGTCTCAGGGATCTTTAAAACATCATACGACTTTTAATCATTTCTACATGCCTGAAGGAATTAAGGACTCGGCGAATATCTGAGATCATGCACATGATCTGCTTGGTTTCAGAAAGACACAGGAGGCTAGCACCACATTCACTAAATCACACGTAATACTGAGTTATTGCCACGTAACTTCCGGGGCTTCTCTCTCTCTCTCCCGGTGTGTGTGTGTGTGTGTGCACGCTCCAATATTCTAAAAAGTATCTAAACACAAGCATGTTTGGTTTTCCATTTAAAAAATATTCGGGGCTGGGCACAGTGGTTCACTGTGTAATCTCAGCACTTTGGGAGGTGGAAGTGGGCAGATTACTTGAGCCCAGGAGTTCCAGATCAGCCTGGGAAAATGGCAAAACCCTGTCTCTCCAGAAAACCACCCACATAACAACTAAAACAACCCCAAAAAACCCCACCAAAACCAATATACACCAATTCAACTGCCATTACTCAGTGCAGCAAATTCCAATCTAAACTGACATGTATTCGGGCAAAAAAGTGTTCAGGAATGTGCATATTATTAGAACGGATCATCTGCTAAGAATGCAACAGCATTTTATAGCAATACAGCATCTATAAGTGTGTGAGAATCAGATAATGGTTGCAAAAAACAGAAATATAAACACTAAAAAGGAGTATGCTCTTTGAGACAATCTTATAAGCATGCCCAGAATATGAATTTTTCTTCTCAGAAAAAAAAAAAAAAAAATGTCAGGATCCATGACTTTCTCTAGTGTGAGTGAAGAAGAAAGGTAAGTAGGGGAAAAAAAAGGTAGAGGAATGGGAAGCAACTGAATGGGAAGTCCTACTGGTTGAACATGTGCTCTGTGTTTTTGCCAGTAGAGCCTTGGGGGTAAAGGAGTGAGAGGACGCGGTGTGGCAGCATAGCCAATTTAGTGCAGACATCTCACACAGCAGGAGGTCCCAAACCTCATGTCACCAACAGTCCAGGTGGGAGGGTAGCCTTGGAGCTGCAGAGGTTTGTGTGATTTCAACATGGGCTGAACAGGGCTAATGCAGGAAGAAAAATGGGTTTAAAAATACCTGCTTTTTGACATTGAGGATGAAACAAATGCCTTCTTAGGATGAGAAACTGCAAGTATGAAATTGCAAAGGCAATCCCTGAAAATAAAATAACAATAGTTTCAACTAGGAGAGGAATTGAAACTATAAAGAATTAGGTTTTTCTAGGATAACCAGACAAAAGTTGTGGTCAGCCAGATAAGAACAAATACTAATACTATTATTACTATTACACTTTTTGTTGATATATGTATTAGTCTATTCTCACATTGCTATAAAGAAGTATCTGAGACTGGGTAATTTATAAAGAAAAGAAATTTAAATGGCTCACAGATTCATAGGCTATACAGGAAATGTGGCAGTATCTGCTCAGTTGCTTGGGCAGCCTCAGGAAACTTATAACCATGGCAGAAGGCTAAGGGGGAGCAGGCACATCTTAGATGACCAGATCAGGAGGAGAGAAAGAGAGGTGCCATATATTTTTAAACAATCAGATCTTCTGAGAACTCACTCACCATCAAAGGAACAGCATCAAAAGGATGGTGCTAAACCATTTATGAGAAACCCTCCCTCATGAGCCAATCACCTCCTACCAGGTCTCTCCTCCAACACTGGGGATTACATTTCAACATGAGATTTGAGTGGGGACACAGATCCAAACCATATAAATATACATCTAGAAGGCAACCAATACCATTGAAAACCACCACAGGGTCTAGAGTTTGACACAGAAAAATAGCAATACCAGGCCTGAAGTTAAACAGGGTTAGAAAAGAAAGTGATTTCCAGTGTGATCAGGAGACAGGAGTTTGGGGATGATTACATTAGATCTTAACTTGACAGTAAATTCTGAGAAAGAGAGAGCAGCCTCTGACATCCAGGAAAAATCAGTCTTGGTATTGTTAGGAGCTGATCCAGTGCTAACAGCTATATCATGTTTTTCTCCTTTTGGAGATAAATAATTTCACAAAACACCAACATCAGACAAGTTCACTCTGCAACTATCACGAAGTAAGATGCAAAACAAGACCCCATCATAGTTTTTTTTTTAGTACAAACAAAAATCAAACAAAAATTTCTGAGTGCACACAAAAAGGTCTCTTAATGGTACAAACCACCAAAATACCAAGTGTCAATTTCTCCCAGCCAAAATGAGGAACTGCTATCTCTGTACGATTATGCTATAGCCTTGTTGTAGTCTGTCCTTGTCTAGGTAAAATTTACTGAGATGCTCCTCCATAGAATTTTCCATTTTCTGACAACATCTAATCTAAAACAAATTCTTGGCTTCTTGAACTGTCCCCAAGATGACCTAATGCACTCCAATCTGAATCCCAAGGGCCAATCTGATAGTAACTCCTTTTTACAAAGACTCACTCTCTTACTGAGATGCCCCAAGGTATTCCATTATGTGAAATCTCTCTCACTGCAAAGAATAAGAAACCCATCTTGTTGACTCCAGGTATGTTCCAGGTGGTCTTTGTCTAGAGGTGCATGGCTGACTGTCATGCACTAAACCCTGTGCATAGCCCTTAAAGTGAGGAAGATGGTCCCATCAAGTATGGAGGCATCACTCGTGAAAGGGAATTTTTTTCCTGCGCTGCTGTTAGGACAGCCTAGTATATAGCCAGTTCTCAATACATCTTTGTAAAAAGAATGAAGTAGCTTTCAGTCTACTGGCTTTCCCAGAATGTAAATAATTTTAAAGTGCTCAGCAAGGAGCCAGACACATACAGCGCATGCAACTAACAATAACTCTTATTTCAGTTGGGCTTAATTCAACCATAGTTGTATAGATACGTAGGTTAACTGTACTCTATACTTGAATAGAGTTGACAAAACCATCTGCTTTTAATCCCTGCAATCAATTACTTTATATCCAAGATTTCAAGTCCTTCAACTCCTCAACTCCTTCAATACATTGCAAAATTGTGCTTTAGTGCTGGGAGTTTCAGCTCTTTTTATACAGCTCCAATCATATCATCCTATTCAGTATTTTCTTATTTATTTATTTATTTATTTATTTTTAGAGATGAGATTTCACCATGTTGGCCAGGCTGGTCTCGATCTCCTGATCTCAGGTGATCCACCTGCCTCAGCCTCTCAAAGTGCTGGGATTACAGGCATGAGTCACTGTGCCCAGCCACATCTTACTGAATATTTTCTAACCATTTAGGATTCTGTGCCATTAAGCTCACTTTTCTTTGCACTTGAAATTGCCTTTATCCTCTTCTCGGTTAGGCTAAAGAAATCCTACTTATAATTGCCTTGCCTGACATGCTTTCCTTAAAGTAGGATAAATCATTCCTACTTCTCTGAATCGAGAAAAATGTATTTATTTTTTTCTGTATCACTAAACATGCTGTGTTATAGTTGTTTTGTGACAATTTATCACTCTCTGCCATGCCAACTTCATATAGAAGGTAGTGAATCTACTCACCTTTCTATCTCTAGAAGTTTGGTGCCATGTTTATGTTCAATACATGGTAAATAAATAAATTTGTGTTCTTCCTTATTTTTAACTTCAACTCTATATACCACCTCCTTCCTTAAACATTTAGTAATTCCCTTGTTGCAGAATGAAATCTATACCCCTTTACCTAAAATCCAAGTTTATGTAAAATGTTACCTTTAATTGTTTTTAATTGACATCTTCCTTTACTGCTCTAGATGGACAATTTAGTTCTATGAAATTGGGTTCAGCATATTGACTTAGTCATTTATTCCCTTTTTTCACTCTCAGAATGTTTTCTCCCCCTTCCACCTAGCTAAGACCTACTCACTCTAAACTCCTGAATAAATTACTAATTGTAACATTAATTGATATAATGAATGGTGAATTTCCTATTGGTATATTACCAGTTAGTGTCTCTTGAATCCCAAGGGCCTTAAACATTGTAGATACTTAATATATGGCTAACGGAAATGATATTGGTGGCAGTGCATAGGTGGGAGCCCTGTAGATGAAAAGAAGGAGCTTCTACACAATCTCTTTAAGCTAGGATCTACCCTCCCAAGAATGAAACGGAACAGAGTAGGAGATTGGCAGGAAATGAAATTAGTCCCTGTCAGACATCAACTAGTGGTGATGAGGCTGTCGTCTCAAGTAGCTCCGTGGATTTTCTAACAATGTATCATTATCTTCCCAGACACTGAAGTTTGAGTTTTGATTAGAAACATTTCATAGGTAGATTTGGAAATATAAATTATTATAGGTAGATATTCCTTTTTAGCATCTTGTATCTGCAACCTCATAACACTAGTCCTTCTCCCTAGCTGAAAACCAGTCTTTTAAAATATTGCTGGCATGATTATCTTGGATTACTTGTCACTAGACTTTCACAAAATATGTCTATTTTTAGGCAGTACTGATCATGATGTCCTTTGTTCTCCACTTCCACCCCACCACCACAGAGGAGTCTGCAGATTAGTGGGAGATGATTCTTCAGAGATAGCATCCTATCTCAGGAACACAAAATTACCTATTCTCAGCCCTGATTTATTTACCATAGCTTTTTCTTCATTTATTTTATTTCTTTGATTTTCATTTCATGCTGTGTTAATTTAGTTGCACTATATTTCTGCTTTTTTCTATTATCAGCTTTATAAAATGATGTTATATAAATAGGAATGTTGAAAAAATAATAAATTTATTTAAAATAAGTTATAGAGATTTGTGCAAGAAAGAAACCTGGGGAAATGGAAGATGGTTCCAAAATGTGACTAGCTTTGAATGTCATGTGAGAGAAAAAAAAAATGTTTTATGGGTAAAGAAGAACAATTACATTTTTAGTTGTAGTAAAATATTGTAAGCATAGTTATGCATTGTGAAGGCAGTAGTAAAAGAGATGAGAGGTTGGAGGAAGATTAAAAACAGTCAGGTAAACAGCAATGAAGTGCTTGAAATACTTTACTTACTTTTGAACAAAGAATTTATACAACTCAATAGGAAAACAAAACAAAACAGAAAACTAATAATCTGGCTACAAAATGGGAAAAGGACATGAAAATACATTTTTTTTTTTCCAAAAGAAGACATACATATGACTAACAAATGTATGCAACGGTGCTCAGTTTCACTAATAATCCGGGAAATGCAGTAAAAATCACTATGAGATATCACTTTACACTTGTCAGTATGTCTATTACCAAAAAGATGAAAGACAATAGTTGTTGGTGAGGATGTGGAGAAAGAGGTATACTTGCACACACTGTTGGTGATAATGTAAATTATTATAGACATTATGGAAACGAGTATAGAAGAGTATAGAAGTTTCTCAAAAAATTAAAAATAGAACTATCATATGATTCAGCAACCCCACTTCTGGGTATATATTTTAAAAAGATTGATATCAGGATTTCAAAACCAAGGTAACTAGGACCAACGGAGAGTAAGAGAAAAGTAGAAAGTAGAGGCCCAGTTAAAGAAAACCAGAAACTTTGTGCATATACTGTATCCTAGTCCTTGAACTACATGTGTATCAGGTAGATTGGAAGCTATTTTAAATAATATTTGAGCCGTTATTACCACAGAGAAGAGACAATGAGCACTTTGAGTCCAACCAAACTTATTGTGCACTAAAGCAAAATATCATCCTCACTTTTTGGATAACTCTGAGAATCTAGAGTCCCCACAACATAGTATTTCAATGTTTATAATACAAACCAAATTTATGCAACTTAAGAGACAAAATGTATGGATGATTATCAAGAGAAAAGACAATAAACTGGGCCTAACCCTAAGATTACCCTGAATTTTGAATTATCCAAAATGGACTGTTTATGAGTTATTATGAGTAAAAGTAAAAATGACTGTAATTAATTTAAAAAATAGGAAACCTCAACAAATAGAAAAAAAATTTGAAGAAACTAATTTTAATTTGATAACTAAAAAATGTCTGAAATAAAATAATTTAGTATCTAAGATTAAGAGCTGAATGATTATGACAGAGGAGAGCTGGTGAACTTGAAGATGGATTTTAAAAATCAATTCTGAAGAATACAGAAGGTAAATTTTACAAAATGAACAGAACCACAATGACCTGTGGGAAAATATAAAAACTGTAACAATTAAAGTTTAGTGAGACAGAATATATTCTAAGGAAAATATAGCTAGATATATAAGCCAACTGCAGAAAAGTAAAGATAAAGATAAAATTAAGAAAGTAGCTAAAGAGAAAGTCATGAAAGTAGGCAGAGAAAAACAAAACTCTTCATACAAACAAAGAACAATTCCAAATTCAAATGACAATGGAGTCTTTATCGGAAGTCAAGAACAACAGAAGAGGATGGAACATCATTTTGGAGCTACATAAAGAAAAACTACAAAGGTCAAACAAGGAGCGCTTTCAGAACATTATATATAGTATTTAAACTTGTAAAATGAAAGATATATGAAGAGTGATGATGCATCATTAGTACAGCTCAGAGAAATTATCCACCAGGCAAATGAAGAGTCTTATAGTGATTAATGCCCATTAGAAGAGTCATATATTGGATAGGAATGCCCTGGCTCCATTAAACACATTGTGCTCAGTCATCAGCTGAGAGTAACTCAGAGAGAGCTGCAAGAAATTTATGGTGTATCCTGAACTTGCAGCAGCTGGAAATTGAAAGCTCTCTCTCTTCCATTACAATAAATTCTTTCTTAAAAGACATCTAGGCAGCACATTCTCATTACTGCCACAATATGAATCACATAATTATATCTCATAACAGCATGTTAATTCTTAAAAGCATGAATCCATTCAAAAATGAAGTTTCCCTTGACAAGTATTTACCTTAAAGAGTGTATCCATTATATAAACTCATATAGCAAATTACCCCAAAATGTGTTAGTTTGATGACAACCATCTTATTTACTGTCTTTTTTCTTTCTTTTCTTTCTTTCTTTTTTTTTTTTTGAGACAGAGTCTCCAGCCCAGGCTGGAGTGCAGTGGTGCAATCTCGGCTCACTGCAAGCTCCGCCTCCCAGGTTCACCCCATTCTTCTGCCCCAGCCTCCTGAGTAGCTGGGACTATAGGTGCCCACCACCACACCTGGCTATTTTTATTTTGTATTTTTAGTAGAGATGGGGTTTCACCATGTTAGCCAGGATGGTCTTGATCTCCTGACTTTGTGATCTGCCCACCTCAGCCTCCCAAACTGCTAGAATTACAGGCATGAGCCACCATGCCCGGCCCTTATTTACTTTCAAAACGGTGGCTTAGCAAATTTGGCTGGGCTCAGCTGGGTGGTTTTCTGTTGATCTTACTTGGAGCAACCATATGGCTGCAGTTATTTGTTGGCTCAAGTGGAGCTCTGTGGTATATGGTACCTTGCACTAATGTCTGGAGCATCTCTCTCTTGTAATACCTGGCTTCTCCAAAAGGCTTTTCAAGTACCCAAGCTCTAATGAGCAAATGCTCTTCAAGTTTTTTCTTGTTTTACATTTGCTGATGTTTCACTAACCAAAGTAGAACACATGGGCAAGCCCAGAGTCAACAGGGCAAACTACACTTCTGCAGGAATACAGGAAAGCAAGATCCACTGGTGGCTATTATTGCAACAGTCCACCACAGTGACTGATTGTATCTTAGAATTAAAAAAAGGAAAAGCAAACATGTTTAATTTTTGCATTGAAGTAATAAAAATATTATGCTTTTATTGGCCAGAAAGGTTTACTTTTAACATAAGAATTTAGAAATATTGGCAATATCTTATCCTGTAATTCCAGGTATTAACCTATTGCTGATATTGTATTATTTGCCCTTAAATGAACAAAGTTCCTATGTTTTTAAACATATCACTATAAAAATGTATCAAGACAATGACAAAAGATTTAGTAGAAGGAGCAAAAGAAATAATCAACAGAGTAGACAGACAACTTGCAGCATGGGAGGAAATATTTGAAAACTATGCATCTGATAGAAGACTGATATTTAGAATTCACAAGGAACTAAAATTGAGTAAAAACCAACAAATAGCCCCATTAAAATGTGGGGAAAAGACATGAATAGATTTTTTCAAAAGAAGGCATATAAATGGCCAACGAGCATCCTAAAAAATTGCTCAACATTACTAATCATCAGAGAAATGCAAAATAAAACCACAATGAGATACTGTTCTTACATCAGTCAGAATGATTATTTTAAAAAGTCAAAATATAACAGATGTCGGCAGGGACATGGAGAAAAGGGAACACTTACACGCTGCTGGTGGGAATGTAAATTAGTACAGCCTCCATGGAAAACAATATGTAGATTTCTCAAAGAACTAAAAATAGAACCACCCTTCAATCCAGCAATCCCACTATTAGGTATCTACCTAAAAAAAAAAATAAATCATTATATTAAAAAGATAACACACTTGTATGTTTATTGCAGCACTATTCACAACAGCAAAGAGATGAAATTAAGTATCCATCAACAGACAACTGAATAAAGAAACTGTAGTATAAATGTATATACCATGGAATACTATTGAGCCATAGAAAATATAAAATCATCTATTTTGCAGCAACATGGATGGAACTGATGACCATTATCTTAAGTGAAACAAATCGGAACCAGAAAGTCAAATACCACATGTTCTCACATACAAATGGAAGCTAAATAACATGTACACATGGACATAGAGTGTGAACTGATAGTCATTGGATACTGGGAAAGATGGGAGGGTGGAAGGGGAAGGGGGATGAGAAATGACTTAATGGGTCCAATGTACACTGTTCAGGTGATGGTTACACTCCAAGTCCAGACTTCACCACTTTGCAATATGCCCACATAACAAGATTGCACTTGTACTCCATATATTTATATAAATCTAAAACAAAAAGATTGAGTGGGAAAGACTCAGTTAATCTTCCTCAGAGAAGCTTCACCATATTCATTAACACTTTTAAAAAGAAGGTAACTATTTTTATATGTTAATTTCTCAGTGTGAGTCTAACCTGTGACCTGTGCTTATATTTTGAACCCCTATCCATCATTCAAATATCCATTGAAATTACTAAAGGATCACATTGCAGGAGAAATCACATCTCTAAGAAACCAGGGAAAGATATATCTTTATGCCTGAAAAATCACTGAATTTAACAAAGATACAGTGTAGGTGAACCCATGATACACTGCTTAGAAAGGAACAAATTAAACCATGGAAGGAGCCACATGGATTCACCAAAGCTCCCTCCTGTAAAGTTCTAGACACTGGATAGTGGATACACACATGGACGTTACCAGAAAGTAAATCTTGACCTTTTCATAATTTCTAAGATACATGCAATGGATGGAGACCACAGAGCTGATCGTTTTAAGGCAGAACAAAAACCATGAACTGAAAGTGATAGTTTGCTACCTACGTAAAGTGCACTGAAAACAAATTGACTCCAAATGAGTACATGTAAGTTAGATAAAGGGCTTAAGATTGAGAGGGAGGAGGAAGGTGTTGGTGTATCTTTTGACTCTGATTCCTTTCGAGGGAAACTGTAAGTCTCTTGTATACAAGAACTTTATGAAAGCCTCTTATAATTTTAACATGCCTGCTGGTTATATTGGGTACATGTTATTACATCTCTCACTTAAATATTTGCTGAAGTAGTGAGGTAACTCAGGGAGAAAACATTTCATTCTCCTGTTTAGTTTTTTTAGCTTGCCTCTCGCTTCTTCTTAATAAATTTGAACAATCCTGGTTTTTCGTATACACGTATCATATTATAGAAAGAAAGTTGATCTTCAATATTATCCTCACAATAGCCAAGAGGAATATAATATTTATGAATTTTGCTTTATAAAATTGAAGTATAGCAGAGCATGAAATACAACTTTTTAAGTAAGTTATTTTAAAATATTTATTGTTAAGTATTTAATGTTACTTTTAATAATAATATGTAAAATACTGCCTATTAGAAATGGCTCTATAGAACAAGAATAATTGCCAATGTTGTATGAACAAATCTAATTCACACTTTCACTTCATACCTAGAAAATAACCTGTTTTACTCTCTTTCCTTGCCTTGCCCGCTTGCTGTTATTGTTGGTGGTAATTTGTTAGCTTGTTTTTAAAATCCCTTTTTCATTTCTCATGCTTTCAGAAACAAATAATTTTTAAAATAGTCAAATTGTCATTTGAATATTCATTTGACTATTTTTAAGCAACATATGGCCTGAGCTCAGAGATTATTTCTCTACTAAATCATTCTGTTCTAAATGATTTACATGTAGTATCTCAACAATACTCCAAAATAAAAATATCCCTATTGTGTAGATGAAAGCATTTCTGGACATGTTCACAATGCCAATGAAAAAAAGAGTAAGGATTTGAGGCCAAAATTCTCTAATCACATTATTCTATAAACCACAAAATCAGACACAGAGTCAATTAGTTACAGATCTTCCCAATTTAAAGCTATCGTCACAGTTTTAGATGTTGACACAACAGATTCCACTATTTCCTCTATGTAAAGCGGCCACAAAAATCCCAACTCAGGATGAGGAAATGAGATTTGAGGAAGAAATACATTATATTTCCATAATCCATACAGTTTCTGTGGGTTTAATTTGTTCCTGCCCCCCATTTTCCCCTTCTGGATTGACCACAACCACAAAGTTATGTAGTATTTTATGTAGAGCTCAGACACTATGGAGAAGTCTAAGGTGATTCTAAGCATTCTAAAGTTGGCTGTTATCACTGTGAAAAACTGATTTGAGGAGGGTGGATAAAAACCCTAACCACTGTGCTGGAATGACTGAGAAATAAACCAACTGTTTCACAACCTCCTCCAGCTAAACTGTGAGCTGCTGGGCCACCATCATCTGCACCTGTGGACTAGGAGTGATCAGTTCCCAGAGAACAACAAAAATGCCAGCTTTATAATTTCTAGGTTCGAAATATGCCACTGGATATACAACAAAACATACCAGCAAAGGCATGCAGAGGCAGGGAGAGCAGCCTGCTGTGTCCACTTGAGCTTACTGTGGTGTGGAGCCAGGGACCTTTGCAGCAGGGACTGCAGGTGGACAAGCACGGAATGAGAAGAGGAAGTTGGAGAGACTTCTGCCTGAGCCCACAGCAAGGAAATTGGATTGAGTTGTATGAATTGCGCTTTGCCTACCCAGGCTTGATACTATGAAAATGACAAGCCATATGATAAAATTTAAGATTAAATATATCCAATGTAATGAATATTGTGGAAAAAAATGAAAACACAAGCCAGCAACATTTGAGCACCTTCCCAGCCCACTGCTGAATTACCAATGGATCCCCTTGTGCCTATATCCTCATTTGTAGAAGAGACACTTCTATACCTTATCCTACTCCCAGACACGATGTGGCAATTCAGTTATGCAGACTGAACCACACAGAAGTCAGGCTTCTCTTCCTTTTGGCAGTTTTTCTTCTATTTTCTCAGAACCTTAAAGTTGAGAGTAAAATAAATAAATAAATAAATAAGATACGGGTCATGCATAATCATTTTATCTTCCTAGGGGTTATCCTAAGTATGTACTCATCATAAGTCGTAATATAATGAGATCATCTCTGGAACTTTCTATCTAAGGATGATGATAAATGTAACAAAATCTCAGGCTGATTAAAATAATTGTTAATTCTATCTGGGGCAAATTATGTACCTTTGGGTACAAACTAGGGAATTTATCAAAAGTACTCATGGCCTGTTTTCCTTAGAAGGCTGTGGAAATAGATCCTTCTCTGTCTTTAAGAATATCAATTACCCAAGAGCTATTTGCATAACTTCATTGTTTACACAGTCAGCACACACTTCCCAAGCAGCCATTATCTCAGAGGCTGCTCCAGGCATAGCAGAAAAACAAAATCAGGAATCAAAACGCAAAGTCCTGTCATCATGATCGAAAATAAACAAAATAAATAGGTAAAATATAGAGTATTTTAGAATGTAAGTGACATTAAGAAAAATTAAGTACAAAAAAGTGGGAGGATTGGGTCACAATTTTAAATAAGTACCCTCAGAAGGTTCCACCTGGGTGAAATAGGAAGGCAGGAACAAGGATGTCTGGGGAGAGGGCTGTTCCACACAGAGGGAACTGCAAATGCAAAGGCTTAGAGGCAGTGGCTTTCCATGTGTGTCTGCAGCAGCTGCTTGAAGTCTTGCTCCAGCAGTGGGGCACACCTGGTTTCCCACCTCATCATGTCCACCCTCCCATGTGCCATGCTCCTCTCTGATCCACCATCTTCTCTGTCTAGACCCTTCTTTTTTCCAAAATACTTGCCACTATTAGCTCACACAGGCTGGGAAAGTCTCCCTCCAGTCCCTGCCGCAGTCACCAAGATTCCCTCCCTGGGAGAAACCAGTGTTATAAAGGTGATGGGAGTGCCCTTCAACAGATATTTTGTCCACACATGAGGTTATGCGTATAAATATTTCCTCCTATTTTACACAATAGAATCATTTTGTACAAACTGTTCTGTTTGTTGCTTTTGTTAAGAGGCTATGTTGGCCGGGCGCGGTGGCTCAAGCCTGTAATCCCAGCACTTTGGGAGGCCGAGACGGGCGGATCACGAGGTCAGGAGATCGAGACCATCCTGGCTAACCCGGTGAAACCCCGTCTCTACTAAAAAATACAAAAAAAAAAAAAAACTAGCCGGGCGAGGTAGCGGGCGCCTATAGTCCCAGCTACTCTGGGAGGCTGAGGCAGGAGAATGGCGGGAACCCGGGAGGCGGAGCTTGCAGTGAGCTGAGATCCGGCCACTGCACTCCAGCCTGGGGGACAGAGCGAGACTCCGTCTCAAAAAAAAAAAAAAAAAAGAGGCTATGAGAGTTTTAATTTTACTAAAACTTATTTAATAGAAAGTTGCAGGTTCTTTCTTTTATACAGAAACTGCATTTTTTAAACGTAATCATTTTTGGTTCAATTTCTGTAACTTTTACTATATGCCTGTATAATGTGTATAAGCTTAAGTCATAATACTGAAGTGCAAATGAAGTCACATCACGTTGTTGTTGTTGTTGTTGTTGTTCCTGATGCTGTTTTAAATAAAGTTAAAACTTTATTTTAACTTAGAAAATTGTTCAATCCCAATCATGTTTGGCAAGGGGTGGTTCCTTCCTTTCCCTGGCATTGTCTGAGAACCCTAGAGGATGACAGATGTGAAGGTGGTGGGAGGCTTTGCCTTGGGTACATGGTGGTGGGCATTATGCTGCATACATAGTTGTTAGCAGCACCAGGCATCCTACCTTCCTTGGTCCCTGGTCACTCAACCTTCCAACTGCAGATCCCTTCCCCAGTGACAAGAATTTAGAGCCATAGGCGTCCCCAAACTCATTCAACCCCTTAAGCCAGAGTGCTGCATGCAAGAGGGACATGGTTTCGTTATTTTTTCAACCATTAATATTTTTACCACTCTTTTGACAAAAATACTAAAAGCCAAGTTTGTTTATCTCTGTACCTCTCTTTTCTAAGGGTCTTTTCAGTTCACATTCTACAGCCCTGGAGCCTTCACCTTTCTTGGATCATCTTTGCTAATGTCCCTCAGTGGGTATAAAACACGAAGTTGTTTCCCAACTTGCCTCCCACACTGCACAGTTCTCCCCACATGTGTCCGAAGTCTCCAGACGTAATTCAATAACACGGAAGCTTAGGCTGTTCTGTTATTTCCAATATCACAAAGGAAACCGGCAAGAAACCATTTTTCTATATGTCCTATTAAGTTAGAAGCTTCGGGTGGTAGAATAATCATAATCTAGGCTAAGCCTTGGGCCTCCGTCATGCTTCACACTGTGTCTGCCTTCTGCTGTTTCTATTGTGCTGTGTTTCAAAGGTTCTGAATAGATTGTTCCAGAGTCTCTGGAGTTGAAAAATATTAAAACATGGACTCCTGAGGTATCAGGCTTCGATTTTCTTTGAGCACAGCATCCATCTACCCTGCAGTATTCAAGATTCCTGCCCTATCCCAACACCCTCAGGAAGCAGCCAGAACAACAAAGTTGTTCAGCAATTTCCTTAAACTTTAGAAGGATTTGTCTGAAATGGGGAAAACATATCACCTATGAAAAAAAGTTATTTTTATTTTTGACAAGGACTTTTCCAATTTATTTCACATTTATAACAGTATTTCTGTATTGTTTTAAATGATCCTTAGCAGAACATGATTGTAGTAGTTTGGATAATAACCCCCAGACTAAAAGTTCTGAATCCCTGGATCCTGTCAATATTGGCTTCGATGTCAAATACTTTGCTAATATGTCAATGATCTTCACATTGGAAGATGATCCTGGATTATCCAGTTGAGGCTTAAATGTAATCACAGGTATCCTTACCTGTCAGAGGGAGATTTGATCACACATAAAAAGAAATATAAAAATAGAACAGAGAGAGATTTTTAAATGCTGGCCTCAAAGACTGGAGTGATATGACTATAAGCCAAAGAATGCCATGGCCACCAGATGCGGAAGGAGCTAGAAACAGACTGTCCCCCAAAGCAGGGGTTCCCAAACCCTGGGCCATGAACTGTTACCAATCCCTGGCCTGTTAGGAACCAGGCTGCGCAGCAGGGGGTGAGTGGTGGTTGAGCAAATGAAGCTTCATCTGTATTTATAGCAGCTCCCCATTGCTTGCATTGCTTCCTGAGCTCCACCTCCTATCAGATCAGCAGCAGCATCAGATTCTCATAGGAGCATGAACCCTATTGTGAACTGTGCATGCAAGGGATCTAGGTTTCGATCTCCTTATGAGAATCTAATGCCTGATGATCTGTCACTGTCTCCCATCGCCCCCAGATGGGACTGTATAGTTGCAGGAAAACAAACTCAGGTCTCCCACTGAGTCTACATTATAATGAGTTATAATTATTTCATTATATATTACACTGTAACAATAATAGAAATAAAGTGCACAATAAATGTAATGTGCTTGAATCGTCCTGAAAACCACCCCGCACCCACAACCACTGGTCCCTGGAAAAATTGCCTTCCTCAAAACCAGTCCCTGGTGCCAAAAACGGTCGGGGACTGCTACACTAAAGCCTCTAGAGGGAGTATGGCCCTTCTGATATTTTGATTTTGGCTCAGTGATATGATTTTGTACTTCCATTTCCACATAGGTGAGAAAATGAAATTCTTTTGCTTTGGCCACCTAGTTTGTGATAATTTGTTATAGCAACCAAGGGAAATGAATAAAATTAGAAAGTACCATTTTTAAAAAAGGAATGCTTCAAAATATAGTCTTTTGGCTGGGCACAGTGGCTCACACCTGTAATCCCAGCACTTTGGGAAGCCGAGACGGGTGAATCACCTGAGGTCAGGAGTTCGAGACCAGCCTGGCCAACATGGTAAGACCCCATCTCTATGAAAAATAGAAAAAGTAGCTGGGTGTGGTGGCGGGGGCCTGTAATCCCAGTTACCTGTGGGGGCTGAGGCAGGGGAATCACTTGAACCTGGGAGGCAGAGGTTGCAGTGAGCCAAGATTGCACTATTGCACTGCAGCCTGGGCAACAAGAGCCAAACTTTGTCTCCAAAACAAACAAACAAACAAACAAAGTGTAGTCTTTTGAAGGTACAAAGTTAAACACAAGGAGAAAAAAATACAGGTAAAGAAAAATTATGCTTTTCAACATTCTAGTTCATTTTTGCCCTAATTATGTCCCAGAGAAGCTTTCCCATATTAGGAACTAACACTTGTTGAGTGCTTACTCTGTGCTAGGTTCCATACAACTTGCTTAGCATACATTACTCTGCTTAATTTACAACAACACTATCTGGCACACAATTATGTTCATTTTGCTTGGAAGGGAACAAGCTTTGAGTGAGGGTAAACTCATTGCCCTAGTCACACAGCTGTTGGTGGCATTTCCTGAAAACCATTGTGGGGAACTGGTATCAAAGCACATATTATTATGCTGTGAAAGGGCCCCCAAAATCACTAAGCTAAAGTGAGAATTCAAGCTGGAAACTGTTTAGGACAAATCTGCCTCCCATTCTATTCAAAGTCATCCCTCTGCTCATTGAGATAAATGCATATCTGATTGCCTCCCGTAGAAAGGCTAATCAGAAATTCAAAAGAATGCAAACATTTGCCCCTTAGCTCTCTGTGAACTGGAAGCACCCTCCCTGCTTTGAGTTGTCCCACCTTTCCAGACTGAACCAATGTTCATTTTACACATGTTGATTGATGTTTCATGTCTCCCTAAAATGTATAAAACCATGCTGTGCTCTGACCACCTTAGGTACATGTCGTCAGGACCTCCTGAGGCTGTGTGTCATGGGCATGTGTCCTCAACCTTGGCAAAATAAACTTTCTAAATTAACTGAGACCTGTCTCAGATTTTTGGGGTTTACATTTTGGTAACCATGAAGGGATTCTGAGTGGAGATGCTGTTGACCTTTGAAAAATCACCTATTGGTGCTTAGTACCAGCATGAGCTAACCTGATGGCTTAAACCAACAGGACAATTTGCTGAATTCTGGGAGCACCCCTTCCAGAGAATCCCTGATCTCCCCAAATTTGGTCAAGATCTAAAGTATATTTTGCTGTACAACTCCTTTTTCTTTTGAAGTTTTACTTGTATTCAACAAGGAAGACACGATTTCCTGTTTCCATGATGATGGAAGGCAGGTAACTCCTTTATGAAGTTTGAGCTTGCTCCCAGTAGGGAAGAGGAGTTTGAGTCTTTTCTTCCTTCTAGGATGATAGAAAACAGTCTTCAGTCTGAGACTCATTCCTAGGTAAGTAGCTGAATTGGTGTTTTTTCTTGGCTAACACTTAACAACCAGAAGGTCCTAATCTCTCTTTACCATTAGAGTGCTCAGTGATCATGTTGTTGGGGTTTTTGTTGTTCTTGTTTGTTTTGTCTTTCTCCCATCAGATTTGACCAACACTATCTGACTTGGTCAAATCTGAGTGAGAATTCGAAATTAAGGTACCAAAGCCTCTCTAAACTGGCCAAAATTCCTCGCAGCTGCAAAAGAAGAAACCAAAAGAAAAATATCAAAAAACCATGTGCTTGGTTTCAGTGTTTGCTTCCTGTATTAAAAGAAAAAAGTTCTTTCATTTACTACTTTTCTTCCACCCTATACCTCCTGCTCCCTTTGCCATCTGCAGTACCAAAACATATCTAGAGAAGATATCTAATGACTTGAACCCCTTTAAAGAATTCAGAACAAAGGCACCACTCACTTATTTTGGGTGTTTCTTTGTGGAATTCCAAGAGCCATGGACAGATTCTTCTTAGGTCTAAAGCTCTGTTTACTTGTATTGCATGACCTGATCTTTTTGGCTTTGGGGGTACCAGAAATGTCCTTGCACTGTGAGAGGATTTGACCTTGGTGTGTATAATGGTGGATGAGAGCTACAAAGTTATGAGTGGCCTAGTACAATTTACAGGAAGTGGTCTTGGTTATTTTTTTTCTCTTTTAGGAAGTTGTTTAAGAATCCAAATTTTAGTTAGGAGACACATTCTAAAGAGTCTTCTGTATTGCTTTTTCTCCCTAAATTGATCTCAATTCAGTTTATCTGTGCATATTTGCATGAGGAACTGAACTGTTGTTTTCATAGGTAAATGAGAGACTGAGTTTCCTCAGCTCTGAGGAGAAAGGACATTTGCTCCTCCCAGCTGAAACGTGCCCCTGGGTGAATGGGGTCCTTGTGGGAGTGTCTGAGGCATTGACCCCCAACAGCATGCAGCAGCCCTGCAGGGAAATCCTCAACGAAAGTTAATTTAAAAAATGGGTTATCCAGAAAACCAATGCAAGGGCTTATCACCCAGTGTTTTGAGCCCTCTCAGAGGTCATAGGCCTCTAGAGAGAGAAACTGACACACATAAGAGGGTGGGAACAACTCAGTGGTGACAGACTGTGGAGTTCTGCTCATAAGCAGCACACATCAATCCATCACACAAACACCCTAGGCCACAGCTCAGTTCCTCCTTTATGGAAAAGAAAAAAAAAAGCAGGAAACAAATAAACTAAGAATGTGGAGAAGACAAGGAGAATGACCCCTTTTTTGAACCACTCCATAGGCTTTAAGGCACCTCTATCTGCCAGAGTAAAATGGAAGTCATATGGTCTTCATGCACATCTACATTAAGGAAAAAGAGCCCTAAGGTCGACCTGCAAGTTATAGAGTCCCTAGAGTCCCTGTTTTTCTATTTTCTTTTTTGCCTGCTTTGTACCTGCTGTTACTTTTCTACTGAGATAAAAGCCACTGTTTGGATGTAACCGTTTTTTGTTTGTTTGTTTGCAAACCAGCAAATTTGTATTTATATCATTATCATGGCTAAAGTACTGAAGTAAAAGCTATAGAACCTTGGTGTATGTATGTGTGTATGTATATGCATGAGTGTATATATTTGAAAGCCTTTATAATAAACTTCTAAAATTTTATGTTCAGTTGAAAATTTAACTGACAATTGCCTAGGGTAAGACTTAAAAAGAAGAAGGCTGGGCATGGTGGTTCATGTCTGTCATAACAGCACTTTGGGAGGCCAAGGTGGGTGGATTGCTTGAGGTCAGGAGTTTGAGACCAGTTTGGCCAACATGGTGGAACCCTAACTCTATTAAAAATACAAAAATTACCCAGGTGTGGTGGCACATACCTGTAATCCCAGCTGCTTGGGAGGCTGAGACAAGAGAATCGTTTGAACCCAGGATGTGGAGGTTGCCATAAGCCAAGATTGCGCCATTGTACTGCAGCCTGGGCGAGAAAGTGAGACTCCATCTCAAAAAAAAAAAAAAAAAAAAAAAAAGAAGAAGGGAAAAAAAAGGTCTTTATTAATCTATAAGATATACATTTTTTGGCAGGCCTAGTACATCTACATATTTATGTGTTGTGTACACAATGTTTCACTACTAAAAAGTATATAAAAGAGCTCTAATTAATTGGCTTAAAAAATAAATAAAAGTGCTTAAATCAGATACTAAAGAAAAAAAAACTAGTCAAATGCTATTTCAAGTTCATGTGACTTAAAATCTTTAATAAATAAGCTGACTTTAAAATTATTTCTAAAATAAGATTAGAAATGTCTTAAGAATTTGCCAGCATACATTTTTGTTTGCATTCATTAATCAAGAAATTTTATACTTATCCCTGCCAAATGCTATAAGGTGTCAAAACTGGGCAAAGGGGTTACAAAACTATAAATCTAGCCCAAAGCAGACTTATCTTTGTTTGTGTGATCTTTAATAAATAAGACATTGATATTAGTTTAATGAAAATAGCTGCATCGTAAATTCAGTAAGATTACTGTAACTTCTAATCTTGTGACTTTAGGTGATCTAGCCCACAGGCAGTAAGATTTGTTAATGTCTTTGTTTCAAAGCTAAACTATAAACTAAGTTGTTCTCAAAGTTAGTTCAGCCTATGCTCAGGAATGAACAAGGGCAGCTTAGAGCTTAAAAGCAAGACTGAAGTCAGGTAAGTCAAATCTTTTTCACTGTCTCAGTTATAATTTTGCAATGGTGGTTTCATAACTTTAAATGATGACTATCTCAGTTTTCATAAATAATCTAAGTAAATAATTAGGTAAATGTATAGGATGAATACTTGTAGACAAAGTCTTCATAATTTAGAATCTAAAGTTATATTAAATTAAATAATAGGTATTTCATTATTTCGGTATATTTCGAATAAAAATATATTTGTAAGAAAACATTTTTTCTTAAAAAAAAAGTGTGTCCTTTTAAAAAAAGTGAACAATTTTTTTCTATTTCAAGGCTTATTTAAAGGTCATGCATAAAACAAGGTAAAAGGAACAAGGAAATAAGAGAGATGTTGTGGGGGTCATGACTGGTAGGCCTCCCAGCCATGTAGGACTGTGAGTCCATTAATACTCTTTTTCTTTATAAATCACCTAGTCTCAGGTACATCATGATCAATAGTTTGAAAACATGCTATTACAAATGTAAAGAAAGTTACAAAAAATAAAGAGTGTTTCTGTGGTAAGAAAGCTTAAAGAGAAATAATTTCGTATCAGAAAGAATTTTATATAGTAAATTTAGACCTAGAATAATATGACTGGTTGTTTAAGAAAGAAGGACTTTCAGGAAAAAACAGAAAGTCCTAGCATATCATGGATGGTCTGTGTGTATCAAAATAAGAGAATTCACTAAAAAAAAACCCAAAAACTTCTTTATGATCAAGTTTTCATATTATTATTAAGCTTTGATTTGCTTAGGAAAAAAACTGAGATTAAAATTTTCTGTTTTAATTAAGGTTATTGCATCCATGTATCTCTCTATATGCACTTTAAAAGTGCTTGTTACATTGAGTTACAGGGCTTTGACTCCTGGGTCTTAAAAGAACACCAAATCCTGCTAAATGTTAAGCAATGACAGCAACTAAAACCCCATCTTTATGCCAAGTAGAAGATTGCAATCAAAATAAACTGCATTCCTGAAACACTGGGCCAGAAATTAAAGCTATTCAGCTCCCCAAGGCCCAGTCACTAGCATGGAAGAAGTGGATGTGAGATTATAAGGGCTGATTTTGAGAGATAAAATAAGTTCAGTTTCTTTATAAATTAATCATTAATGTCAAAGGCACATTCATGCAAGACCAGCATAGTGACCTATGTCAGATTAACAAGGTTTTCTTGAAGCATTAACTGACCCCTAAAAAAAGGCTATAAAAGTTACAAAAAGCTAATGAGAGTTATATTTTATGTTCTGGATAAAAATTTTATAGATTGTATATAAAATTTTAAAAAACAAATTTAATTGTCAGCATAAATTTTAATTGTCTTTATGCTGTCTTTATTAGAGCTTATTGTTTGGAAAATTAAGTCTTCTCTCTCAAAAAATGAAGGTTTTAACCTTTTATTCAAAAATCCTTGAGCTATCTAACACTTTGGTCAAATGAATGACTTATTTTACAATGACTTGTGGTATTAAGTATTTTAAACATTTGATATTTGACAAAGTTTCCAAAATCAAATTACAAATTATATCTTTTTCTTATCTAATTAATTCTTTAAGATATTAGGTTCCCTAAAGTCCAAAAATGGCATAATTTGGTTTACTTGGTATAAAAATTATACAGGAAACATTGTCACATATGCAATGGTGTTTGGTTTTGTTTAGGCTATATTTGCATAAATATGTTAGGCTATATTTGCATAAATATGTTATTGGTATTTCAAAATCATGGGAAACTCCTATAATTCTGATATGACTTAGTGTACGTTATCAGTAATAATTATAATTGTTAAATTACTGTGAACCACAGCAATAACAAATTTTCTTGTTAATTGTGTATTTGACTAGGGCTGTCCTAAAACCTTTTGACATCCACAGACAATTGCTGTCTTGTTTTAATCCTCCGCAGTAGGTGGTTTTATAATCAGCTATGGAACTCTAACAGGTTGTCTTAAATGCAGGTTTCTGATAACTTTGGAGATTGTAACATTAGAATAGAGAAAAAAAATGTTCAGGACTCTCATGGAGAGCTAAAATGTTCATGAATGTCAGGCAAAACAGGAGTTGACTGCATAAACTGAACTAATAGAAGACTGATCTTTTCAACTTTTAAGTAAAAAAGTTGCGATCCTTTGCTTTTTTTTTTCAGAGCCAAGAAGACTTTTCTTTTAAGCTGTTTACACCTTTTAACAATTGAGTAAAGTATACTCCTATGAACAAATTTTGGAGCATATTTATTTCTCTCTCCCTGATTTCTCCAGAATTTGGAAACCATTTGTGAGTATTCTTAACTTATGACAATGCAGTTATTTACATAAGTGTATAAGAATCTGTTTTCATTTATTACAGGATACAACTGGAGAAGCTGGCTATTTTGCCAAGGCTTTGACTGGAATGGTGTGCTTTCCTTTAAGGAATCAAACTTGACTTATGGAGTCAATAAAAGTCCCTTAAAAAACTGGCTTCCTACCTTTGTCTACACAGCCCCTATAAAGGGCTCCTGATCTCTGGTAAGTAAAGAATGTCACTTTCTGAAAGGCCCAGGAGCCTCAAGTTTATCTTGGAACCTCAAGAGGAGAGGATGACCCAACTCATAGTTATTTGATGGCACAAATCCATGGTTCAGCTAGGCTTTTAAAAAGTCTTATCTGAGATTCCTTCTATGGAACAAAGTTTCATCAAAGCCAATTTAAAAGCCTATGTAGATATATAATTATTATTGCTTTACTGTATACAAATAATTAGGCTAAGTATAACATAGCAAACCAGTCCTACCATGATTTTTCTTTTGTAAAAATGGGAAACTGGAGAGAAAAAATATGTTCCAAAACAAATCCAAAGATTCTAGTCTTGCCTAATGCTTTTCCATTTTTATTATGTTCTACCGTTTGGACCTAATTCTAATTTTTCTTGGCTACAAGTTTTAAAAATAATGTTTTCAATTTTTTTCCTTCTTTTTTCCCATTTTTTTTCTTATTTAGAGTCACTGAAAACTATGCTATGCCTTCATAAAGCCCTGTGAGCTGAAGCTAGACAACTTAAACTTCAGAAGAATATAACAGCAACCTATTTACATAAATAAGCCACTTTCATACCTGCCTACTAATGTATGGACTTTAGAGTAATGTAGCCTATATCCATTTTCCAGGATTGTTCTTCTGTTCATTGTGTTTTTCGTTCTTCCTCCCCCTATTTTCTCTTCACAGGACATGAGACTTCATAACCTTTTAAAAATGAGATTTCCTAATAGCTTGGGACCTACCTGTCTAGGAATAAACCATCCTAGCCATGAGAGATCAGACAAAACCTGGGACTAGAGATTTGTTTTCTTCTAAAATGCTTTCTCCAAGAGATTTTTAAAAACAAAAGGGGGGAAATGTGAAAGGAAAATATCTTGGGCCCCCAGAATCACTAAGTTAAAGAGAAAATTCAAGCTGGAAACTGTTTAGGGCAAAACTAGCCTCCCATTCTATTCAAAGTCATCCCTCTGTTGAGATAAACGCATATCTGATTGCCTCCTTTGGAAAGGTTAATCAGAAACTCAAAAGAATGCAACCATTTGTGTCTCACCTACCTGTGACCTGGAAGCCCCTGTCTGCTTCAAGTTGTCCTGCTTTTGCTTCAAGTTGTTCCAGCTTTCTGCACTGAATCAATGTTCATTTTACTTATGTTAATTGATCTCTCATGTCTCCCTAAAATATATAAAACCAAGTTGTATTCTGACCACTTTGGGCACGTGTCATCAGGATCTCCTGAGGCTGTGTCGTGGGTATGCGTCCACAACCTTGGCAAAATAAACTTTCTAAATTAACCGAGACAGGTCTCAGATTTTCAGTGTTCATAATACACAGAGTGACTTTTTTATGGTAATGTCTTATAACAACACAAACGTACTTTGTCTTAGAGCCACTTCACATGCTAAGACTTTATAAAATGCCATACTGAAGAGACCTCTTTAGTTGGTCTCTTATGATATACAAGAGTGGTTTTTGTATAAAGCTGTTTTATTACATAATATTAACCTCAAAAAGCTAGGAATGAGAAAAAAATGAATAAAAATTAAGTGTGGAGGACCTACATGAATTGGACTATGTATTTTGGAGGGACATTTAAAAAGACTTGAAGACGAAACAAACCAGAAATCTTATGGAAAGAAAAACATTGCAAATACATGACTTTTTTAGAGGTAATTTATACGAATAAAGTAACACTATTTAAAAATATAAGGAAGTGCTTTTTGACAAACTGCAACATGATGGGAAAATTTAACTTTAAAACCAAATTAAGATGAATAACTGAGAAAATTTTGTAAAATACCAGTAATTAAGAATTTTCACAGAAAATAAAAATATTAAATTTTTATTTTAATATTAAAATTTTACCACAAGTGAAAGATAATTATTGGTGTTTGAATAGACAGAAAAATGAAATAGAAAAGAAAGTCCAAAACTGCACCTAAGCACATATAACAATTTGACTAATAATAAAGTAGTCAAATGAGTTTAAAAAAAGATGAATCATGTAGTAAATAATCCTAGAATAATTAGTACATATTGTTTCACAACGAGTCACACACATTAGTCTTCTTATTACTCAAATTTGCCAAGCATTTTATGCATAAATTTGCTTTTCTCTTTTCCCAGAATGCTTTGCCAATGCACATGGCTGCCTCATTATTTCCCTTTTTTCTTTTCTTTTCTTTTTTCTTTGAGACAGGGTCTAACTCTGTTGCAAGAGCAGTATTACAATCATGGCTCACTGCAGCCTCCACCTCCCTGGCTCAAGTAGCAATCTTCCTACCTCAGCCTCCTGAGTAGTTGGGACTACAGGCATGTGCCACCATACCTGGGTAATTTTTTATTTTTTGCAGAGATGGGGTCTTGCTATGTTGCCCAGACTGGTCTCAAGCAAGTCCTGGATGCAAGCAATCTACCCACTTCACTCTCCCAAAGTGCTGGGATTACAGCTGTGAGCCGCCATGCCTGGCCATGGCTGTCTCATTGTTATCTTCAATTCAAATGTCAACTCTTCAGCACTTCTGCTTACTACCCAATTACCCCATACCACTATGACCAAGTCAGCCTCTTTTCCTTTTATCTGTTTTTCTTTATAGCTATTATCTTTATTAGAATTTTTATTGCTTGCTTCACTAACTAAAACGCCTGGCATACAAAAGCTGGCCAATAGATATTTGGTTAAGGAATAAGCTAATATTGTAGAGAAAAGACAATTTTTTAAAAGTTTATAAAATCTCAAAATTTTATGTCAAATATCATGACAATTAAGAAAATATAACATGAAAAACATTTACAAACATAGGAAATTAGCTATAGATTTAAACTTACAATTAAAAATTATTAGCTTCCCGATAGAAGAATTGTGAAGTGGAAAAGTGGGTGATTCACAAAGGAATAAATACAAATATCTATAAAAATACAGACAAAATTAGACAACTAATAAAAGAAATGAATATTAGAACAAGAAAATATTTCTACTTGCCTTTACCAAATTGACAATGACTCTATAAATTATTTTTATCAATTGTAGCCAATCAAACGGACAAATATTTCATATATATGATATCTCTGCTTGATTAATTTCCTATTGCTTATCAGGAAAAGAATTCCAGTCATTCTTCTACCACATGTTTATTACACACTTAAGTCTCAGAAGCACCATTTATATGATGGAAATTTAACAATGAAACTGAAAATGTTCCTGAACTAAACTCTAGCGTATATTATATGCTATATACATTATATAGTGAGACTGACACTAAATAGATGAACATCGATCAGTGGAAAAATGAGTGTACAGAGAGTAAAACATTGAGAAGTGATGGAAAGTGATGAGAGCAGCTACCTCAGATTGGATAGTGAAGAACAGCCTCTCTGAAGTGGCATGTAGGCTAAAGCTGAATGAAGAAATTGGCTGAAAGTGCGGCGTTGGAAAGATCAAAGTGAGGACCTTCCACTCAGAGACTGCTAATGCAGGGTTCATACATTATGGAAAAGCTTAGTGTGTTAAGAACAAGAAAGTGAATGTGCATAATAGATTGATTGATACTTAATGAAGTCAGAGAGATTATGCAGGATCCAGGTCAGGTAAGGTTGTCTACACCAGGGAAAGAATATTAGATACTAGATGAAATGAGATGAAATTGGGAGATTTTTAAGCGGGAGAATAATGTACTTAATTTATGCTTTATAAAAGATTACTGTGACTGCATAGTGGTGAACTGGAAAGTTACACAAGGATAATGAAATCAGCACAGCCAAGCGGGAGGATGCTGTAGAAATTCAAGGAGGTGATAATGACTTGCATTATTAGGATGGTGCGCGGGGAAGTGTATAAAAGTAGATGCAATTGCAGTATTGCTTTGAAGGCAGTTGAGTGGGTGTAGTGATAGATTTATGGGGAAAGGAAGAAGAAGCATTAAGAAAACACCTAGATACTTGGCTCAAGAGTTCCTCAGAGAAGAAAAGGATGGACCATCTGACTGGAGAATGGACTGGTGGGCAGAAAGCCCAGCAGATGCTAGTGTGGAGAAATGTCTGTGCGTGTGGACTGGGCCAGAAGCTGATGCATTTCAGATCCTGCTGGTGTGGACAGGTGAGGGTTTTTTCCCTAGTGCTGTGATGCTACTACCTAAGCCTATCAAATTAAGCCATCACTCCAGGGAGAAAGTGGATAGGGAAATCCATTGCTCCCAAAATTTATGTTTACCCTGAGTTGATAAAAGTTACACTTTCTACCATGAGGCATATGGAACCTTGCAGAAACTATATTATATAGACAATTCAGTTGATGGTTTAAAAATGTTATGCTGTGTATGTACCTAGAGGAATATGTTCCTGCTAAGCTCCATTTATTACATGTTTCCACTGTGTGCCGAACTATAGTAACATATTTACATGTGTTAGTCACTTAGTCCTTACAAAAACAATCCAAGATTATCCCCATTTTTCAGATGAGAATCTTGAGTCTCAGAGGGATTATGAGATTTATTACTCAGTTTGAAGTGAGAGGGCCAAGATTAAAATTCTGTCAGGACTGAATCAAAAGTCCACAGATTTTTGCATCTGTGGCAAACTTCCACGAACGATCTCTCATCACACCATCTCTTACTGAGGAAGTGACACAACCTGAATCAGTGGAATGTGGTTATTTTCTTCTTACGTCCCTGGGGCTAAGGAGCATTTCATTTCTACAGCTCGGCGCTTTCTGGTAAGCAGTTATGCTCTTTTCCTGTAGAAGAGGAACGAGAAATTATTGTGCTCATGGGGATTTTAAAAGTTAGAGCAATGGAACTTCTAGTGCTGTTCTTCCTCACCTCTCTCTTCTCCTTTCCCATTTTTGTTCTCAGATGACAACCTTGCCTTTTAGTTGATTGAATGTGGTGAAGACATCAGACAGAAAACTCCACAAGTAGCTGCCACCATGTCAACTTGCTCACATACACTTGGACCCAGAATTCACCTATTTCTGTTTGAGAAGAAATGTTCGGCTAAGGAAAGAGAAGGTATTGAATAGCCTCTGATTTGGACTGATTGGTGCGAGTGTATCTGTGTGTGCTGTATGTGTTTGCATGTGTGTGTGTGGTAGAGAGTATGTTCATGTGTGGTGTGTGGTACACATGTGTGTTTGTGTGCTGTGGCACGTGGTGCTGTGTGGGGAGAGGAAGGGAATGGTTGACTAGACGAAGAGCTCTCTCGAGGTGAATTATCATGAAATTAAAGTGATCCCAGTAACTATGGTGATGCACACTATTCTAGTTGAGTTTGGCTGCACAGCTTCATGCAGTGCAGACAATGAGTTGTGTCTACCTAGGGCTATGGATGAGTCGAGCAGGATGGGAAGAAACGGAGCTGATTATGAATTCAAAGTCTTTATTATAAAACTTGACTCCGTGTCACTTCCAGCCCTACCCCCACCTCATGTCCAATATGATCCCATTTCCAGCTGTTCCCTTCTCCCTCTTGCTTAGTTCACTGCAGACACACTGGCCTCCAGGCCTGCTCCCAGCTCAGGGTCTTTGCATTCACTCTTGCCTTTGCCTGGTATCTCTCTGGCCCCCTCCCTGTCCTCCTCTTTCTTTAAGTTGTCACGCAAATGTTACATCCTGCTGAGGCCTTTCCTGGCCACTTTACAGAAAATCCACTCTACCTGACATCCCATGTCTGCTTTATTCTTTCCATTAGCCTCGCCACCTGAGTATCAATTTAATTCACTTGTCTTATTTACCTTGTTAATTGTTTTATGTTGAATGTAAGCTCAATCAGAGTAGACATGTTTGTCTTTCATCGACATAGATCTTTACTCTAGTTTCCCTTCTACATCCTATCTTTGCTCTACATGGCTACTTAATAAAGCAATGATATTTGTTGAAGAAATGAACAAATGAATGAATGGACAGATGGACAGAATTTTAGCGAGTAAGGAGTAAGACATGACAGGGATGAGGGATGGTGAAACAGTGAAAGGTTTAAAGACTAGGGAGCTAAGAATTGTTGACATTGGGGTATCAGAGGGATGGAATGGGGAAAAATGAAGGGGATGATCATAGTATGGGATAAAGATACAGGCAAGACAAGGTTTCTAAGGTATAATTATGAGAATAAGGTGTTGAGAAGTGAAATGAAAAGTATTAGCTCCTTAAAGGAGAGGAGGCCAAGGAGGACATATTGCATAACTATTGAAATCACCAAGAACAGGCTTGGATTTGGAAGAATGACAGTGAAACAGGAACTAATCTTCAGAGAATCAGGGGAGTGGTCTTGAGTTAAGAGAGACTGTGATAAGGAGGGAAGGTGCCTGGTAAGCCTCACAACATGAAGTTATGAGTTTTAAGAAAGAGACAGGATATGGTTTGGAAGTGGCCCTGTGAAGCCAAGAGAAAAGGTAGAGGAAAAAGGCACATGGCCTAGAGGGCTGTGGAGAAAGCTGAGCCTGTGGTATTGACTGAGGACTTGTCTCCAGCTGGGGAGGTTTTTGTTTTGTTTTGCTTTGTTTTGTTTTTGTTTCTGTTTTTTGTTTTTTGGTTTTTTTTTTTTTTTTTTGGTTTTTTTGTCGCTACCATATACAGAACATATAGAGAAATTTAAACCAGAGGTAATGTACAGATGGAGACGAACTAAGAAAAACAGAGTTCAACATAAAGCCCCAAACCTTAATAGTGCTTCAGGTCTTAGTTATGATTTAATTTTTAAATTAAACAAAATAAATATGATTTGTGTATTTTCCACATTTCCAATAATAAACACATATTACTCTTCAATCAGAAGACGACCCAAAAAACTTCATGTTTAAATTACCATTGAGGGCACAACCGTATATACTTAAAAAAAAAATTACCATGGAGGTTTTATGTCAAAGCATCCTTGTTGATCTTCAGCAAATGCAAATCATCCAGGAGTTTGTGACTGCACCTTGCTGCCCTGTGCAAGTTCTGCTGCAGCATTTCCAGAAACCCACTGCCCTGCTATTCCTTTCCCCACTATTTTCATGTGTACCTGCCTCAATGCAATTAAATGTTGAGAACCTGATTAGGCCTTCTGGAGAGCCATCACCAGGCCACAACACTGTCCTGTGCTACCATGCTGACTTGTGATACCATGCTGCCTACTGACATTTTTCAGACTGAAATACAAGGCCATTATCAACTTTTACCTAAAGCTGCTAACTCTAGTAACACCTTCTAATCCACTTTGATTACAGACATTTGGGTGTATCACTCTCCTTCACCTTGACTCCATTATTACCACCAGATTAAATATATTAGAAGTTTAATTGAGCTCTAATATTAATTAACAAACTTCAAGGTCTGGTCGCTGCATTTCAAACTAAGGGACATACAAATTCAGCAATTAAGTTTACAATTAAATAGAGATACTGAATTAATAAGCATTATACATATTTAGTGTTTTATAATTAAAATAATTTTTAAAATACATTATTTCATTCCAACACTAAACTAATTTAAACTATTTGCCTTCATTAGGACATAAACTTAATACTGGTTACAGACTCTTGTTTTCCTGACTACTAACTTAAACAATAGCAAAACTATTTAGCATGCACAGCACAGAATGTAAGAGATCAAGGTAATCAAAATTATCATTAACTGGTGGGATAAATTTGTCCTTTCTCCTTTTAGTCTCCAGCAGTCCTAAAAATATTGTGCAATGTGAAGTCTGTAAAAGGGACAAACAAGTTGACTAGACTGTGCCTGGTGGAAAGAATTTAAAAGCAAATTTTTTCACTTGCTTTCTATCCAAAATAGTGTCTTCAAATTTTAATTCAAAAATGTTGTGCTTGAGCTTTTTATCTGCTTTAAATTTGTTTTTCTGCTTAAAAATAAGGTGGGGATGTTTTCATAAAAAAATGACAGTGTTGTGATTCAACCAGAAAGGAACATAATCTGTAAAAATCTGTCTTCAGAAAAACAATTCCTTCCCTTCAGAGGGTATGTGGTTTGTTGGTTCCAATGCAGGCATTTTTTTTTCTTTTTTTGTGTAGTTCCATGACAGCCAGGTTACTTATCTCTCTTCTCCCTCCACCTTCTTGATAATGGAATGGTCTGATTGTTTCTAAAGTTTTATTGATGTATAATTGATATATAAAAAGTTGCACATACTCTATGTATATAATTTAATGATATAAGCATGCACCTACGAAACCATCACCATGACCATGTTGCTGAACATATTTATCACCTCCAAACATTTCCTTGTGTTCTTTTGAGTGTGTTTCTTGTTTTTGCTGTTTGGTTGACTTGGCAGGGGTTGCTGTTGCTGTCTATTCGTGGTAAGAACATGAACATGAATTAATGTGAATTGAGAGTTATTATTATATGTAAACTAAAGAAGCTTTAAAAGTCTAAGACCAGAAAGGAGACTGAACACCCAGTGGATTAAGTGCATGGCCTTCCTGAACAGGAGAGCAAATAACCCAGCAATGGCAACGCAAGATAGCAACTCCCAGGGAAGGGGTTACATTTTATCCACAGCAGCACTAGAAACAGTTCCTGGGCACATCTTGCTTTTTAAGGCTGCTCTTCAGAGGAACAGCTAGTGTCTGTTAGATTAATTCCCAGCAGATTAATTCCCAGGAGTCTGGAAATGAAGTGACCATAATCGGCCTAAAACAGGAAAGTGTGTGGCTGTCTGTGGGGGGAAAACAGGAAAGTGTGACCTGGAGGGATAAACCAGTACAGGCTAAGAATTCCTGCTACCTCTCGGAAATGCATTCTTTAGAGAGTCTAGTGAACTCTAGGGAGATTGTAAGTACAAGAACTTGCCGTCCAAAGTTTCACGCATACATTAAGTTCTGTAACAAGAGAACCTTTGAGGAATTTATTGGTGATACCCTTTGTGTGCTACTGTACATTTATCAGCCAATAAATGGAAGATTAATTCTCTATCCTCCCTCACAGGGTCAGATGAACTGTTGAGTCCTGGGCGACTCAAAATTCTGGTAGGATCTGGCATGAGCTTAGAGGATGATTGTCAGGGAAATGGGGCTCTGAGCCTCTCAGATGTCCAGGAAGTCAGGACTTTCTCAGAAAGGGCAGGATGCTGGAAAGAGAAAGCAGTCCATTTGTGTTGTGGCATCAAAATATCTTAGACTGTTATATCAAAATACCTAAAGCTGCTCTTGAGAGAAGCAAGAGAAATAAACCATGAGAAATGTATTGTTCACAGTTCTGGAGACTGGGAAGTCCAAGATCAAAGCACCAGCAGATTCAGTGTCTTCTGAGAGTCCATTCCTCTTAGATGGCACCTTCTATGCATGCTCACATGGTGGAAGGGGCTGGCGAGCTGCTTCAGATTTCTTTTATAAGGGCACTAATCTCATTCACAAGGGCTCCACCCTCATGACCTGGTCACTTCCCAAAGATCCCACCTCTTAATACCAACATATTGTGTATTCAATTTCAACATATACACTTTGGGGGAACATAAACATTGAGATCATAGCAGAGAGGAAGGGCCCAATTTTTTCCAGCAGCAGAGAAGGCTGCTGAAAAAATAGCAGAGGGACAAACACACAGAGAACAGTTCCTTATAGCTGCTGATCAAGACAACCTTCATGTTCTCCTTGGTTTGACTACACCCCAGAGGGGTTTCTCCTACTTCTAGGAACCTGCCCTCCCTCTCACCCTGTCCTTACATAATCCAGTTGCCCTAACCCCTGCGGTCTCTCCCTGATTTTTCTTAGAGCATTTACTTTAGGCACTTGCCATTGTCAATTCTTTTTCTGCCCCTTTGTGGTGTAAATTTTTAGAAGGCTTCTGCCTGTTTTGCAACCCAGGACTGTCTTTCTTAAGTACCTTGGAGTCATCCCTTTTCAATGTAGTCATCAAGATTGATGATGCCCTTCTCTCCCAGTCTCCGTGGGAAGGTGATATAGTTTGTATATTTGTCCCTGCCCATATCTCACATTTAATTGTAATCCCAATGTTGGGAGAGAGAGTTGACTGGATCATGGGGTGATTTCTCATGAATGGCTTAGCGTCATAACCTTGGTGGTGTCCTCACTACAGTGAATGAGTTTTCATGAGGTCTGGCTGTTTTGAGGTGTGTGGCAACTCCCTTTCTCTTTCTTGAGTTTTCTCCATGTGAGATGCTTGCTCACCCTTTGCCTTCTGCCATGATTAGAAACTTCCTGAGGCCTCTCCAGAAGCGAAGCAGATGTCAGTGCCATCCTTCCTGTATAGCTTGCATAACTAAGTATGAACCAATTAAACCTCTTTTCTTTATGAATTACTCAGTCTCTGGTATTTCTTTATAGCCATGCAAGAATGACCTAATACGTAAGTGGGGAGCCTAGCTTTAGCGAGAGCCCTGCTCCAAGTTGTAAGACTACCACTTGTCACAAAGATAGGAGAAAATTAGCTTTTTAAAGGCAAAGCCAATTAACAAACACAGGTGATCTAAGATGCCACTCCTGCTCAAACTGCTAAAGTCTTTCCTATCCTTTATTTCAGGGGAACTAAGGATCTAGACTTAGTCTGTGCTTTGTCCCCTATTTCCCCATAGTAAGGGAATAACATCAAGTTTTGTTTGCTCATCCTGTCCAGTGAGGTTTTCCTTTAACAATAAACCATGAGCCATAAGCCCTCTTACGTGACTTACATGGAGAGAAGTAGGGGAATCCCTAAAGAACAAAGAATGTAGCATTCTCTTTAACCTTGGCAATTAGTGATTTCTGTTTACATAGAAGGATAAAGGAAGGTAGCCATTCTTGCAATTATTATGGAGCAAATTGTAATCTCTACATTTTTGTGTGTCTTTACCTATACATACAGTGAAGATATCAAAAAACAAAAGCTAAGAAAGAATTCAACAAAGCAGGTGGACAAATGTAAGCTTTTTTTAAAAAACGTTGCTTTATGTTTTTAAAATTCACTTTCAGTGGTTAATATTCTTTTGAACTTCAGCAAAAGTTGGTATTATAAGTATGAATAGATTAACACAGAGCTTATTACAAATGAAAGCAGACTGAACATACAATCGAGGTCTTCCATAATACTATATCAGTATCTACTTTTTCTGTAGTATGTACATTTATGGGAAATACATTCTAAGAGCTGACATAGTGGAGTCTGCAGGATGAGGTGTTTAATAGCCATACTGAGGACGCGTCATGCTGAGTCAATGTGGGAAATTTCATTTTCAGAAACTGAGTCCAAAAGGAACATAAATAGTCCCTATATTGTTGACAGGCAGAAGCAAGCTCTGAGAAGCAACTACAGAGATCAAAAAAGACAGAGTCAAAGACAGAACATAAGCAAAGGAGAGAACACTCAGATTAGAAAAAGCACCTTTTGGTCTTATAAAGGAATGAGAACATGGCATTAGAAAAACACAGAAAAGAAACAAATGTTTATTAACCTCGGGCAATAAAGATTTGAACTAAAATTTAAACTATTGCCTTAACAAGATCTGTGACAGGTGATGACGACATGTGGATACAAATGCATCAAAGATTCTAAAGCAGACTCGTGTCAAGAACTGTATGTGAAGTCCAAAAGAGAACCAGTAGGATCAGAGATAAGAGGAATCCAGAAAAGAAGAACAGAGAACTGGTTCTTTTTGCTTCAGTAGATATAGCCAGGAAGTCACTGGGAAGGAACTAATAAGTTAATATGAGTATCCTATGTACATATTCATAAGGTTGCAGGTAAAACTATCCTATGGCTGCTCTACAATAAAATTAACCTTCCATCTCTTTTTATGTAGTTAATTTCAACTTATTATTTAGTTGTTCTCTTAAAGACTCTATCAAAAAAGAAATAGAAATCCTCATACTCTACAGATAGGAATATTCATTTGTGTAGCCATTTTAAAAGTTAATATAATAGTATTTAGTGAATTAATTATGTCCATAGCCTGGATGTTTACCATAGAAACACTTTCACACAGATGCATTAAGACATATGTATGAGAAAGGTGATCATAGTCAAGTGATATCAATACCTACCTACCAATAAAGGATTGTTGGCGGCTAATGTGATACCTCAGTTTTTGTCTTTTTAGATAAAATTTCAACAAGAGATGCACAGCAAAGGAAATGTAGCTGTTTCTTTTTATAGCATAATTTATTGCAAAATGAAAAGTGTTTTATTACAAAAAAGAGTACTTTGTTGCAAAAGAAAAAGAATATTTTAGAAGTTAAGTGCAGAATAAACAGTGTACCCTGAGAGAGAGAGGATTCAGGGCTGGCTGCTTGTAAGGATGAGACAGCACAGACTGGCACAAAGGAGACTGCCTTTATGGGAGTCTTACATGGTTATTCATAAAGAGGTGGAAAGATGTTACTAGAAAGCTACGTGCACATGTGCAGTAGTTGTACATGCTTGTTCATATGTCACATGTCTCATTAGCATCTGGAATCTCTACCCGGGGTGTGTTCTTTGCTATTAAAATGAGCAAAAGGTCAATTTGAGGACAGGTAAAATCAAATTTCACACGGTCTCTAAAGGGGAAAGTCCTTACTGAAGATAGCTTTGCTTGGATGTGCTCAATTATAATGCGAATGCTGAGGCTTATTGTGTTTACTGTACAGTCACCACGGTTGCTGTGTCCCAAAAACATGGTCACTTCATTGATTGCCTATCCTGCCTTAAGAAAAATTGTAAAATATGATGTATGATGGAATAATATATGGGGTGAGAAGACATTAATTTGAGCTTCACAAAACAATGTGGATATAGATCTCTCAAAGTCAGTGTTTAAATGTATAAACACATACATTAATAAACACATACATTAATAAATAATATTTATATAAATAAAATGATATTTATATAAATGATATTTGTATAAATAAAATGATATTTGCAGATTGACACATATGTAAAGGGTATATTTGTAGGATGCACATTAAATAAGTATATTAAGAAAGATTTGTGGGATAGGAAAGGAGAGGTGAAATAAAAAATAAAACAAAATCAGAGATAATTCTTTTGCAGACAAATACTACCATAAACTTTAAAGTGGTTTACCTTAAATTGAGTAAGAATTTTGAAAACTATTCTGAAAAATCCTGAGCTGCTCTGAGGGCAGTTGGCAGTTTCCCTTTGTGGATGAAAGAATTAATACCACCCCCGTCCATATACTCTCCTCAAAAATAATATATATCCATGTTGATATCATTTGGATATGTATCCCTACTGAAATCTCACATTGAAATGTAATCCCCGATGCTAGAAGAGGTGCCTAGTGGGCAGTGATTGAATCGTGGGCAAATTTTCCTCTTGGTACTGTGTCCTGATGAGTTCTCCTGAGATCCACTTGTTTAAAAGTGTGTAGCTCCTCCCCAACTCTCTCACTCCTGCTCCTGCTGCACCCATTAAGTGCCTACTTCCTCTTTGCCTTCCGCCATGACTGTAAGTTTGCTGAGTCCTCACCTGAAGCCAAGCAGGTGGCCTGCATCAGGCTTTTTGTACAGCCTATGGAACCATGAGCCAATTCAATCTCCTTCCTTCCTTCCTTCCTTCCTTCCTTCCTTCCTTCCTTC